>NC_048579.1:28148398-28496731 GCF_013265735.2 Oncorhynchus mykiss
CACACAGACATGGTGGCGTAGCAAGAAGATTGGACATTTGGATAATACTGTATAAATAAACATACACAATGTCGGAAGTTTACATACACTTTAGACAAATACATTTAAACTCAATTTTTCACAATTCTTGACATTTAATCCTAGTAAAAAGTCCTTGTTTTAGGTCAGTTAGGATCACCACTTTGTTTTAAGAATGTGAAATGTCAGAATAACAGTGGAGAGAATTATTTATTTCAGCTTGAATTTCTTTCATCACATTCCCAGTGGGTCAGAAGTTTACATACACGCAATTAGTATTTGGTAGCATTGCCTTTAAATTGTTTAACTTGGGTCAAATGTTTTGGGTAGCTTTCCACAAGCTTCCCACAATAAGTTGGGTGAATTTTGGCCCATTCCTCCTGACAGAGCAGGTTTAACTGAGTCAGGTTTGTAGGCCTCCTTGCTCGCACATGCTTTTTCTGTTCTGCCTACAAATGATCTATAGGGTTGAGGTCAGGGCTTTGTGATGGCCACTCCAATACCTAGACTTTGTTGTCCTTAAGCCATTTTGCCACAACTTTGGAAGTATGCTTTGTCCTTTTAGAAAACTATTTGCGACCAAGCTTTAACTTCCTGACTGATGTCTTGAGATGTTGCTTCAATATATCCACATCATTTTCTATTTTCTATTTTGTGAAGTGCACCAGTCCCTCCTGCAGGAATGCAACCCCACAACATGATGCTGCCCCTTTTGATACTTTTGTACCTGTGTCCTCCAGCATTTTCACAAGGTCCTTTGCTGTTGTTCTGGGATTGATTTGCACTTTCCTTCTTGAGTGGTATGACGGCTGCGTGGTCCCATGGTGATTATACTTGCGTACTATTGTTTGTACAGATGAACGTGGTACCTTCACACATTTGGAAATTGATCCCAAGGATGAACCACACTTGTGGAGGTCTACAATTGTTTTTCTGAGGTCTTGGCTGATTTCTATTGATTTTCCCATGATGTCAAGCAAAGAGGCACTTAGTTTGAAGGTAGGCCTTAAAATACATCCACAGGTACACCTCCAATTGACTCAAATTATGTCTATTAGCCTATCAGAAGCTTCTAAATCCATGACATCATTTTCTGGAGTTTTCCAAGCTTTTTAAAGACACAGTCAATTTAGTGTATGTAAACTTCTGACCCACTGGAATTGTGATACAGTGAATTATAAGTGAAATAATCTGTCTGTAAACAATTGTTGGAAAAATTACTTGTGTCATGCACAAAGTAGATGTCCTAACCGACTTGCCAAAACTATAGTTTGTTAACAAGAAATTTGTGGAGTGGTTGAAAAAAGAGTTGTAATGACTCCAACCTAAGTGTATAAACTTCCAACTTCAACTGTATGTTGAAAGCACTGTGTGTATCCTAACAACTAATTGCAGGGCATCACCTGTTTAATCCACATGTGAAATATCATCACATGTGAAGTGTTCCAAAAACACAGTATATCATTTGGGAAATTCATTTGGGAAATGTGCAAAACATGACAGATACTGTAGCTAGGCTAATTTTAGCCACAGCCAAACAGTGGTTGTAGGCTTGTAACGCTTATGTCATGGCGCAAACTCCATCTGGCTAGCTACCGGGGATGTTTACGGCAGGGCTCTGGAAGGATTTTCTGGTGCCCAACTCCGCCCTTTCCTCTCTGCCAAATTGACGTTGGTTTAAGCACGGAAGTGAATGCTAGAACACTGGTACATTGTGGGAAGAAAATCTCTATCTAGAGAGACTTTGCTCTTTCCAGTATCACTTCAGCCTCGTTAATACCTGGTTCTAACATCCGTTCTTTGTCCTGATCTTGTCCACATTCTGATTGTGCCCACGTTTTTAGACAGGTGTAGACGATTAGAAGACACATTGTGGTCTGATTGTGATTCGACCTTCCTGACCACTTCCGGAGTTAGTCAAACAAACATTGTGTCTGGATATCTTCGAAGTGTAGATGGATCGGGACAGTGAAACCATTTAAATCACCATTATCCCACCTCTAAAATCATTGACAGGTGACGTGATTGACTTGTGGCATCAATATGTCTCTTAAAGTAAATAAACAAATATAATTTTGAAAGAATATGCATACATGGAGGGAACAGGTCACAGGGATGGAACTTAAGGATTTTGGGCACTGGCCACCCGGGCTAGTAGACAACATTTTTTACTAGCTCAGTCTGAAAAGTACTAGCCACAGGCTAGCGGACTAGCTTAATTTTCATCCTTGGACCAGGATATCTTGTCACAGTGTGGACACAGTGGACGGATAAGAGATACATTTTTACAAACATTTGTATATGCAACGGCTATAATGTGGGCACAATAAGAATGTGGATAAGATCAGGACAAAGAATGCATGTTAGCACCAGGTATAAACAAAGCTTTAAGTTATGTAATCTTGTGAATCGGCCTGTTGGCCTTCGTCAGAGGTTTTGTGATTTTTCTGGCAAGAGCAGTTGAAGATACTGTATCATCAAATGATTCCCACGTACCTGCAACAAGCAAACTCAGATGTGCGAGTGCTTTTTCTATTAGGAAATAGATACATTCAAGTATGTTTTGCTGTTGTGCTCATCTGCCTTGACAGTCCAGGACTCTTACAAGAGACTCAGACAATTATGCATGTCCTAAACTGAGTCATTGTGTCAGTGCGAATCTTCAGCCATTGTCGTTGCACCATAGTGAAGTGGTTGTATACTTCTAACTGGCTACACAGTGAATTTTAATGAGTTTTTTCAGCGGCATTTGAAGACCTATTGGGATCAAAGGATGTGTGAGTTAGAGGGGGACTGTAGCTAAAAGACCGATATACAAACTCCCATACCATCATTATACCATAGCTGGAGGTGGTTTTTAATTGGAGGCAGTAGAGGGGGGGGGGGGGGGGGGGGGACAGAGAGAAACAGGGAGAGATGGAGAGATGGAGAGACTTTCTCCCACTTTCTCCCCTCACTTTTGTTATGTAGGCACTTTTTCTCTAGATAAAACTCAGGTAATTATACTCTCTTGGATACTTTACACTACCGAAATCTCTATATGTGTGTGTAAGGTTCCAATCCGTACGGGCTGGCTGTCAAGTGTTAGGCTCCCACAGGTGTTGAGTGTCAAGTCCGATTACCTCAGAGAGTGTGTAAGTGATAGAATGTATATTTCTTCCCCTCTCGTTTGATACAGACACACGCCTCCACCCTGTCATCCCTCCTTTAGATATGGTAATTACACACTTCGCTTCTCTCCTCAGTATAAATGTACAGCTATTAGGACAGCCTGTGCTCTCTGGCACAGCATGATATCTGGTTATTTAGGTTTGCCGACTGGGCTATAGTAGGCCTCAATTCTCTCTCCTTCCTTCAGAGTGAATGGTTGCCTCCCTCTAAGTCTCCCAGAGGCACTCCTGTACCAGTTGCAGAATTAATGGGAATGAGATGGCTTGATTTATTTGTCATGGAGCCTTTACACAGAAAGTTCCTCAAAACGTCATGGTTCGTTCACCTCGGACGTAATCCAACAGTGGGTTTAGGCTTGGATTTTTAGACTTACTCTGAAGTCCTGGGGTGTTGAGAAATTGTCCCTGTCCTCTCCTGGCAGCAAGAGTAAATCATCTGACGTCGTTTATTTACGCGTGGCAAAGCGGTTTGAATTTATAACTTGGATACAGATGAACCTGGAGGATTAAATGTGGAGCTCCAGCCCGGAACCCCACATGAATGATGTCTCCCCGCTCTGTGCTTTCATTTCTGTGGCACCCATTATAAATGAATATAATATGTAGATTGTTAAAGGATTACTTTGGTATTTTTACAATGAAGCCATTTATCTACTTCCAGGTGAACCTGTGGATAAAAAAAAACGTGTGGCTCCGCATCCAGGATAAACTGTTAAGAGGTAGTTGTCAAGCCAATGCTAATGTCCAAATGTTGTAAATGAATGAATCAGTTTGACAGTAATCTATCTCCATAGTAAGACTCCATAGTCAGACCATAGCCTGTTTGTTAGAACAAGTTCAAATACAACAGAGTGGAGTCCCAATGTTTGAGAGTGACCTGAGTATGGTATTTTTGAGGTTGTGTTTTTGT
The DNA here is from genome assembly GCF_013265735.2 of Oncorhynchus mykiss. NCBI lineage: Eukaryota > Metazoa > Chordata > Actinopteri > Salmoniformes > Salmonidae > Oncorhynchus > Oncorhynchus mykiss. The sequence goes on from NC_048579.1 coordinate 28,152,497, forward strand.
TCACATTGCTGCTGTATAAATAGTCTAACTGTGCATGCCTGTTTGTTCCATTTCATCCCAGTGCCATAGGGAGCGATTTGAACATTAAATGCAAAACAGGAACACATCATAAATCAAATCCATTCTTTTACCTGGTGATTAGCCAGATCGATCAGTTTCCCATTTATATTATTTTGAAAAGCTCAATAATTATTGACCATTTTAGGGCTGTAACGGCTGTCGTCTTCCTCTTCTGAGGAGGAGTAGGAAATAGCGGACCAATACGACCCATCACGCCCCTGGTAAATCTCAGGCCACAGACAAATTCCTAAGTTCTGTTACTATGGAGAACCAGCCTCAGAACATTAAACATGAAATAAAGGGACTTTGGAACAATGGTTTCCGTCAGCCACAATGGTGGTCATGACAATAGATGGAATATGAAAATGTATGTAATTTTTGTTTTGTTATTAAAGGTTAATAGATGACGCTATTACGAAAACATTGTAATGTGAAGAGTTTTCCTAGTATATGTTTGATGTTTATACATTGTACGTTGTATGGAAAATATCCAAATCAAAGAGAATGTTTTGGGGAAGATTAAATGTTAAGTTAGTTGTCTAAAATTGGATTTGAATCAAATCTAGACCTTGCCTCATTAACTTGGTACGCCCAGAGAATTACCCTAAAGGCGGTTACGCCCACTTCTCACCCAAGGGTATAAAACATGTGAGTATAGAATTTACAGGAACACTACGTGACCCCAGCTGCAGCAATGTCTAAAAAGTCAACGAACCCAGAAGTTTGAGGACTTACCCATTGTGTGTAACACGCGCCATAGTGTGTTGGCCGTTATACTAAGCTCTAATCAATAGCCTATAATGTGTTTCGTCTGTGTATATTTTATAATCATTTTAGCTTTTTAGTAAATAAATATTCAACTAAGATTGGTGTGGTACGAACTCATTGGTGAGACCCGGGTCAGTGCAGATTCACGGGCTATACGACATTCAGAACCAGATTGGTAGAGGCAACTGGTTAATTAGCGGCTGTTGTAAAATCGATATTCTGATATTCTTTGAGTTAATTTGGGAAATAAACACTCAATAAAAACGAGTTTTCTCATGGTGCCCCAGGTTAATGAGTTAATAATTGCTTGATTCAGTTAATCACGCAATTAGAAACTTGTAATCATTCGATGAGCAACAGTCGTCACATTAACTAATACAACGTCACGACAGAAGGTTTCCGGAAAGCCTTTCCATCTACCAGAAGCCTTTTAATTAGCATCATGACAAGTCATTAGATTTGATAGGGCCCCACTATTTGCTGGTAGGAAACAAGTGCAAATTCCACAAGTCATAGAGAAACAATCTAGTGCAAGGGAGTGTACTGTAGGCCATATTTGGCCTGGTTCTGCTAAATTGATCAACTACCTTTATTTCACTGCCACTTGGGAGTCAGCCAGTGATGAAGTGGACAGAAAAATCATCAGTCCATTTGTAATTAACTGAAGCTAGCACGACAGCTGAATTACATTAAAGCAAGGCCCTGCAGCCACACAGAGAGCACTGCATGTGAGTGCTCCTTACACTAACTAGTTAAAACAAGTACATTGGCATAGCGACAAACACAGATTGCCAGAGTATGCAGATTGCAATGTTATGATAAACATTTGTATTTATATATTGAACAAGGGATGTCACTTTGAGATTGACTACTGTGAACACAAATAACCATGATGCAGTAGACTGGTGATATAGATTATGATATAGGGTGGAGTTATAGTTCATGGGTTTGAATCCAGACTGGTAGCTATGATGGAGACATGGCCTGCGTCCCAAATGACACCCTATTTCCTTTAGTGCACTACTTTTTTTACCAGGGCCCATAGAGCTCTGGTCAAATGTAGTGCACTGTGTAGGGAACAAGGTTATATTTGGGACGCACACCCACGGATTCACGCAAGTAGCATGATTCATATACCACAAAACCAACATACCAAATCTGTGTCTGTCCTTCAATGACTTCAATGACTGTAAAAAAACAGCTATGGAGATTTTCCCCTGACATACAAAGCTAACCGTTCCCTTTGTGAAACGTGGTGGGCATACAGAATGGAAGTTGAACATACATTCAGGAATGATCTTCTCACACATTCTCCTATCCATCCGTTACAGCCTAGCATGTAATCATGTTATCTTCATTACACACGCATTGGTTAATCAAACTCAGTCTGCATCCCAAATGACACCCTATTACCTATATAGTGCACTATTGTTGACTTGAACCTTATCGGTCCTGGTCAAAAGTAGTGAACAATGTCGGAAATAGCGTGCCATTCGGGACGCAGCCTCAGACTGGTGACACAATGACAAACCAACACAACAAACAGTTAATGCACATGTTACAGTCACCTATGTCGCAATCAATGTCAATCCTACGTGATCAGGTAATAACAATAACCCTAACTAGACCGGACCATTATAGTACCTGGTTAAGTGTTTACACATCACAAACCAGTCATATAAGAGTGTGGTGTTTAAGCGTGCGTTTGCATTTAATGCGTGCATTTGCATGTGTGTAGGATGAAGCTGCTGAGATAGGCAACACCGCTATCGATTATGCCACTACTCACTGCTCTGCTCTCACCTCTGGTTAAGCCACACACATCAATCACAATCTGCTGGTATCCCTGGGGATGTCCCTATGGAACATGGAAGGTTCTCTTGCTGGGGTCCACACAAAACATGACATAATACATAACATTAATAGACAAGTACAGAACAAGGACACTTATCATTCCATGTATCATCAAATCAAATCAAATTGCATTGGTCACATACACGTGTTTAGCAGATATTATTGTGGGTGTAGCGAATACTTGTTCTTCTAGTTTCCGACAGTGCAGCAATATCCAACAAGTAAGTAAGTAATCTAACAATTTCACAACATATATCTAATACACACAAATCTAAGTAAAGGAATGGAATTAAGAATATATAAATATATGGACGAGCAACGTCAGAGTGGCATGGACTAAGATACAGTAGAATAGAATACAGTATATACATATGAGATGAGTTATGCAAGATATGTAAGCATTATTAAAGTGACATTATTTAAGTGACTAGTATTCCATTTATTAGAGTGGCCAATGATTTCAAGTCTGTGTGTAGGCAGCAGCCTCACTGTGTTAGAGATGGCTGTTTAACAGTCTGATGGCCTTGAGATTGAAAAATAGCTCTCGTTCTCAGCTTTGATGCACCTGTACTGACCTCTCCTTCTGGATGATAGCGGGGTGAACAGGCAGTGGCTCGGGTGGTTGTTGTCCTTGGTGATCTTTTTGGCCTTCCTATGACATCGGGTGCTCTATGTGTCCTGGAGGGAAGGTAGTTTGCCCCCGGTGATGCGTTGTGCAGACCGCACCACCCTCTGGAGAGCCCTGCGGAAGGTGCAGTTGCCGTACCAGGCGGTGATACAGCCCGACAGGATGCTCTCAATTGTGCATCTGAAAAAGTTTGTGAGCGTTTTAGGTGACAAGCCAAAATTATTCAGCCTCCTGGGGTTGAAGAGGTGCTGTTGCGCCTTCTTATGGATGGACCATTTCAGATCATCAGTGATGTGTATGCCGAGGAACTTAAAACATACCACCTTCTCCACTACTGTCCCATCGATGTGGAAAGGAGGGTGCTCCCTCTGCTGTTTCCTGAAGTCCACGATCGTCTCCTTTGTTTTGTTGACGTTGAGTGAGAGGTTATATTCCTGGCACCACACTCCCAGAGCCCTCACCTCCTCCCTGTAGGCTGTCTCGTCGTTGTTGGTAATTAAGCCTACACCTGTTGTGTCGTCTGCAAACTTGATGATTGAGTTGGAGGCGTGTTAGGCCATGCAGTCATGGGTGAACAGGGAGTACAGGAGGGGGCTGAGCACACACCCTTGTGGGGCCCCAGTGTTGAGGATCAGCGAAGTGGAGGTGTTGTTTCCTACCTTCACCACCTGGGGGCCGGCCCGTCAGGAAGTCTAGGACCCAATTGCACAGGGCGGGGTTCAGACCCAGGGCCTCAAGCTTAATGATGAGCTTGGAGGGTACTATGGTGTTGAATGCTAAGCTATAGTCAATGAACAGCACTCTTGCATACAGTAGGTATTCCTCTTGTCCAGATGGGATAAGGCAGTGTGCAGTGTGCAGTGTGATGGCAATTGCATCGTCTGTGGTCGTATTGGGGCGGTAAGCAAATTGAAGTGGGTCTAGGGTGACAGGTAAGGTGGAGGCGAAACGATCCTTGACTAGTCTCTCAAAGCACTTCATGATGACAGAAGTGAGTGCTACGGAGCGATAGTCCTTTAGTTCAGTTATCTTTGCATTCATGTACTAATCCTTTGCTCGGCTGTTACAATTGCTTTGTCTACGCAGGTTCTGATATCCTAATCTCACTGCAACCTTGAATCCTAATATCCTAATCTCACTGCAACCTTGAATCCTAATATCCTAATCTCACTGCAACCTTGAATCCTAATATCCTAATCTCACTGCAACCTTGAATCCTAATATCCTAATCTCACTGCAACCTTGAATCCTGATATCCTATTCTCACTGCAACCTTGAATCCTAATATCCTAATCTCACTGCAACCTTGAATCCTAATATCCTAATCTCACTGCAACCTTGAATCATAATATCCTAATCTCACTGCAACCTTGAATCCTAATATCCTAATCTCACTGCAACCTTGAATCCTAATATCCTAATGTCACTGCAACCTTGAATCCTGATATCCTAATCTCACTGCAACCTTGAATCCTAATATCCTAATCTCACTGCAACCATGAATCATAATATCCTATTCTCACTGCAACCTTGAATCCTAATATCCTAATGTCACTGCAACCTTGAATCCTGATATCCTAATCTCACTGCAACCTTGAATCCTAATATCCTAATCTCACTGCAACCTTGAATCCTAATATCCTAATCTCACTGCAAGCTTGAATCCTAAAATCCTAATCTTACAGCACCAGTTGTTCTGTAAACACCAGAGAGAATCCCACAACATCAGGAACCATCCATGTCCTTGGTTCTTCCGTTTGACGTCAATGCCTGAGCATGTCATTCATAGATGCTACCGAAAGCAAGTGCAACACACGGAAATGGAAATGCAATAATCATGTGGAGTTTCACCAAAGTTGTTAACTCTTGCCCAGTTCCCCTGGCGTGAGCAGAGCCACATATCATATCGTATGGAGCTGGACTTCACCCCTGCTATGTTCCCCTAATGTGAACGCAGCGACCTTGAATCATATGGGGTTGAACCTAAGTATCACAACACAACCATAGATGACACCCCAGGAGACCTGCACTGTGAGAAACATTGTGAGCGCGCCTCACTGCATGCAGAATTGACCGGAACTACAGATGCCAAAGAAAATATGAGAGAGAGAGAAATAGAGAGTAAGAGTGAGAGACCGCGAGAGCGAGCGAGAGAGAGGAAGTGTGTGAATGTGTGTGCAGTTGGAACACATGTCCCTGAACTTGTTTTGGATACTGTAAAGGCAGAAAGGCTGGCTTTTGGCCATGGGTAGCTGAAACAGTCCAGTGGTGTTAAACTCAGCCCTCGGATACAGAGCTAGTCAGCCCTCTAAATGGGACACGTCTGTTGGTGTGAGAGTCAGATGGTGCTCGGGGCATCTCTCCACTGATGACTTCCCAGGCATGAGTGAGTCCAGTCCTTCGTGTTTGGCCTCAAGCTGGGGTGTTGTATATCTAACTGGGACAGTTACTGATAACCATTAGGCTGGAATGACATATGAAAACAATGTCTGTATTCAATAGGGCACATTGTAGCTAAATGTTTTACCACTGAAAATGTTGTTTGTTATTGGACGTTTAGGTAGTCCCTCTCTGTTTCTCTCTGTTTTCTTCAGTTTAGTGATTAATGAATACAACCGGATGTATTTGTTCACCGCGTTTATACTAATATTGGAAATATGGAAACACAGAGAGGAATAGGCCATGTGTGCCATTCAGAGGGTGAATAGGCAAGACAAAAAATGTAAGTGCCTTTGAACGGGGTATGGTAGTAGGAGCCAGGCGCATCAGATTGTGTGAAGAACTGCAACGCTACTGTGTTTTTCACGCTCAACAGTTTCCCGTGCGTATCAAGAATGATCCACCACCCAAAGGTCATCCAACCAACTTGGGGGAAGCGTTGGCATCAACATGGGCCAACATCCCTGTGGAAGGCTTTCGACACCTTGTAGTCGATGCCCCGACGAATTGAGGCTCTTCTGAGGGAAAAAGGGCGGTGGGGGGGGTGCAACTCAATATTGAGAAGATGTTCTTAATGTTTTGTACACTGTGTATTTTCGGCAGGCATTAATCCAGCACAGTTGTCAAACACACGCTTGTTTGCAATTTCGACGTGTGAAAGGCAGCGCTCATCTATTTTCAAACCCTAGAGCCATGATCGGTAATTTACTTGTCTTATATCAGTTGACTTGAGCTGAGGTGGGAGGGGTGGCAATATCTGAGGTGTGTCCTTAAAGGGTGACTGCACATGCTTCATAAACAACAGGTGTGGACTCATAGTGAAATGCTTAGGTACGGGACCTTCCCAACAATGCAGAGAGAAAGAAAATAGAGAAATAATAGAAAAGTAAAACAATAATAAATAATAATAAAAGTAATAATAAATACACAATGAATAATGATAACTTGTATACAAGGTGTGCAGGGGTGTGCAGGGGTACGAGGTCATTCAGATAGAAATGTACAGTACCAGTCAAAAGTTCGGACACAATACTAATTTCTCTTCATTTTTCACTATTTTCTAAATTGTAGAATAATAGTGAAGACATCAAAACCATGAAATAACACATTTGGAATCATGTAGTAACCAAAAAAACAACAAATCAAAATATATTTTAGATTTTAGATTCTTCAAAGTAGCCACCCTTTTGCCTTGATGACAGCTTTGCACACTCTTGGCATTCTCTCAACCAGCTTCACACATATGCTGAGCACTTGTTGGCTGCTTTTCCTTCACTCTGCAGTAGGTGTATCCGAATGTTTGACTGGTACTGTACATATAAAGTGAGTAAGAGAGTAAACAGTAGCAGCAGAGTAAGTGATGATTCACAATAGTTAGTGCAAAAAGGGTCAATGCAATGCAACTATTTAACTAACTTAGCAGTCTTATGGTTTGGGGGTAGAAGCTGTCCATGGTTCAGTTGGTTTCAGACTCGATACCGCTTGTCGTGTGGTAGCCAGGGTTGGGTAGGTTACCTTCTAAATGTAATCCATTCCATTTACTAGTTACCTGTCCAAAATTGTAATCAGCAATGCCATTTTTTGATTACCCAAACTCAGTAACGTAATCTCATTATATTCCGTTACTCTTAGATAACTTTCCCCTTAAGAGGCATTAGACAAAAATGTATGTTACCAATTGAACGACATCTATTGCAGGATAAATCAATGTTAAAGTTTACATAGCAGGCCATATATGGATGTTAAATATTACTTTATAAGTTGGTTATGGAGGCTTCTTGTAACCCAGTGGTTCCCAAACCTTTTATAGTCCCGTACGCCTGGAATATACTGTACATCTGTCCAAATGAAAGCTACCCAGTCAAATGATAGCTATGGGGATTCATTAAAGTAAATAATAAGTCTACATCGTCCAAACCGAAACAGTCACAACTGAAACAATTGACACCATAGAGATATACCTATTTTTTTTATCTGTGTCATTATGGCGTGTGACAGCCTCAATAGGTGCTGACAGTGCTGTCTCCATTTTAAAGTTGCATGCACCATGCTCTACCAACTGAGCTACAAAGGACCACCATGTGGGTAGAGGACAAGTGCACACATTAGGAAGAAGTGTAGAGTAATGAAATGCATAGTAGGCAGGGGGCTCCAACCTTCCAAGAGCCAAAATATTCATGTCTATTTGGCCCAAACAAAGACATCTATTATGTGCTGTACTGTACTCTACTGAACTGTACTCTACTGAACTGTACTCTACTGAACTGTACTCTACTATCCTCTACTGTTCTGTATTCTACTGTTGTGTACTGAACTACACTCTTCTTAAATTTACTTACTCGAGTTTCTTATATTTGAAGAAAAGGCCCATGGAGTCTTGATCTAGTGGTCTTGGTATTGAGATCACTTGAGACCACGTAAATTTGGTATTTAAATTGACATGGTCTCAATTCACTGGGTCTGGGTCTTGGGACCAATGTCCAGGTTTAAATCTTGGTCTTGGCTCATGATCTTGGACAATACCTTAATCGTTGGTTTACAAACCATAGACAACCCAATTTGAAGAACCCAATTTGCTCTCTGTTCATTGACTTATCGCTCCCATCCATTAGGAAAGCCTACCCAGTTGACTATAAAATGGTGGAAGCCCTCAATGGCAATGTCCACACTAAAACAGGTTATATCCATCTAGAGTACTCTATGATTGACACATGATTGTTAGTCCACTATATTTCTTGGCACTTATTGGAAAACAAATATTTTATTGTGATAATAATACATGTCATTCACATGTTCGCCATTAGATATGGTATGAAGTCAGCAGCTCATTTCAGAGTGAATATGCCAGGTCACAACTGAAACATGCAATGAACACGAGGGGAGACAGAGGGCTGGTTCCAAGAGCAGGGTGTTTATTGCAAAGGACCATAGGAGGAGGCAGGTAGCTGGATCCAGGGGCGGGCAGAAGGTTATACAAAGAGTGTCCAAAAGGGAAACAGTACAGGCAGGGAAAAGGCTAGTAACGTAGTCCGGGAGATCAGGCAATAGGCAGATAACAGGAAATCCAATAGGCTAAAGTACAGGCAGGAAATAGGCAAAAGGCGTGATTAGTGAAACAGGCAAAAACTATCATACACGGGAGGCGTCAATCACAGGAAAACCAGCGGGCCAAAAGAAGTGTGTCACAAAACAAACAATACCTCACAGTGATTGAATGCAAAGAACTGAACTAAATGGTGTGTGATAATGACATACATGTATGTGAACAGGTGATTAGAATTCAGGTGACTGGGATCTGGAGAGTGAGCTGCGTTCAGGGGATCTATGTGTTTGAAAGTGTGAGATGGAAAGTGGGCTGGAAAGTGAGCTGCATTCAGGTGATCTACGTGTTTGCCAGTGTGAGTTGGAAGCAGATGTTACAAAACAATGATATCACAACAGAAATGACTGTTATCTTTCCATAATAAACACAGGGAAAGCGACGATTTAAACATCCAACAACATATGTTTATATTTTGTAATGAACTGTATGTTGAAGGCCAGAACTAATGAATAAATACTGAACAAAAATATAAACCCAACATGTAAAGTGTTGGTCACATGTTTTATGAGCTGAAATAAAAGATCCCATATCAAGAAGCTGATTAAACAGAATGATCATTACACAGGTGCAGCTTGTGCTGGGTACAATAAAAGGCCACTCTTAAATGTGCAGTTTTGTCACACAACACAATGCCACAGATGTCTACATTTTAAGGGAGCGTGTAATTTGCATGCTGACTGCAGGAAGGTCCACCAGAGTTGTTGCCAGAGAATTGAATGTTAATTTCTCTACCATAATCCGCCTCAACATCGTTTTAGAGAATTGTGCTATACGTCCAACCCGGCCTCAAAACTGCAGACCACGTTTAACCACACCAGTCCAGGACCACATCTGGCTTCTTCACCAGGCTGGTGATTCTAAGGAGTATTTCTGTCTGTAATACATCCCTTTTGTGGGGAAGAACTCTGATTGGCTGCGCCCCTGCCCAGTCATGTGAAATCAGGACCACATCTGGCTTCTTCACCAGGCTGGTGATTCTAAGGAGTATTTCTGTCTGTGATACATCCCTTTTGTGGGGAAGACCTCTGATTGGCTGCGCCCCTGCCCAGTCATGTGAAATCCATAGATTAGGGCCTAATGAATGTATTTCAATTGACAGATTTCCTTATGTGAACTGTAACTCAGTAAAATCGTTGAAATTGTTGCATGTTGTGTTTGATATTTTTGTTCAGTAATGGAGTGTTTCTGTTTATTACTGTCACTTTCTGTGTGAATGATGAGTGGACGGGTCTTGTGTTGCCCGGGGTTCAGTGCGGGGGAAGGCTGCATTTGGGATAGTGCACAAAGTTTAATAGGGGCTTCCAGACACTGTCTGGGCCTCCTCCTGTGCTGTGCCCCCCCCCCCTGTGTCAAGGAGTGTGTGCCTCACATGGTATGGTTAGATCTATGACAGTCTTTTGTTAAACTGACACTGTTTCCTTTTCTTTTTTCTTTATCAATTACTAGACAAAAGATGGACTCATGGACTCATACCAGGAGCAACACTAGGGGTCCAACCTCCACTAGAAAGACAGGTTGGGATAGGGATTCGACTTTTGGGGGTAATTGTATTTTGTAACAAAAATCTATAAATTGTGGGAAGGGTATTGGAGGACAACTGGAGGTTGATTTACAGTTAGTATGGATAAGTGTATCAAAATGACGGTAAGGACAGTGATAAGTATCTTAAAATGTAACCCATCATGGTAATGTGTGAATTAGCTATAATGCCAATGGTTTGGCTGATAATAAGAATAGAAGAGCCGTTTTGTTTGGGGTGCATGTTGGTGGCAGGGACGTCAGGCGCAGGAGAACGAACTTGGTATAAACTGAGTTATTTAATAAATGCTGACCAAACTCCAAAACAACCAAAATGTACAAACTAACAAAGTGGGTACAAAACCCGTCACACACCAACACTAAATAGCACATCACATACAAACAAAACACTCCGACAATGACATGAGGGGAAACAGAGGGTTAAATACACAACATGTAATTGATGGGATTGGAACCAGGTGTGAAGGAAGACCAGACAAAACCAATGAAAAATGAAAAATGAATCAGTGATGGCTAGAAGGTCGGTGACGTCGACCGCCGAACACCGCCCGAAGAAGGAGAGGGACCGACTTCGGCGGAAGTCGTGACAAGTTTTTACATGGCTTAAGGAGGAGGGTTACCATATTTATTTTCTTCAGGAAATTCATTCAATATCTTCTGATGAAGTGGTCTGGGAAAAATAATGGGATGGTAAAATCTATTTCCGTCATCGGATTACGAAATTCAAAAGGTGTTATGATCCAACTCAAAAACAATTTGAGATACAATCAGTTAAAATAGATCCTCAACGAAGATGGATTGCCTTGAAATATATGACTTGATGACAAACAGTTATGGCTCATAAATCTATATGGAAAGAATAATGAAGTTTCAAACTTCTTTGAAAATGTTTACAATAATCTAATTAGTCGCCAAAATGTAATGGTATGGGACTACAACACAGTATTAAGTACATCACTAGACCATAAAGGCAATCATACTACCAATTATCACCCTTTGGTGCTCAAAGAGATTACGAATATGCCTTCAGAAAGTATTCAGACCGCTTGACGTCCACATTTTGTTACATCATGAAATGAGTTATTTACACCCGGGGAACCCTTTGCAGAAAAGATAGATCACAGAGAAGGAGTTATTTTCATACCACAGGGTAAAAAACACCTGTAATTCCGAGCCTCCAGAACTGTAAATCTATTTAGATAATGAACGAGAGGAGATGGGTAATGTTACAGGGGAGAAAACACAACGTGATTTAAAAATGGTAAATGATGCCCAATCGTTTATTTTTCTCTCTCCCTCACTTCCCCCTCTCTCATTTTCTCCCTCCCTCTCTCTCTCTCTCTGATCTGCAATCCTGCTTGATCTACCCCAAGACCTGTCCCCTTGCTCATCATTTCTGCCCCCCCCCCCCCTGTCTCTCTCTCGCTCTCTAGCTCCCTCACTCTTTGATGCAGTGTGCACTGTGCAGTGGGTCTGCACTCTGCAGTCCCGTTGGCTCTGGCACCAGCTATAAACGCCCAGGCGTCCCGTCTCGCACAGTCAGCGCTTTGGAGAGACGATCACCTGTTCCTCGGGGCCACACATCAAACGGGGAGCCCTGCTGACTGTGTGCACTAAGGCTGAGCTGACCCTGGCCATGGTCCCGACCACACACACTTACTCAGCACCCACCCGACGTGAAGCAAATCCCGCCTCTGGAAGGCGTTCTGCTTTGTTTGCGTCAGCAGGATCCTTGGACCAGAGGGGTAAACGTAGGTCAAAGTAGGATCAATGAGTTAGCCAGCTAACTTGCCTAAATATTCTGAAATAAACTTGATGAAAAGGCCATGGTCTAATTGACTCGACAAGCAAAAACGTACGTCTAGGTTTAACTTTCTTCACGCTCCAGAAAATCAAAGGTTACTTCTGGTTGTTTATGAAAGTTAGCTGGCTAACTCATTGATCCCGCGGTGTAGTATACCCATCTGTCCTTGAGTTTTAGTGTACATTTGGTGGTTTTAGTTGTTTTGACATTGATTTTATATGGATCTTCGGTATACAGTGTACTGTAGAGGTCCCCATTTACAGATTTGAAGTGTAATAGTTTATTTACGAGGTGGTAAATATGAAATAGGCCTGCGCACGGCTTAGAAATGTATCTATCGCATGATGCTCAGCTGTTATATTTGATCCAAATCATGTTCTCATGCTAGTCAAGCTGCTCCTCCTGTTGAAACATTTTCAGGCTTAGTCCTGTCAAGAGTTGACATTTTCTTCCTCTTCTACTCCATACTACATGAGGCAGACTGGTTGGTAAAGATTATCCCTGTTGGTTATTCCTGTCGGCTCACCATTCCTGTTGCCAAAACACATTCAGGCCTCATGACATCATTGTTAGAATGTAACTCCACACAGACAGCACAACAGCAGCTTCCAGAAAGGCACGTACTTAATCAGGGCAGATAAGCAGCAACTTCACACTTTTTTGACAGCTGGCTTCTCAATTCCTCACTCTCTCTCACCAGTGGTTCACATCATAGCCAAAACTAGCCAGCTACATCTTAACTTCAGCCGTAGACCCATACTAAAGGGGAGAAGTGAAAGCAATCGGAAATTTTGATTAATCAGGACAGACAGACAGACAAACAGGTGCAAGTGTTGAGCAGATATAATACAGCAGGAAGTTTATTTCTTGTTATGACCCCAGAGCATCATTGCAATTAACTTCTGAGAGAGGCAGTGGGGATTTTTCAGTAAGTTTTTTAAGTAAGTAATTAAGCCTATCTGTACTCTGGCTGTTATTCTCTTCTCACTTCTCGGTTTAATGACACAGAATTGCAAAGGTGTCCCAGTACAATAACTACACATGAATATTAACATTTATCATGCATGAAAATGAATGATTAGATTCTCAGAATACTATCCCAAACTCCACAGGATTTCAAAATACCATGTATGTGACATGCATAACCATCACCATGCTTCATGGTAGGCATGGTGTTAGACAGGTGATGAGCTGTGTGTGTGTGTGTGTGTGTGTGTGTGTGTGTGTGTGTGTGTGTGTGTGTGTGTGAGAGAGAGAGAGAGGGAGAGAGATATAGGGTGTTTGGGTACTTTTGGATTCTTTAAACAGTTTGTCTCATTGGACAGGTCAGAGTCTATGTTTGAAATTGTTGAGTGGTATGAAGGTTTTAGCCAATACACTGTAGTAGAGGTCTTCACAGGTCCAAGAAGTTGGGACCCGTTCAGAAATGGACCTGGAGATTTCCCACCCGGACCCGATATGCATAAATCCTTTTTTTTAAATATAGAGACCCGTTCCAAAGTGACCCCAGGACAACTAGACCCGTTCCTGGTCAGATACAAACCCTGGTCGAGCCGAGTGAGGGAAGCAGCAGAAAATCATTTTTTATGCTACTTTATTAACCGGAGCTGATAAAGCGTGAGAGGCGGGAGAGAGGTGCCGCTCTAGCAGGAGGGGCCGTACTGTGAGGGAGTTACAGAGGGAGGAGGAAGGGCGAGATGAGAGATGAGAGACGAGAGACAGCAACCAACCAAGCTGACTGCGTGCATTAAAAAGAGACATGTAGAGAGAAAGAGTGAGAGAGAGAGAGAGAGAGCGAGAGAGCAAGAGAGCGAGCTCATGGTTCACTGGTTCGCGATGTGATTTTCTTCTTTTTTAATCAAGCTACATTTTATCCTCCTGCTGGCAAAGGGTTTTTACTCAACTTGTTTGTATGTCAGCAATCCCTTCAAGTGAAATCCAGGAGAGTGGCATTGACCCTGACCCCAAACATACTCACAAAGAAATAAACAAAGACAGGACCCCAAAACAAAAACAAGACCCTGCATTAGACATGCCAATGCTAAACTGAGATGAATTTAACCATACATCTTATAGGAGTTGGCTCACTGGCTATAGAAGTACCCAAGTGTCAGTATGCCACTCACTGGTCATCTGAGTGACACACCCACACACACCCACTATTTTAAATCATTGCAATCCAAGAGATTCTTCCAGGGAATAGATACAATCATCAAATGACCAGCGCAGAGTTAATGCCACACTAATACTGATCTTTGTCCCTCACTGTTTCAATAAACAGAAAGATCATAAATTCATTTCCAGCAACAATAGGTTCGTTGGAGGATAGAAACGTAAGCTGCTCGTCAAATTGTATCTCTGTGTTTTCACACTGCACAGTATTCTTGTTTGCTACCATGAGATTGAAACCCTTGGTCTGTGGACTGCTACTGACCAAATAGACAGTCAGCAAATATTACAATATATGTGTAAGAGATGTAGTCTAAACATGGCTTGGAAGATTAAATGGAATTCTGTATAAAATACAGAGCAAACATCTTAGCTGCAGGCTAAATAGTTACTTGACATGTGCCTGTAAATTGTAACACATTGACAAATGTTCAAATACAGTGCATTTGGGAAGTATTCAGACCCCTTGACTTTTTCCACATTTTGTTACGTTACAGCCCTATTCTAAAGTCAATTCAATTCAATTTATTCGTCAATCCACACACGATACCCCGTAATGACAAAGCGAGAGAAAAAAAGATTTTTAGGCATTAAAAATAAAAACTGAAATATCTTATTTATTTATAGGTATTCCGACCCTTTTCTATGAGACTCGAAATTGAGCTCAAGTGCATCCTGTTTCCATTGATCCTCCTTGAGGTTTTTCTCTTACATGCACTGTTAACTGTGGTAAAATCAATTGATTGGACATGATTTGGAAAGGCACAAACCTGTCTATATAAGGTCCCACAGTTGACAGTGCATGTCAGAGCAAAAACAAAGCCATGAGGCCAAAGGAATTGTCCGTAGAGCTCGAGACAGGATTGTGTTGAGGCACAGATCTGGGGAACACAGTGGCCTCCGTCATTCTTAAATGAAAGAAAAGTTTGGAACCACCAAGACTCTTCCTAGAGCTGGCCGCCCAGTCAAACTGAGCTATCGGGGAGAAGGGTCTTGGTCAGGGAGGTGGCCAAGAACCCGGTGGTCACTCTGACAGAGCTCCAGAGTTCCTCTGTGGAGCTGGGAGAACCTTCCAGAAGGACAACCATCTCTGCAGCACTCCACCAATCAGGCCTTTATGGTAGAGTGGCCAGACAGAAGCCACTCCTTAGTAAACGGCACATGACAGCCTGCTTGGAGTTTGCCAAAAGGCTCCTAAAGGACTCGCAGACCATGAGAAACAAGATTCTCTGGTCTGATGAAACCAAGATTGAACTCTTTGGTATAAATGCCAAGTGTCACGTCTGGAGGAAACCTGGTACCATCCCTACAGTAAAGCATTGTGGTGGAAGCATCATGCTGTGGGGATATTTTTCAGTGGCAGGGAGTAAGGATTGAGGCAAAGATTAACTGCCAGAGTACAGAGAGATCCTTGATAAAAACCTGCTCTAAAGCGCTCAGGACCTCAGACTGGGGCTAAGGTTCACCTTCCAACAGGACAACGACCGCAAGCACACGGTCACGACAACGCTGGAGTGGCTTCGGGACAAGTCTCCCAATATCCTTGAGTGACCCAGCAAGAGCCCGGACTTGAACCCGAACGAACATCTCTGGAGAGACCTGAAAATAGCTGTGCAGCAATGCTCCCCATCCAATCTGACAGAGCTTGAGAGGATCTGCAGAGAAGAATGGGAGAAACTCCCCAAATACACGTGTGCCAAGCTTGTAGCATCATACCCAAGAAAACTCGAGGCTGTAATCACTGCCAAAGGTGCTTCAATAAAGTATGGAGTTGATGACGGGTTAGGGTTCCCTTTTGGGAACGCCCCCTCCCACGTTCAGCTGGAACGTGGCGCATGGAACGCAAAAGTATTCTTAGAAATATTTAACCTCCACACATTAACAAGTCCAATACCTCAAATGAAAGATAAACACCTTGTTCATCTACCCAGCATGTCAGATTTTTAAAATGTTTTACGGCGAAAACACACCACATATTTATATTAGACCACCACCGAAACGAAGACAAGAGGCAGCCATTTTGTCCCAGAAAATATAAAATTATAAAAGCAGGATTAAAAAATAAATAATTCACTAACCTTTTGAAAATCTTCATCAGATGACAGTAATAGGACATGTTACACAGTACATTTAAAAAAAAAAATAATATGCCATTTATATCCATAAATGTCCATTTACATTGAATTCATGTTCAGAAAATACTGAAAAATATCCGCAGAAAATATAGGTAGCGCCGCAAGATAACGTAAATAGACATCATAAACTTTGACTAAATATACATGTTCTACATATAGTTAGAAAGATACACTGCTTCTTAATGCAATCGCTTTGTTACATTTCTTTTTAACGTTACAGAAATCGCTCACTATTCAATATTCTGAGACGGCGCTCAGATATAAGCAATATTTCTCCGCTATGTTGGAGTCAACAGAAACACACAATTTCAGCATAAATATTCCCTTACCTTTGATGGTCTTTGTTCAGAATGTACTGGAAGGGTTCATACTTACCCAAAACATTGTTTGATTTCAAGTCTTGTGTCTTTGTATTAGCATCTGCTAACAATATCAGCTGAAATGCACCCAAAATGTCCTCTGGTCCGGAAAAGTTGCGCATCAAAACTTCAAAATGACATATTATATGTCGACTAAACAGGTCAAACTAAGTGCAGAATCAAGCTTTAGGATGTTCTAAACGTACAAAACAATTTTCAATTCAACCGGTCATTGTTAGTTCTCCTCCGGAGTGCTGGAACAAAGGAATGGATGGGACCAATTCGCGCCCTAACGCACAGGTATTTTCTCGCGGCACTCACTCAATTCACTCCCATAGGGCCAAAACTTGCGGGATTTGAACGATTAAACGCTCTACTGAATGAGGACATCTAGTGGAAGACATAGAAAGTGTCCCCAGATCCATAGCTGGTTGGGAAGGGTGGGGGCGATCACGTCAAAGTTGCCCCAACTTTCATGATCCCAAAACTAGTTTGGAAGAATGCCTGCCCTGTGAGTTCTGCTATTTTTACAGACATTATTCCAACGGTTTTAGAAGCTTTAGAGTGTTTTCTATCCAATAATAATTATTATATGCATATATTAGCAATTTTTGACAGATTTTTTTTCAGTTTACTATGAGCACGCAATTCCTCCAAAGGGGGCAGTATTCTGCCTAGCCTTAAGAGGTTTAAGGGCCTGAATACTTATGTAAATTTGATATCTCTGTTTATTTGTTTTTTGTAAATTAGCAAAAATGTGTAAAATCCTGTTTTTGGTTTGTCATTATAGGGTATTGTGTGTAGGTTGATGAGGGAGAAAAACATATTTAATCCATTTTACAATAAGGCTGTAACGTAAAACAAAATGTGAAGAAAGTCTAGGGGTCTGAATACTTTCTGAATGCACTATATACTACCTTGCAAAATAATTGGATTTCTTCACATTCTATTGTGTGACAAAGTGGGATTAAAATGGATTTAATTGTCATTTTTTTGTCAACAATCGACACAAAATAACCGTCTTTGCCCAGTAGGACATGACTTGTACAAGGTTGATTTTATCCTGCACACGTATTGAAATGACAGCATATCTCATCTGTGTCTTTCATCTCATCTGAGTCCTCCTAATCAAATGCAGTCAATTCATTTTGCAGCTGATGAACAGTGTGTGCCTCAATCCCTCTCCTTCAAAGCAAGGCATTTTCTCATACCATTTGAAAATGTAATACCCAAATGAACTACCATCGTTGTCCCTGAGACCTCTAATCAAGAAAGCTGCTTTATGCGGAGTAAGTTAGCATCCCAAATGGCATCCTATTCCCATAGGGCTCTGGTCATAAGTATTGAACTATATACAGACGTGCTCAAATGTGTTGGTACCCTTACAGCTCATTGAAATAATGCTTCCTTCCTCCTGAAAAGTGATGAAATGAAAAGCTATTTTATCATGTTTTATACTTGCATGCCTTTGGTATGTCATAGAATAAAGCACAGAAGCTGTGAAAAGACATGAATTATTGCTTTTTCCACAAAGATATTCTAAAATGGCCTGGACACATTTGCTGGTATCCCTTAGAAAAGATCATAAATAATTGGATTATAGGGATATTTCAAACTATTTTGTTTCTTTAATTAGTATCACACGTCTCCAATCTTGTAATCAGTTATTCAGCCTATATAAATGGAGAAAAGTAGTGAATGTGCTGTTTGGTATCATTCTGTGCACCACACTGAACATTGACCAGAGAAAGCAAGGTATAGATTTGTTTCAGGAGATCAGGAAGAAAATAGACAAACATGGTAGAGGTAAAGGCTACAAGACCATTTCCAAGCAGCTTGATGTTCCTGTGACAACAGTTGAAAATATTATTAAGAAGTTTAAGGTCCAACCTCCCTGGGCGCGGCCACAAGATGAAAAATCGACCCCAGATTGAACAGAAGGAGAGTGCGAATGGTAGAAAAAGAACCAAGGAAAACTGCCAAAGAAATACAAGCTGAACTCCAAGGTGAAAGTACGTCAGTTTCTGATCGCACCATCCGTCGCTTTTTGATCGAAAGTGGGCTCCATGGAAGAAGACCCAGGAGGACTCCACTTTTGAAGAACAACATTTTAAAAATCCAGACTGGAATTAGCTAAAATGCATATTGACAAGCCACTATCCTTCTGGGAGAATGTCCTTTGGAGTCAATACTGGAGCTTTTTGGCAAGTCACATCAGCTCTATGTTCCCAGATGAAAAAATGAAGCTTTCATAGAAAATAACACCATACCTACAGTGAAACATGGAGGAGGCTTGGTTATGTTTTGGGGCTGCTTTGTTGCACCTGGCACAGGGTGCCTTGAATCTGTGCAGGGCACAATGAAATCTCAAGACTATCAAAGCATTCTGGAGCGAAACATACTGCCCTGTGTTAGAAAGCTCTATCTCAGTCGCAGGTCATGGGTCCTCCTACAGGAGAATGACCCAAAACACACAGCTCAAAGCACCCAAGAATGGATAAGAACCAAACATTGGACTATTCTGAAGTGGCCTTCTATGAGTCCTGATCTGAATCCTATCGAACATCTGTGGAAAGAGCTGGATCTTGCAGTCTGGAGAAAGCACACATCTGGGGCGGCAGGGTAGCCTAGTGTTTAGAGTGTTGGACTAGTAATCGGAAGGTTGCAAGTTCAAATTCCCGAGCTGTCAAGGTACAAATCTGTCATTCTGCCCCTGAACAGGCAGTTAACCCACTGTTCCAGGTACAGAAGTCTCATTGAGAGCTTGATTGCAGTGATTGCCTCTAAAGGTTGTGTAACAAAATATTAGGTGAAGAGTCCCAGCATTTTGTCCATGCCATTTTCATTTGTTTCATTATTTACAATATAATGTTGAATAAAAAAATCAAAAGCAGTCTGATTTCTATTAAATATGGAATGAACAATGGTGGATGCCAATTTCTTTTGTCAGTTTCAACTCATTTCAGAGAAAATCATGCATTCTTTGGTTTTTGTGGAGGGGTACCAACAAATTTGAGCATGTCTGTACAGGGAATAGGGTGCCATTTCTATTACAACCTTAGAGATCGCAGTCCAGGCTTCTCTGCCTGGCTTACTTTTGGGGATATCTTTATGAAATGTCCAACGTAACAAATGAACGTAGACTCCGCCAGGTGACACCATCATTATTTCCATTTGTCTGATTTGCCTGAGGTTGTGAGATCCGTTTGTGATGGAAGCTGTGAAATACAGTTTCCGTTCAGGTCAGGAAGATTTCACTCCTTAAATCCAGAGATGACTTGAGCCTTACATCAACAAATTCCAGAAGAGCAAGACATGAGATGTGATCCACACACAAAATGTCAAGACATCCACAATGACAATTTAAATGGATTACATTTCAAAATGGCCGTCATACGTTTCATGCATTGCAGTTGAAAAAGCCATTTCACTTTATTATATTTTCATGAATAACACAAGGTTGAGCCATTGATGCTTTTCCTTTATGTAATACAGAGTGTTGCTGGAATGTCATACCATATTACTTCTATTTTGACAGAGACACAAACCAGTTTACACTGTCAAAAAATGATGAGAAATGCATTAGGAAATGCATTTTACCCCCATCCCAGCAGATAAAACATATTGTTCAATGCTTAACAGAGAACTTTGAGGAAAACATTTTGCTCTTCTGTAGTGTTTGAACACAATGTCAGATGATCTTCCACAAAAATACAACTGTTCAACCAAAATAAGTTAGTTTTTGAGGGGAAAGGGGCTTGAAAATATGCCCCTTTAGAGCAGAGTTTCCTAAACTCAGTCCTGCCCCACCCCACACCCTGGGTGCACGTTTTGGTTTTTCCTCAAGCATTACACAGCTGATTCAAATAATCAAAGCTTGACGATTAGTTTGATTATTTGAATCAGCTGTGTAGTGCTAGTGCAAAAACCAAAACGTGCAAGATTGACGTGGAGAGCTATCCATCAATCAATCAATCACATATATTTATAAAGCCCTTTTTACATCAGCAGTTGTCAAAAAGTGCTTACATGGAAACCCAGTCTAAAACCCCAAAGACTCCAAAGAGCAAGCAATGCAGGTGTAGAAGCACGGTGGCTGAGGGTTGAAACAGCAGGTCCAGGACACGGTAGCACGTCCGGTGAACAGGTCAGGGGGGATGTAACCCCACCCACTTTGCCAAAGCGGAAGCCCTATGCTCCCAAAGGGGCCAAGAGGATGATGTCAAGTCAGAGTTTGACTCGATAATCATCAGTACTATAGCAATATAGAATAAAGGTGCACTAATCAATAGACATCTATGGAGATGATGACTCTTAAACATTGCATGACCTGTGCTTCCTGCTGTTTGTGTGTCTGCTGAACTCATTTGAACTAGGGACCCATCATGCATCATATCCACGATGTGAATCACTGCGGAAGCATTTTGGCTTGTGCTAACGAGGTTTGATTGCTCATTTGCTCTCCCCTCTGATTAGCTGTAATTAGTGGTAAGAACTCATGGATCCTTGGTTTCCCTCAGGCCACCCAGGATACTACAAATCGAGACTGAGACCAAGGATTTCCAATCACATCAGTTACAGCTTGTAAATGCATTTCCAGACATACACAGAGTAGCCTATACACTGAGTCTACCAAGGAATACCTCCCTACTATTAAGTTGCACCGCCCTCCTCCCTATTTACCCTCAGAACAGCCTCAATTCATCGGGATGGATCTACAAGGTGTCGAAAGCTTTCCACAGGGATGCTGGCCCATGTTGACTCCAATGCTTCCCACAGTTGTGTCAAGTTGTTCTTGATGCATACGGCAAACTGTTGAGCATGAAAAACCCCAGCAGTGTTGACGTTTTTGACACAAACCGGTGCGCCTGGCATCTACTACCATACTCAGTTCAAAGGCACTTACATGTTTTCTCTTGCCCATTCACCCTCTGAATGGCAACACGCAATCCATGTCTCAATTGTCTCAAAGCTTAAAAATCCATCTTTAACCTGTCTCGGACTGAAGTGGATTGAACAGGTGACATCATAAAGGGATCCTAGCTTTCACCTGGATTTACCTGGTCAGTCTATGTCATGTTCTAAATATTTTGTGCATTACTCTGTGCATTTACCTACATTACAGGATAGAGGATATGCACTGTGTCACTATCAGTAATATGCATACTGCACAGCATATGGTTATTCACAGTGCATACTCACATAGCATACATCCAGGAATCCTCTTTGATAGAGGATCTTTTGTGTCTCTGATAAATGATTAATGATGATGGATGATTGGTTTTGTGCTGCTCTAATGCAATCAGAGGTTAGAACAAGAGGCACAGAGGAAGTATCTGATTCCTATGGTTTTGTGCTGCTCTAACATACATTTTCATGCAATCAGAGGTTAGAACAAGAGGCACAGAGGAAGTATCTGATTTCTATGATCAATCGGATTATTGATGTATGTCATATCAACCGGTATTATCGCTTTGATGTTATGGTCAAATATTTTTAAATGATTTAATAAATTACACCAATTTATTACACAGATGTTCTCCAATAACTTGTTGAAGACCCTTGCAGGGTAGAAAAGTGTTGAAGTTAATTCAAACAATTCAAGTGAGTCCAGAGTAGGTTAGCATTCTATATTACTCATGGTCAATAACTTCCACATATAATATTATATAGTGTAATAATAATTGATACGATGAAGATATTATTGTTGTGAATCAAATAATGTAGTAAGTTAACGGATGTATGTATTTTCTCTGCGCACTTCGTCTCTCACAGTTGTAGGCAATTCCATGGTTACATCGAATTATATGGTTACATGGGGACATAGACGTTGCCTTGAGGTTCATAGAGATCCTATGTTGAGGTTCATAGAGATCCTATGTTGAGGTTCATAGAGATCCTATGTTGAGGTTCATAGAGATCCTATGTTGAGGTTCATAGAGATCCTATGTTGACGCTCATAGAGATCCTATGTTGAGGTTCATAGAGATCCTATGTTGAGGCTCATAGAAATCCCATGTTGACGTTCATAGAGATCCTATGTTGAGGTTATTGTTATTTCTCTGACGTCATATTTGAGCGGGAGGGCGCGGCACAGCCCGCGCTGTGCGTGTGCTCGAGTCTCCGCTGAGCCACGGTGTTGTGCTTGTCTCTCTCATACTCCGCTCTACAAAGTTTGGCGAGCCATATCCTTCTACAATCAAACAGCAAAGATCTAACATCGTTTCGCTCAGCATAATTTCCATATTTTACAGACACAAAAAAGGAACAGAAGGAACTAATATCCAGAGGGTAAGTTACCAATTGCCCGGATTGGTGAAATTATGCATTACGCATTAAGCTTTAATTGTGTTATCACAGTGAAAATACGATTCAATTACTCTGTATATATAATGGAGTTGGATCGTTTCGATTCGTTTTTTGAAAGGCACATAGGAAAGTTGGTTTAATATACAAACGTAAATTATGAATTATAATTTGACGCAGACCTTCAACTTTTTTTATCGTTATTTTTTCTCTCTCACTGGTTTCATTCCCGCATAGCCATAGGCATATGCTGGTAGCCCCATTATCTCCTTTTCTTTAGGTGGTCAAGCATAACCAAATATGGAAGGCACCCCGGTTGAAATTTTCAAAGAAGACAAGTGCCTCACGGCGCTCGTCGAAGACTGTTATATGAATGCTACTTCGCAGTCTGGATACCCAGAAGGTCACAATCTGACTTTTGACTCTGACTGGGAAGAGGATCCCATGTCCCCAATCATCCCCATCATCACAGCTGTGTACTCCGTGGTGTTCGTGGTGGGCCTGGTGGGCAACTGCCTCGTCATGTACGTTATCATCAGGTAAGGTTTATCGTGATCTATTTGCTCACTCACCTCAATATTGCATTGATATCAACTTTGACAATTTACAGGCTATTGCTAAAGATTTTGGGTAAATTAAGGGTATGCAAAAAATACAACAACACAGTAAGATGCCCATTTAATACACCTGACTACATTTTAGCACAAAAAAACAAAAAGTGCATCTTTCTGACATCTGCAACACTTGTGAGCCACCCAGTGGCAGGTGCATGTTTAAACTTTATTGTACAGAGTGTACAAACACTATATGATGTGTTGATTATTTTGTTTCAATAATGATCCATACTGTGCCGTTCCATTGGAGGGAACAATACCTTTTTACTATTGGGCTTTTTTACAGTTGGAATGCTACTTTTTTGGGGCTATGTTTAAAAGTGTTTTAAATGTGTAATTTAAAACCAGGGGTCCTCTATAATGCCTGCACCTCATTGGGTTTTATTTATGTGGTGTAGACAAATAAATCAGAGCTGGTGTCATGTGCATTGCACCAACGCCTCACAAAGTGCTCCAGACTAGACAATTACCGCAAATCAGATTGATCGCACATTACCTGTCTTCCATAGGGCCATTCCGTCACCTCCCTAAGTTAATTCAATTCTATTGGTTAGCTACATGTGATACTCTCAGCTATCCGTTTTTTTTTGTAGCCAGCTCAGTTCAGAATTTGTCTTTTTTTTTTATCTGGTTGACTTATTTTTTTATCTCGCACATGTTCTTCTTAATAGAATTTTCCTAAATTATACATTTAGTAATTTCGTTTACCCAGAAGTCAAATTCTAGCGCAAATTTCTGTCCAGGAGAGATACATTTAGCAATCAGGAAATTGAATGCACTTGCAAAGTGGATCCAAATATGCCTTATTTCATATGATTTATTAGCACATAACCATATGGGCATAATGGAATTCCTCTACTGTACTTCTGAACTGAAGTGGCAACATGTCTCTGTTGTTATGGTTAAATTACCACCACAGCGCTATGATTGATTTTAGGGAAGATTATGGTTTCAGTCCTGTTGTTGTGGTTAAATTACCACCACAGCGCTGTGATTGATTTTAGGGAAGATTATGGTTTCAGTCCTGTTGTTGTGGTAAAAATTACCACCACAGCGCTGTGATTGATTTTAGGGAAGATTGTGGTTTCAGTCCTGTTGTTATGGAGTTATTTCACTGGGGTCTGTCCATAAATCACCTGTGACAGAAGTCATTGGAAGATGGAGGCCTCATCACCTCTGCAATGGCTGTAACTTTATCATGTACTCCTAAGGACTAGGATTTGACTATGGTTGTGTCCAAAATGGCACCCTATTCCCTAAATAGTGCACAATTTGACCAGAACCATATGGGTAACATATAATATGTTTGGTGCAAAATGCGACAAAATGAGAGACATGCTTTTTATGGGAGGGTTAAACGATATGCAAATATACAGTACCAGTCAAAAGTTTGGACACACCTACTCATTCAAGGGTTTTTCACATTGTAGAAATAATAGTGAAGACATCGAAACTATGAAATAACACATATAGAATCATGTAGTAAGCAAAACACTGTTAAACAAATAAAAATATATTTTAGATTATAGATTCTTCAAAGTAGCCACCCTTTGCCTTGATGACAACTTTGCACACTCTTGGTATTCTCGCAACCAGCTTCACTTGGAATACTTTTCCAACAGTCTTGAAGAAGTTCCCACATATGCTGAGCACTTGTTGGCTGCTTTTCCTTCACTCTACGGTCCAACTCATCCCAAAACATCTCAATTGGTTTGAGGTCGTTTGATTGTGGAGGCCGGGTGATTTGATGCAGCACTCCATCACTCTCCTTGAGGTGTGTTGGGTCATTTGTCCTGTTGAAAAACAAATGATAGTCCCACTAAGTGCAAACCAGATGGGATTGCATATCTCTGCAGAATGCTGTGGTAGCCATGCTGTTTAAGTGTGCCTTGAATTCTAGATAATTCACAGATAGTGTCACCAGCAAAACACCCCCACACCATCACACCTCCTCCATGCTTCACGGTGGGAACCACATGCTGAGATCATCCGACACGATTGGAACCAATATTCTCAAATTTAGACTCATCAGAACAAAGGACAGATTTCCACGGGTCTAATGTCCATTGCTCGTGTTTCTTGGTCCAATCAAGTCTCTTATTATTATCGGTGTCCTTTAGTAGTGGTTTCTTTGCAGCAATTTGACCATGAAGGCCTGATGCACGCATACTCCTCTGAACAGTTGATGTTGAGATGTGTCTGTTACTTGAACTCTGTGAAGCATTTATTTGGGCTGCAATTTCTGAGGCTAGTAACTCTAATGAACTTATCCTCTGCAGCAGAGGTAACTCTGGGTCTTCCTTTCCTGTGGCAGTCCTCATGAGAGCCAGTTTCATCATAGTGCTTGATGGTTTTTGCGACTGACTACCTCATGAATATGGTTGAGAGAATGCCAAGAGTGTGCAAAGCTATCATCAAGGCAAAGAGTGGTTACTTTGAAGAATCTATAATCTAAAATATATTTTGATTTGTCCAGAAGGACAACCATCTCTGCAGCACTCACCAATCAGGCCTTTATGGTAGAGTGGCCAGTCTGAAGCCATTTCTCAATAAAAGGCACATGTCAGCCCTCTTGGAGTTTGCCAAAAGGCAACCTAAAGATTTTCAGACCATGAGAAACAAGATTCTCTGGTCTGATGAAACCAAGATTGAACTCTTTGGCCTGAATGCCAAGTGTAATGTCTGGGGGAAACCTGGCACCATGCCTAGAAGCATGGTGGTGGCAGCATCATGCTGTGGGGATGTTTTTCAGTGGCAGGGACTGGGAGACTAGACAGGATCGAGGCAAAGATGAATGGAGCAAAGTACAGAGAGATCTTTGATGAAAACCTGCTCCAGAGCGTTCAGGACCTCCGACTGGGGCGAAGGTTCACCTTCCAAAAGGACAACGACCCTAAGCACACAGCCAAGACAATGCAGGAATGGCTTCGGGACAAGTCTCTGAATGTCTTTGAGTGGCCCAACCAGAGCCTGGACTTGAACGAGATCAAAGATCTCTGGAGAGACCTGAAAATAGAAACGCTCCCCATCCATCCAGAGCTTGAGAGCATCTGCAGAGAATAATGGGAGAAACTCCCCAAATACAGGTGTGCCAAGTTTGTAGTCATACCCAAGAATACTCTATGCTGTAATCGCTGCGAAAGTACTGAGTAAAGTACTGAGTAAAGGGTCTGAATACATATGTAAATGTGATATCTGTTTTTTTTGTTTTAATACATTTACAAAAATTTATTAAAACCTGTTTTGGCTTTGTCATTATGAGGTATTGTGTGTAAAAAAAACTATTTAATATATTTTAGAATAAGGCTGTAACATACCAAATGTGGAAAAGGTCAATGGGTCTGAATACTTTCCAAAGGCACTATAGAGCCTATATTCTGCATTATAAACGGGGTTGTTCGAGCCCTGAATGCTGATTGTCTGACACCGTGGTATATCAGACCATATACCACTATTATGAAAAAACATTTATTTTTACTGCTCTAATTACGTTGGAAACCAGTTTATAATAGCATTAAGGCACCTCAGGGGTTTGTGGTATACGGCCTATATACCACGTTGTGCGTAAGAACAGTCCTTTGCCGTGGTACATTGGCCATATACCCCACCTCCTTGTGCCTTATTACTTAAATAATTAATGGCTGTCTTGCCTACTTCGTACTTAAACTGTGTACTAATCGTACTACATGCTCTTTAGGACATACTGTTTCTAGAATAAATAATGCATTAAGCAACAAATATCAGCATACTCGGCTCATCCTACTGAGAATGCGTCATGTAATGCGCAATTACGTTGATTCCCGCCATTCGTTCATTTTGGTATATATATGTGTTTGATGCCATTCCATTTGCTCCGATTCCAGGCATTATTATGAGCCGTCCCCTAGCAGCCTCAAGTGAAATGTATGTTTAGGTTCCACCCCCGAAGAATGATGAAGGTTACTTATACATATTCACGAATTGGGTGTGTGGGAATTTCCTCACGGAGTTGATAAACATCAACAAATAGGGTATTTACAGCTGTCAGTGTAACTAGCTAGCATGCTAACCTAACCTGGCTAGCTAATCTTATCTCTTGTTTAAAAAAAAAAATGTACTACACCATATTCAAACGATTAGCCAGATGGATCTATGGTTGGACCTGGAGCTGGATTTATCATAAGCATTGATATAGGGAAAACTTGACCACAGATCGAAACCACTGGCCTATCTTTGACTTCGCCATCTATTGTTATCTCCAAAGTTGTGGCGCCTTCCTTAAATTGAGGCCGCGAATCCACCATAGAAGTCATTTGAAAGAATAAGATGAAGCTCGCGGTTTTCACAGGGGAAGTGAAATGATAGGCTACAATGACTTTGCTCATGATCGTAAATCACCAGTGGTGGAAAAAGTGCTCAATTATCATACTTGAGTAAAAGTAGACACTTTAATTGAAAATGACAAAAGTGAAAGTCACCCAGTAAAATACTGCTTGAGTAAAAGTTGAAAAGTATTTGGTTTTAAATATACTTAAGTATCAAAAGTAAAAAGATACATTATTTTAACTGCATTTTTAAGCAAAGCAGACAGCACAAATTGTTTAAAAAAAATAAAAAATAAAAAATTATAATAATAATAATATATATATATTGGACGGGGAAGCTAAGGGAACACTCCAACACTCAGACATAATTTACAAACAAAGCATTTGTGTTTAGTGAGTCTGCCAGATCAGAGGCAGTAGGGATGACCAGGGATGTTTTTCTTGATAAGTGTGTGAATTGGACCATTTTCCTGTCAAAATGTAACAAGTACTTTTGGGTGTCAGGGAAAATGTATGGAGTAAAAAGTTATTTTATTCCCCCCCCCCCAAAAAAAAACAATGAAGTAGTACTTTAAAGTACTTTACACCACTGCAAATGACAAGTTCCTTTAGTTTTCTTTCGTGGTTTCTAGCTAGCGTTACACCAATCAAAGCAGTGGAGCGTGTAGTGAAAGAAAAACTTTAGTGGCCAAAACCATTCATCTTGGGGGGAAAATTGACAAATAATCGAATGGATTTTTCTGGGGGGGAAATAGTGTAGGTGCAAAAACATACATTTTCTCCCCCTATTTTTATTTGCTCCATGGCTCAGGCTGCTAAGTGGTATTTATATAAGGGTGTTTGGCTCATCTCAGTCGTGAAGAGGAATAACTTTGCTGCGGTTTCTGACTAAAAAGACAATGCCATGCTGGTGGGTGGTAACATTCAAATTAACTCAGCCCTGAAACTAACGTAGGCTGAAAATAATTGTATGTCATATCATATGAAAAGACACTGCATTCACATAGATTTGCACAAAGAGGGTAGTTCAGATTTGTCACTTCAAACCCAGATATACACTATACAGTGCCTTGCGAAAGTATTCGGCCCCCTTGAACTTTGCGACCTTTTGCCACATTTCAGGCTACAAACATGAAGATATAAAACTGTATTTTTTTGTGAAGAATCAACAACAAGTGGGACACAATCATGAAGTGGAACGACATTTATTGGATATTTCAAACTTTTTTAACAAATCAAAAACTGAAAAATTGGGCGTGCAAAATTATTCAGCCCCTTTACTTTCAGTGCAGCAAACTCTCTCCAGAAGTTCAGTGAGGATCTCTGAATGATCCAATGTTGACCTAAATGACTAATGATGATAAATACAATCCACCTGTGTGTAATCAAGTCTCCGTATAAATGCACCTGCACTGTGATAGTCTCAGAGGTCCGTTAAAAGCGCAGAGAGCGTCATGAAGAACAAGGAACACACCAGGCAGGTCCGAGATACTGTTGTGAAGAAGTTTAAAGCCGGATTTGGATACAAAAAGATTTCCCAAGCTTTAAACATCCCAAGGAGCACTGTGAAAGCGATAATATTGAAATGGAAGGAGTATCAGACCACTGCAAATCTACCAAGACCTGGCCGTCCCTCGAAACTTTCAGCTCATACAAGGAGAAGACTGATCAGAGATGCAGCCAAGAGGCCCATGATCACTCTGGATGAACTGCAGAGATCTACAGCTGAGGTGGGAGACTCTGTCCATAGGACAACAATCAGTCGTATATTGCACAAATCTGGCCTTTATGGAAGAGTGGCAAGAAGAAAGCCATTTCTTAAAGATATCCATAAAAAGTGTTGTTTAAAGTTTGCCACAAGCCACCTGGGAGACACACCAAACATGTGGAAGAAGGTGCTATAAAATCGAGCACACAGCCATGCAATCACCATAGACAAACATTGGCAGTAGAATGGCCTCACTGAAGAGCTCTCTGACTTTCAACATGGTACCATCATAGGATGTCACCTTTTCAACATGCCAGTTCGTCATATTTCTGCACTGCTAGATCTGCCCTGGCCAACAGTAAGTGCTGTTATTGTGAAGTGGAAATGTCTACTGTATGAGCAACAACGGCTCAGCAGTGAAGTGGTAGGCCACACAAGCTCACAGAACGGGACCGTCGAGTGCTTTAGAGTGTAGTGCGTAAAAATCGTCTGTCTTCAGTCGCAACACTCACTACTGAGTTCCAAACTGCCTCTCGAAGCAACGTCAGCACAATAACTGTTCGTCGGGAGCTTTATGAAATGGGTTTCCATGGCCTAGCAGCCGCACACAAACCTAACATCACCATGCGCAATGCCAAGCGTCTGCTGGAGTGGTGTAAAGCTCGCCACCATTGGACTCTGGAGCAGTGGAAACGCTTTCTCTGTAGTGATGAATCACGCCTCATCATCTGGCATGTCCAATGGACAAATCTGGGTTTGGCGGATGCCAGGAGAACGCTACCTGCCCCAATGCATAGTGCCAACTGTAAAGTTTGGTGGAGGAAGATTAATGGTCTGGGGCTGTTTTTCATGGTTTGGGCTAGGCCCCTTAGTTCCAGTGAAGGGAAATCTTGATGCAACAGCATACAATGAAATTCTGTTTGATTCTGTGCTTCCAACTCTGTGGCAACAGTTTGGGGAAGGCCGCTTCCTGTTTCAGCATGACAATGCTCCCATGCACAAAAAGATGTCCATACAGAAATGGTTTGTCAAGATTGGTGTGGAAAAACTTGACTGGCCTGCAAAAAGCCCTGACATCAACCCCATCGAACACCTTTGGGATGAATTGGAACACCAACTGCGAACCAGGTCTAATCGCCCAACATCAGTGCCTGACCTCACTAATGCTTGTGGCTGAATGTAAGCAAGTCCCCGCAGCAATGTTCCAACATCTAGTGGAAAGTCTTCCCTAAAGAGTGGAGGCTGTTATAGCAGCAAAGGGGGGACCAACTCCATTTTAATGCCCATGATTTTGGAATGAGATGTTCGACGAGCAGTCCACATACTTTTGGTCATGTAGTGTATTATACTTTGACCAAAACAATGACTTATTGTCTTAAATTGTTGTGCAACATCATGGGAAAGCTCTGTCCATCATCTTTCAGCTTGAAAAAGTGGATTTCAACTGGTGTGGGTGTTTAAAAGTATGACAGCTGCTAAGCTAGCCCTGCCAAGGTTTTTTTTCTCCATATCAAAATATCAGACCGAAATGACTTTACTCATTTATACAGTACATGACTGTTGTCATTTTCTCCCCTAGTTACATGTATAGTTGTTTACAGATAAAAATACCTTGAATGATAATTTAATTACTTTTAGTCTGCCTCATGTTGTTGGGACTATCAATAGAATCACCAGCCGAGATGATAACAATTTAACAGATGGCTGAGTTTTCCCATTGGGTTTCACCAAGTTCTTTAATTAACTGTCAATAACAATCTTACATCACCTGAGTTCAAATACTATTTGAAATCTTTCTAATACTTTTGGACCCAACCATTATTTTAATTGTATTTAAACTATTCCATGGCCAGCACACTTGATTTAAATGATTAGTTTAATCATCAAGCCCTTGAATCAGGTGTGCTAGTACAGGTCTACAACAAAATTGTGAAACATCCCAAGTATGGATAACACATAGACTTAGATAGACATTGCATCATTGTATCTGCCTCATTATGGGATTTTTGAGCGCATTGGCAGTACCATTGAGGCAATATCCATTTTGAAGTAGTCAATTTGCTTCTTCTACTACTTTTATGAGTTTGCAAACAAACAAGATGGGTGCATACTGCCACCTACAGGGTGTTGTTTGAACAGGTATAAAGTCCAAATGTGCGATTTAGTGCCATCTGCCATTATGGAATGTTTGCTGATCCCTGTTGATGACCCAGATTGAATCATGTGATCCTTCCTAACCCATAGGAAGTCCACCCAGTTGACAACTTAAAAATGGTAAAAGTCCTTAATGCTAAAATGGTATTTTGGGCACGAGAGTCCACTATCTATCTCTATGTGGTAAGTGCCTACGTGAAATGTGTCTGGAAGTGGGCATGGTGAAATAAGTGGGTGGATCATCGGCGATGGGCGTAACATCAGTGCTATGTGATTGGTTAGACGGTTTT
This sequence comes from Oncorhynchus mykiss, assembly GCF_013265735.2. Lineage (NCBI taxonomy): Eukaryota > Metazoa > Chordata > Actinopteri > Salmoniformes > Salmonidae > Oncorhynchus > Oncorhynchus mykiss. Next base: position 28,184,731 of record NC_048579.1, read on the forward strand.
GAATGAGCGGTGTTGTTTTTAAATTCTTTAAATGTTTTCATTGGTCAGTTCCTGTGTGGTGATGCTGGTTTTATCGGGACTGATAGTTTGTTTACGTAGCAGTTTAGGGGAACTAACGTAGAAGATGGCTGTTCCAAGATGGCTTAGCAGTCGGACGTGTGTTTTGTCTTGTCCCGTTCTGCCCCGTGTAATTATCATTTTCTTTTTGTATACATTTTAATCTCACTTTCCATCTACGGACTGAGTATACTCTCCTGCAACCCACCTCACCCAATGTGGTACGGATCTACTATTCTTATACTTTAGAACCGGAACCCCCATCAGAGCTAGCCAACTAACTAGCTACTAGCTAGTGGTCAGTTAACCACTGCTAGCGTTCCTCACCGTTAACTAGGACACCAGCCAGCCTTAGCTCGGTCAATACCTGCCAGTCTACACAGCGCGATATCAACCCAGAGCATATCGGACTGCTTTTTCTCTACCACATCTCCGGATTCCTACCGCAAGCTCTGAAACTTTACACCAGATCATCGCAGCTAGCAAGCTGCAATCCGAGTGGCTGACGTCTCTGTCCTGAAGCAAGCACCAGTTAGCCTTGAGCTGGCCTCGAGCTAGTCCCATCTTCCGGCCAGCCGAAGAGGTCCACCAGCCAATTATTGGGCTACAATACCTCTTTTGCCAATTGGCCTGGACCCTTTACTGCCGACACGGAGCCCCGCCGATCCATCACAACTGGTCTGGTGGTTTCAATAGGCTCTTCCGTTGTGACGTCGCCAAAGGCCCATCTGCTAGCCCCGGCCCACTAGCTGTCTGAATCGCCGTGTCTCCAGCTCGCCTAGCGTAGTAGCGACTACTGAATTGGCTCCATGAATCACCTATTGCTACTCATTGGACCCTATGATCACTCGGCTACACATGCCTCTCCCTAATGTCAATATGCCTTGTTTATTGCTGTTTTGATTTGTGATTGTCTTATTTCACTGTAGAGCTCCCAGGCCTGCCCAATAGGCCTTAGATAGCCCTTTTGTCCCACCCCCCACACATGCAGCGACCTCACCTGGCTTAACTGGTACCTCTAGAGACAAAACCTTTCTCATCATCACTCAATGCCTAGGTTTACCTCCACTGTGCTCACATCCTACCATACCCTTGTCTGTACATTATGCCTTGAATCTATTCGTCCACGGCCAGAAATCTGTTCCTTTTACTCTCTGTTTCGAACGCACTAGACGACCAGTTATTTTAGCCTTTAGCCGTACCCTTATTCTACTCCTCCTCTGTTCCTCTGGTGATATAAAGGTTAACCCAGGGCATGCAGCCCCCAGCACCACTCCCATTCCCCAGGCGCTCTCATTTTGTTGACTTCTGTAACCGTAAAAGCCTTGGTTTCATGCATGTTAACATCAGAAGCCTCCTCCCTAAGTTTGTTTTATTCACTGCTTTAGCACACTCCGCGAACCCGGATGTCTTAGCCGTGTCTGAAACCTGGCTTAGGAAGGCCACCAAAAATCCTGACATTTCCAGCCCCAACTACAACAATTTCCGGCAAGATAGAACTGCCAAAGGGGCGGAGTTGCAATCTACTGCAGAGATAGCCTGCAGAGTTCTGTCATACTATCCAGGTCTGTGTCCAAATAATTCGAGCTTCTACCTTTAAAAATCCACCTTTCCAGAAACAAGTCTCTCACCGTTGCCGCTTGTTATAGACCCCCTCAGCCCCCAGATGTGCCCTGGACACCATATGTGAATTGATTGCCCCCCATCTATCTTCAGAGTTCGTACTGTTAGGTGACCTATACTGGGATATGCTTAACACCCCAGCCGTCCTACAATCTAAGGTAGATGCCCTCAATCTCACACAAATTATCAAGGAACCTACCAGGTACAACCCTAAATCCATAACCATGGGCACCCTCTTAGATATCATCCTGACCAACTTGCCCTCTAAATACACCCCTGCTGTCTTCAACCAGTATCTCAGTGACCACTGCCTCATTGCCTGCGTGCGTAATGGGTCCATGGTCAAACAACCACCCCTCATCACTGTCAAATGCTCCCTAAAAGACTTCAGCGAGCAGGCCTTTCTAATCGACCTGGCCCGGGTATCCTGGAAGGATATTGACCTCATACCGTCAGTATAGGATGCTCTCGCTCACAGAAACAGTCTTGAGTGGCAACAAATCTACCCAATTAGCTGTTCGCTTTCCATGCACTCACTTGTGTTCATACGCCCGTCTATGTTAACACACCCATGTTCCCGCAGTCATGTTGAGTTGCAGTTACCCATGACTTAAACGTCTGGGGGTCCCCGAGGAGAGGTTTGAAAAAGGCTGCTCTAGTCTGCCAGATGGATGGAGTTTGCACTGGAGTTCCACTGTGCCAGACAAGCTGAATCAAGCCCAGATAGAGTATTTCAGATGATTTCAATTTGTATTTAAACTCGGATATGGACCTAACACATTCTACCCTCCATTCTTGACTCTGTTTTGAAACAGGTATACAAAGATGAAGACAGCCACCAACATTTACATCTTCAACCTGGCTCTGGCCGACGCCCTGGTCACCACGACGATGCCTTTCCAGAGTACTGACTACCTGTTGAACTCGTGGCCGTTTGGCGAGGTGGTGTGTAAGGTGTTCATCTCCATCGACTACTACAACATGTTTACCAGCATCTTCACCCTGACCATGATGAGTGTGGACCGCTATGTCGCCGTCTGCCACCCGGTCAAGGCCCTGGACTTCCGGACGCCGATCAAAGCCAAGATCATCAACATATGTATCTGGATGCTGTCCTCTGCAGCAGGGGTACCAGCACTGTTACTGGGTGGCACCCAGTCCAACAATGGTGAGAGTGCTGGTATGCATACATGCCGTAACACACTAAATCATAAAAGCACGCATACACACACACACTAATGAAGCACACACACACACTCATGAAGCACACACACAAACATGAATGCTTGAATATGCACGTACGCAGGCAAACACACACACACACACACACACACACACACACACACACACACACACACACACACACAGTTCTTATGGGTGAAATTGTCCCAAGAGAACATAATGAACATGCCTTACACTGTGCACAGATTGAGTTGGTTCATTTCGTTTTTACTCTCAGATTCCTTAGGTGGAGTGAATCAAAGTGCAGAAGTGCCCATCTAATGCCAGAACATAAAGGTCTAATACAGACCTTCTCTCCTCTATTTTGTTGAGGGGAAATGCATTACGTCTAAGCCATCTGTTGGTAATGAGCTTGCCGTTATCCTTACACCACATATTGTTTCTGAATACAGATGGAGTTGTGGATAAGTGAAAAAAAATATCTGCGCTATTAGTAGGATGTTCCCTTTTTGAGTGCGCATTAGCCGTTCCATAACAGTGTCACAGAGTGAGAGATGAACCAGACGCAGCGTGAAATGTTATGTGTTCTCAGAACACTTTGCTTGAGCGTAGGTGCATTTATCAGTGCTTTTTCTTTCTCGACCTCCCCTCCCCTCCCTCCACTCCCTCTAGGAACCACGGAGTGTGCCTTGCAGTTCCCGGAACCGTACGTGTACTGGGACACCTTGATGAAGGTCTGTGTGTTTGTGTTTGCCTTCGTGGTGCCCGTGCTCATCATCACAGTGTGTTACACCCTCATGGTGCTGCGACTCAAGAGCGTGCGTCTCCTCTCGGGGTCCCGGGAAAAGGACCGGCAGCTGCGGCGCATCACCCGCCTGGTCATGGTGGTGGTCGTGGTGTTCGTAGTGTGCTGGACGCCCATCCACATCTTCATCCTGGTCAAGGCGCTGGTGAGCGTGCCCGAGACCACCGCCGTCATGGCCGCCTACTTCTTCTGCGTGGCGCTGGGCTACACCAACAGCAGCCTCAACCCCGTCCTCTATGCCTTCCTGGATGAGAACTTCAAGAGGTGCTTCAAGGACTTCTGCCTGCCAAAAAAGCTGAAGGGGGACAATGCCTCAGGGAAGAACAACAGGAGCACCGTGAGGGGAGGAAGGGAGGCCCCACTTCCACTGGAGAACCCAGATGGGACTAGAAAGCCGGCATGACTAGCCATGGAGATGTCTTCCATTTCCCGCGTTGGAAAGGAAGACTCCAATGATCTGGGCCTAACCCAGGTGACATCAGGAATGTAAGCACACACAACAGTGCTAATTTAGATGACTGGTGTTCGTTCCATTTGTTTTACTGTTAGGCCCAAATCAATGGTCCGATTCCTCACACTTAGAAAAGGATATATCATTATTCTTTGATGTCAAATTTATTTGCACACATCAAGAGGGGGAAAAAAACATTCCACATGCCAACTATAGGACACACTTGAAAATGATAAGAACCTATATTATCTCAGTTTTACCGTGTTCCTTCATAGTTACTTGCTATGCTGACTCTGCATCTGCACAGTTCTAATTGGATTGCAAGATGCAACATCCTCCTTCTAGCCTCTGCCATTCAATTAAATAGTTATCCTTGACAAAACATCAATAATGATTGGGGAAGCGCTTTAAAGGGGCAACCTGGGATTGGCACATCCATCCATTTTTGCCATATCTGTCTCTACCAACCAATGTGTATGTGGTGCAGAGATCTATTACCTCCTTTGGGAATGAGGCACCCTTATGGGTGGCAGGTAGGACAAGGCAGTTAACGCACTGTTCCTAGGCCGTCATTGAAAATAAGAATTTGTTCTTAACTGACTTGCCTAGTTAAATAAAGGTAAAAAAAAAACATTTTAAAAAGGCATGATAACACAAAAACCTTAGTATTTTTCAAGTCAAAACATATTTGATTTGTCACATGCGCCAAATACAACAGGTGTAGGTAGACCTTACAGTGAAATGCTTACGTACAAGCCCTTAATCAACAGAGCAGTTTTAAGACAAAAAAAAAAAAAAAAAGTAGAGATAACAAATATTTAAAGAGCAGCAGTAAATAACAATAGTGGGACTATATACAGGGGGTACCGGTACAGAGTCAATGTGCGGGGGCACCGGTGTTGAAGTAATATGTACATGTAGGTAGAGTTATTAAGGTAACTATGCATAGATAATAACAGAGAGTAGCAGCAGTGTAGAGGGGGGGGGGGGGGGCAATGCAGTCTGGGTAGCTGGTCAGGAGTCTTATGGCTTGGGGGTAGAAGCTGTTTAGAAGCCTCTTGGACCTAGACTTGGCGCTCCGGTACCGCTTGCCGTGCGGTAGCAGAGAGAACGGTCTATGACTAGGGTGGCTGGAGTCTTTGACAATTTTTAGGGCCTTCCTCTGACAGCGCCTGGTATCGAGGTCCTATCTATTTATATTTTTGGGGCTAGGGAAAGCTTGTATTCTATGGAGATGAAACACAGGCCTCTGCATGGTGGTCTGCTGGATGGGAGCTACTAAAGAGCTGCTGGAAATGAGTCAGTCAGAATATCCTTTATACATGTTGATGAAATCCTCAGGGACATAGAAAGTACTGGGTGTTAGACATTTTGCCTTGTAATATACTCCCTGGCCAGTTTATTAGGTACATCACCACGTTCATAGAAATGGATCGCTCCTACAGACAGTGAGCCACGTGGCCAAGGCTTGCTATATAAAGCAGGCAGACAGGCATCGAGGCATTCAGTTACTAATCGATTGAACGTTAGAATGGGCAAAACAAGTGACCTAAGCAACTTTGAGCGTGGTATGATCGTCGGTGCCAGGCGCTCCAGATCAAGTATTTCAGAAATGGCACGACAGTGTCTAGGAGAATAGTGCGACAAACAAAAAACATCCAGTCAGCGGCAGTCCTGCGGTTGATAACAGCTCGTTCATGAGAGAGGTCGAAGGAAAATGGCAAGAATTGTCTAAGCTGACAGGCGGGAGCCATAAACAGACAAATAACGGTGCAGTACAACAGTGGTGTGCAGAACTCGTCGATCTTTGTCACGGAGGGGCTGTTGCTATCACGTTTGCAGTTGACGGCCACACTGGGTTTCACTCCTATCAGCTAAAAACAAGAAGAAGGGTCTCCAGTGGGAACATGATCACCAACACTGGACATTTGAGGAGTGGAAAAACATTGCCTGGTCCGATGAATCTCAGTTCCTGTTGCGTCATAGTGATGGCAGCCAGGATTTGGCGTAAACAGCATGAGCCCATTTTGCCTGGTGTCAACGATACAGGCTGGTAACGGTGGTGTAATGGTGTGGGGAATGTTTTCCTGGCACACGTTATGTCCCTTGATTCCAATTAAGAAACGCTTGAACGCCACAACGTATCTGAACATTGTTGCTGACCAAACCCAATAGAGTATCTTTGGGTGAGATGGAACGGGCTGTTTGAAGCATGATTGTACCGCCATCCAAACTGCAGCAAATGCGTGATGCAGCATGGACCAACATCCCTGTGGAACATTTCCAACACCTTGTAGACTCCATGGCCCAAATAATTCAGGCTGTTCTGTTGGCAAAGGGAGGTCCGACCTGGTACTAGATGTGTGTACCTAATAAAGCGGCCGGTGAGTGTAGCTGCTGATGAAAATTCACTACAAAAAAATTGTTATGCTTAGAGTTTTATTTGCTATATTCTATAAATTAATGTAGTTGTCTACTTATTTACATATCTTATTGACTATATTTTTGGTCCATTTTTGTTTTTAATGTATCTATTTATCTTACTGTATTTATCTTGTATGCATCCCAAATAGCACCCTATTCCTTATATATTGCATATGTAATCCATGGACCCTGGTCAAAAGTAGTGCACTATATGGGGAAGAGGGTGGCACTTTTTTTTGTGATGCAAGTTTGTCATTCTGTATGTTTTGCCGAAGCAGCAGCAATTCTTCCTGGGTTCCACACAAAAACATAAAACACGACAAGTAACAAAAGCACTGAAACACTGATGGACAATAACAGTCACACAAATGTAAAATATGATATACAACAACAAAAACATTATATATATATATATATATATATATATGTGCCTTTTACGTCCAGGATAAAGCATCTCCAGCCAGAAGTAAAGGTTTGATACTACAACGTGGACACTGGGGTCAATTCAGCGCTCACATTTATCAAAATACAGCCTTGCCAAACCCAAAGTCAAGCATGTATAAGTGTGCTGTTTGACCCTAGTCTGGCTGATGCTCAGGGGACATTGAGAAGCCAACAAACTTCCCAGTGAGCTAAGTTTGTTTAAAAGAGCGTTGAAAAGATGCTGTAACGACGTAAAAAATGTTTTTTCAACCTATTTTTGCTCACTGGAAACATGTTCGTTAAGAAGAGTTACTGTAGGTGACTTGAGACAGGCTCATGTGAAAATCCTGGACCTGAATGTTTTTTTTTCTTCAAATTTGACAGAGGGCTTACATCAACGTTGACGTCTGGAGCAATCTCCTTTGTGTCAAGTTGTTAGTTTAATGATATCAATCGTGTGCTGTTTATATGGCTTGCGCCTGGATACACGTGTTCATATTTGTACATTCTTACCGTAGAGAAACATGAGTATATCAATGCAACCTAGGAAAATAAATACATTCAGATTACTGTGTGATTAAAATATAAATAAATAAATACTATATGAATCTTATACAGAAATTGCGTAGTCAGAAAATATAATTGCACAGGCATTTTGAAATGTGCCATTATTTCATTCATGTCAAGGAGCATTGCAATGGGACGTATTTAAACTAAAACATTGAAGTGTTTAAACGTTTGGTCAAGCAACGTCTCTGGTTTGTAAATGTTCCAATTCTCACCGCTTATCCTTTGGAATGTGTATTCAATGACTACGATGTACTGTGTAACTTACGTGTCTTTCAATCTTAGAACCATGGCATTCGTAAAACTTCTGATTCCTTCTCAGAGCCATGTAGTACATTATAAATACATTCCTCTTCCGTTTAAAGGGGCAATCTGGGATTGGTTCATCCATATTTGGACTATTAAATGAAATACAACCATTGATTCTTAAAGAATATAACTTATGAGTGCTTATTTCAACTATTATACCAGGACTCAAATTATAAAGTTGTTTGTCGTTTTGTTTACATTAATGGTCAGTCCTCGCATCAATAGCTGGTTATATTACATTTCTCCAGCCCCATCCCTCAGCTGTTTTACCAAATCAAGTGGCGTTGTGACTGCTTTGTTGTTCTTCAAATCCCAGATTGCCCATTTATGAGTTTGATAACCAACCTAATTCAGTCCATCGTATCTGAATAAGGACCCGGGTAGAGCACTGTTGATAATAGCCTTTCGAATGATTTGAAAAGGAAGATGCATAAAACACAATCTTGGTGTATTTTTAGACCTGTTTTACCGTGTCATTGTGTCCTTTTCTTTGTGACTAATTGCGGTGTCTTTGTTGGAGTACAGACACCCGTTTAGTCATATCAAAGGCACAGACACACAGTTATGTAAGTGGCTGTCTTGCTGTGAAAACACAGAAACACTTTAAAAAAAATGTGTTTAGAGTTGAGGGCAACAAGACATTGAGATATGATTCAAAATAATACCAATAGTTTATGAATTCATACGAGACAGAAATGTGTCTTCTGCTGTACCCAATTCTGCTGTAGTTTGAGAAAACATGTCCTAATTTGTCATTAACTGTTGTTTAATATCATTGTTTCAAAATCTAATTCACCCGTTCAGTTTTCTTTCAAATGTACAGGAGGTGCTCAGCAGTGGCGTCGTTAGGCCTGGGTTTCCGTGTCTTCAGCCCCCCCATGTTTTTGATGCAGCCCCAAACCATGCAGTATAAAAATTAAATATATGTTTTACTGACAACTTTAATGACAAAAAAAAATAAAAAATCCAATATACTGTGCTAGACAGTAGCAGGCACTGCAAGAAGCCCCTGGAGTGACGCGGTGCCCGCTGTGGTTTCAGAACGCAGTGGACCACTATTTTATTAGTCTTTTTATTCACTTAGCTACTTATGTTTTTCTAGGGTTGTTGCATTGCCTTGATGTTAACCTGCAAGTAAGAATTTCATTGCACTGTGTACTCCATGTATGTTATGTGTATATGACAAATAAACAAACGTGAACTTAGACGGGAAGGGTGAGGGCTGCCAGAAAGACGGGAAAAGATGGCCAGCTTTGAGGTTAGATTCTAGGTGAACAAAACATTGAAAATGCATAGGCCCTTAAAGGTGCTACAAATAGGATTTTTGTGAACTCACACTTGAGCCTTTTACTTTGGGTTTTGATCCACCAGCTTCAAACAGCTGTAAAACCACAATTTGTTGATATTTAAAGGATAGTTCACAGCGATATTTAGATGGTACAATGATTCCCTACACAATTCAGTGCTTGTTCTCACATAAACTCAATTCATGTGAGAAACCAATTGGTGACTATCACAGCCAATCACAACGCGGGTGGGTATGTAATACTGTCAAACACTTATCATTCCACTATTACTGCCATTATATCATGGACATTTTCTGAAATTACAATGCGAAAAAAAAAAAAAAAAATGCTAGGTGGAGCACCCATTTTGACAACAGATGACGCTCCAACGGGAGAAAACAATAGGCGACTATCACAGCCATAGAGGTCATAACTTATTCCATCCTACAGGTCAGATTTAGTTGGGGTCTCATGCATCTTTATATTCATATAGCCTAACGGGCTATGTAGCTCCCTATCTGTCATGTTTGGAGTTGTGTTGCGCTTTTATGCGGACATTTTAATTTTTCTTGACAGTTGAGATGTCCCTGGTTCTGTCAGTATACATGAACTTTAAAGCGCAACTGCCTCTAAAAACCAACTTCTCGTTTAGAAAACAGCCTGTGTGGCATTCATACGAGTCAGAAACATTTATGTTGTCAAAATTGACTACAAAGTGTAAATAGGATCATTTTGGTCATAAAGTCCGTTTCATCCAAAAGTGAGTTTTCTGAGACTGCATCACAACGTAAATGAAGGTTGGGTTTGTTTCAATCCTGCCCACAGCTGGCAGCAAACAAGTAGCCATCAATTCGGAGTGCAGCAGCAGCACCCGACCCGATAGTAATGATTGTGATACATTTGGATTGACTTTGTTTATCCCTATGGGGCTAATTAGGGACAGTGTGTTCATTCCAAAAGTTTCAAATTTCAATTACTTAAAAACCTCAAACCAACAATAAATTGTAGAAATTAATTTACAAATATTGTAAACATTTAACCTTTTACTGCAGTGGGCAAAATTAGGGTTCCACCGAGTGTTTCTTGTTAGTTTTAAACAAATCGACTTTGAAACAAAAGTATACACCCACTGTACCATATAAGATATAGTGTTAAAATGTAGTCCATTTTGAGTTTGCATCCCAATACTACACCTCATATACACCTCATTTCAGAAGACTGAAATACAACAAAACCGTTTGACATAGAAACACTGGATTTTTGGCTGTTTTTTTTATGTTTATAAATTATGAAAAATATAAATAATATTCCACCCATGAGGCCACCAGAGGGTGATTTGGTCATTTGACTGCAGGAAAGGGTGAGAACTAAAAGGTGTGCAACATGAAAGTATTTCATATTTGTCATTTACATTGTGTCATTTATTGATGGTCCCTAACTAGCCCCGGCAACAGGCCTGTTCTGTTCTTCTGGTGTCTCTCTCCATCATATCCAAAGTCAGGTCCCACACCAGCCGGCTGAAGCTAACTGGCGAAAGAGCAGTCGCCCTTTAAATCTAACTAATTACATGTTGCACTTCTGCCTTGCTACCTTTTCAGATGAGCCAAAGGAGGTGGACAGATGAGAACAGCAGGCAAGTGGAGCACTTAGAACAGCAGCAGCCAGGGGCAAATGTTAGGGAAGAGGATGGTTTAGGTGACCCGGACACTGGCCCAAAACAAGTTAAACTACCCCGGTATCCCCTTGACCAGTTTGCAAACTAAAGAAACACCAGATGAGACACGGAGACAGCAACAGGAGAATAGGATATGGTGGAGAGAGACACCAGAAGAATAGAACAAGTCATAACAGAAGACACGGAGACAGCAACAGGAGAATAGGATATGGTGGAGAGAGACACCAGAAGAACAGAACAAGTCATAACAGAAGAAGATCGACAAATGAGACAGTAACAAACAAGAACCTGAGACCGTGACAGACGGCACGAGAGAAAAGTGACAGAAGAGGACAGATGGAGAGAGAAAAGAGGTGGGTTGACCACACAGTATACTGCATCACTTCAAGCTGCTCTATACATTCCAATTCAACAGGTGAAATACGGACAGTGAAAACGACACAGAGAAAGCGAGGGAGAGAGGCAGAGGAGGGGTGAGCAATACGCTGCTCTGTAGATTCTAATTGTGTGTGTCTGTGTGTGTGCACTGGGATACTTTAATCAGTTTGGCTCATTGGACAGGTCAGAGTCTGACCTGGTTGAGTGGTTTTTGGCAATACACTGTAGATATACAGTACCAGTCAAACGTTTGGACACCTACTTATTCCAGGGTTCTTTTTTTAATTTGTCTATTTTCTACATTGTAGAATAATAATGAAGACATCAAAACTATGGAATCATGTAGTAACCAAAAAAACATTTTAGATTTTAGATTCTTCAAAGTAGCCACATTTTGCCTTGACAGCTTTGTACACTCTTGGCATTCTCTCAACCAGCTTCATGAGGTAGTCACCTGGAATGCATTTAAATTAACAGGTGTGCCTTGTTAATTGGTGGTATTTCTTTCCTTCTTAATGCGTTTGAGACAATCAGTTGTGTTGTGACAAGGTAGAGGTGGTATACAGAAGATAGCCCTATTTGGTAAAGACCAAGTCCACATTATGGCAAGAACAGCTCAAATAAGCGAAGATAAATAAAAGTCCATCATTACTTTAAGACATGAAGGTCAGTCAATGTGGAACATTTCAAGAACTTTGAACGTTTCTTCAAGTGCAGTCGCAAAAACCATCAAGCGATATGATGAAACTGGCTCTCATGAGGACCGCCACAGGAAAGGAAGACCCAGAGTTACCTCTGCTGCAGAGGATAAGTTCATTAGTTAACTGCACCTCAGATTTCAGCCCAAATAAATGCTTCACAGAGTGCAAGTAACAGACTGCGTGAATCAGGCCTTCATGGTCGAATTGCTGCAAAGAAACCACTACTAAAGGACACCAATAATAAGAAGAGACTTGCTTGGGCCAAGAAACATGAGAAATTGACATTAGGCTGGTGGAAAAAATACTTCCTAAGTTAATTTAGGAAGTATTTTATAAGACTTGGCAAGACTTGGCATTTGTCCTGTTCTGAATTCATGTTCCATTTGGAAAATAATGTGATGGGTCAGGCCACTGAAAAAAAAGTGAATGAAAGAAAAAGGTAATATCATCTCACCGCAACATCTCATTGACTGGGCCAAGCTTTTAATCATATTTCTCTCTCAATGAACTTCTCCCCTTTTACTACTACAGATGTATCATATCAAGGGTTACTTGCACGTGGACATTGAATTAACCTTTCAATTTGCTCAAAATAGCAGTTCATCTTGCAGTTCCTACAATCTGCAGTATTTTTGAAAAGTATGGGAACATGCTACATTCATAGACAGTTCTATATGCCACTTGTTTCGAAAAAAGGATAGATTATCATAGACCACAGAAAAATGACAAAGAAATAGTCATGTATTTTATTATTTCTCATCCTGCATTAGTACCCTTTAGTTTATCTAGTGAACTCTAATGTAGACATCAGAAAAAGAACACATTTGGACTAGGCACACAATGTACCTTTTTTGATGTTTCATGGTATGTTGGCTACCCATAATGTTCAAGTGGTTGATCGCAATTGGGTAGATTATGCAACACATACACACAGAGGCTAATCAGTCATTAACTTTGCTTTCTGTTTCAATATCCAGTATACATTTATGCCTGACTAATATATAGTGAAGGTAGGAACCATTAACTTATAATGAAAGTGATTTACTAGTATTGCGCTTTGAGCCAAAACGTATGTGAATAGGCTCCTGTTATGTTTAGTCCTGGATTACAATGTATGTTACTGGAGCGCCCCCTGTTGGAGAAGATGTTACCTCTCTAAATAGGCTGCTGTAATGTTTAGTCCTGGATCACAATGTATGTTACTGGAGCGCCCCCTGTTGGAGAAGATGTTACCTCTCTAAATATGCTTCTGGGGGAAAGTGTGTTGAAATAGCAGTGGGCAGGATTCGAACCCATGTTTCATAAGTGCATGGAGTGTACAAAACATTAGGAACACCTTCCTAATATTGAGTTGCACCCCCTTTTGCTTTCAGAACAGTTTCAATTCGTCTGGGCATGGACTCTACAAGGTGTCGAAAGCGTACCACATACAGTTGAAGTCGGAAGTTTACATACACTTAGGTTGGAGTCATTAACTCGTTTTTCAACCACTCCACACATTTCTTGTTAACAAACTGTCGTTTTGGCAAGTCGTTTAAGACATCTACTTTGTGCATGACACGAGTCATTTTTACAACAATTGTTTACAGACAGATTATTTCACTTATATTTCACTGTATCACAATTCCAGTGGGACAGAAGTTTACATACACTAAGTTGAATGTGCCTTTAAACAGCTTGGAAAATTCCAGAAAATTAAGTAATGGCTTTAGAAGCTTCCGATAGGCTAATTGACATAATTTGAGTCAATTGGAGGTGTACCTGTGGATATATTTCAAGGCCTACCTTCAAACTCAGGGCCTCTTTGCTTGACATCATGGGAATCAAAAGAAATCAGCCAAGACTTCAGAAAATAAATTGTAGACCTCCACAAGTCTGGTTCATCCTTGGGAGCAATTTCCAAATGCCTGAAGGTACCACATTTTTCTGTACAAACAATAGTACGCAAGTATAAACACCCATGGGACCACGTAGTCATCATACCGCTCAGGAAGTAGACGCGTTCTGTCTCCTAGAGATTAACGTACTTTGGTGCAAAAAGTGCAAATCAATCCCAGAACAACAGCAAAGGACCTTGTGAAGATGCTGGAAGAAACAGATACAAAAGTATATATATCCACAGTAAAAACGAGTGCTATATCGACATAACCTGAAAGGCCAGTCAGCAAGGAAGAAGCTACTGCTCCAAAACCGCCATTAAAAAGAGCCAGATTACGGTTTTCAACAGCACATAGGTACAAAGATAGTACTTTTTTGGAGAAATGTCCTCTGGTCTGATGAAACAAAAATATAACTGTTTGGCCATAATGACCATCGTTATGTTTGGAGGAAAAAGGGGGAGGCTTGCAAGCCGAAGAACACCATCCCAACCGTGAAGCACAGGGGTGGCAGCATCATGTTGTGGCGGTGCTTTGCTGCAGGAGGGACTGGTGCACTTCACAAAATGGATGGCATAATGAGATAGGAAAATTATGTGGATATATTGAAGCAACATCTCAAGACATCAGGAAGTTAAAGCTTGGTGGCAAATGGGTCTTCCAAATGGACAATGACCCCAAGCATACTTCCAAAGTTGTGGCAAAATGGCTTAAGGACGACAAAGTCAAGGTATTGGAGTGGCCATCACAAAGCCCTGACCTCAATCCAATAGAAGATTTGTGGGCAGAACTGAAAAAGCGTGTGCGAGCAAGGAGGCCTACAAACCTGACTCAGTTGCACCAGCTCTGTCAGGAGGAATGGGCCAAAATTCACCTAACTTATTGTGGAAAGCTTGTGGAAGGCTACCTGACACGTTTGACCCAAGTTAAACTATTTAAAGGCAATGCTACCAAATACTAATTGAGTATTCATTCTCTCTACTATTATTCTGCTATTTCACATTCTTAAAATAAAGTGGTGATCCTCAAAAAGAAAGGAGGACCAAGGCATTCTTCATATAATTAATTAAAATGCCTTTATTAGTATGGCATGTTCAATAGAAACAACGTTTTTTTTTAAAACTGACGCATTTCGGCTGGGAGTAGCTTGGCTAGGTGTGTCTAATCAATTTTGTAACCACTCCCTCTTCCAATTAGGGCTAATTGGAAAAGCTGTTCAAAAGAGGACATAGTATTCCTTTTTTTTTGTACTCCCTGATGAAGGCCATGCAGCCGAAACGCGTCAGTTTAAAAAAAACGTTGTTTCTATTGAACATGCCATACTAATAAAGGCATTTTAAATAATTATATGAAGAGTGCCTTGGTCCTCCTTCAATTTTGATGACCAATTTACCCCTTTTACCAAAGAGCACCTTCTATTTACCAAAATGTACTATTGTGTACCTTAGTAGCGCTTCCCTTCCTTCTCTTTCTAAAAGTGGTGATCCTAACTGACCTAAAACAGGGAATTTTTACTAGGATTAAATGTCAGGAATTGTGAAAACAACTGAGTTTAAATGTATTTGGCTAAGGTGTATGTAAACTTCCGACTTCAACTGTAGATTCTGGTCCATGTTGAGTACAATGCTTCCCACAGTTGTCAAGTTGGCTGGATGTCCTTTTGGGTGGTGGACCATTCTTGATACACACGGGAAACTGATGAGTGTGAAAAAACCCAGCAGCATTGCAGTTCTTGACACACTCAAACCAGTGCGCCTGGCACCTACTACCATACCCGGATCAAAGGCACTTAACTTTTGTCTTGCCCAATCACACTTTGAATGGCACACATACACAATCCAAGCCTTAATTGTCTCAAGGCTTTAAAATCCTTCTTTAACCTGTTTAACCCCCCCCCCCCCCCCCCCCCCATTTAGACTTATTAAAGTGGATTTAACAAGTGAATAAGGGATCAAAAAGGGATCGTAGCTCTCACTTGGATTCACCTGGTCAGTCAATGTTATGGAAAGAGAATTAACCCTAAACTACCCTAGCATTTTTTGCATTGTACAACATTGCTCTCTCTGTCCCTAACTCCACCTCCTGGCAGAACCAGGAAGTCCCTCCCCTTCCCACAAACTCTCTTCTGAGGAAACGAAACTTATTAGTCGCGGTGTTTGTCCGTGTGAAAGTGAGCAACAACCGTCCAGATGGCTCAACAGGGAATTCTGCTGGACCAGGACCAGTTCTGTTGTTCTGTCTGTCTGGATCTACTGAAGGAGCCAGTCACTATTCCCTGTGGACACAGTTACTGTAGGAGCTGTATTGAGGGCTGCTGGGATCAGGATGATCTGAAGGGGATCTACAGCTGTCCTCAGTGCAGACAGACCTTCACTCCAAGGCCTGCTCTGATAAAAAATATCATATTGACTGAAGTGGTGGAGAAACTGAAGAAGACAGGACTTCAGGCTGATCCCCCTGATCCGTGCTATGCTGGACCTGGAGATGTGGCGTGTGATTTCTGCAATGGGACCAGAAAGCAGAAAGCCCTCATGTCCTGTCTGGTGTGTCTGGTGTCTTCCTGCAAGACTCACCTCCAGCCTCACTATAGTGTCCCAGGACTCAAGAAGCACAAGCTGGTCAAAGCCTCCACACAGCTACAGGAGAACATCTGCTCCCGTCATGACGAACTGCTGAAGATTTACTGTCGTACCGATCAGAATTGTATCTGTTATCTGTGTATGGTGGATGATCATAAAGGCCATGATACAGTGTCAGCTGCAGCAGAGAGGACCGAGAAACAGGTTAGACCAGAATAACTTGTTGGTGACTCTGATAAACAAATAATGAAATATACAGCAGGAGAGCTGTTTGAATATGAGAAACATTTCTAATTAGTTACATGATTCTCTAAATGTATCACCATTTTTGCTGTAGTCACACATCCTCATTTTCTTTTGAGTCCAAAACTCAGTTTAAACTATGATATGAGTACTGTCAAATGCATAATAATTAAACTATCATAGATGCATAACTTTGCAAAGGGTCTTCTAATAAAATGTAATTGCTACCCACTATGGGCCCTGTATCGTAATTCTATACTATTGCACTACTGGACAAATAAACCTTGATAGCTCAATGAACAGTGTTTCTCCATAGAGTCAGCTGGTGATGAGTCAGCAGAAGCTACAGCAGAGAATCCAGGAGAGAGAGAAGGAGCTGAAGGAGCTCCAACAGGCTGTGGAGTCTCTCAAGGTAAATATTATTGACCAGGGCCCAGTTTTTCAAAATGTTAATCTGGATCGGGATATATTTTTTGGTTAAATCCACTTCAGTCAGTGTAGAAAAAGGGAAGGAAATAGGTTAAAGATGGATTTTTAAGCGTGGAGAAAATTGAGACATGGATTGTGTATATGTGCCATTCAGAGTGAATGGGCAAGACAACATATTTAAGTGCCTTTGAACGGGGTACGGTAGTAGGTGCCAGGCGCACCGGTTTGTGTCACGAATTGCAACCCTGCTGGGTTTTTCATGCTCAACAGTTTCCTGTGTGTATCATGAATGGTCCACCACCGCAAAGGACATCCAGCCATATTGACACAACTGTGGGAAGCATTGGAGACAACATGGGCCAACATCTCTGTGCAATGCTTTCTACACCTTGTAGTGTACATGCCCTGACAAATTGAAGCTGTTCTGAAGGCAAAAGGGGGTTACAAGTGCAACATAATATTAGGAAGTTGTTCTTAATGTTTTGTACAGTCAGTGAATAGTATTTGTTTTATGTGGGCCTCTATGAAGGGTTCTATCTAGAACCCTTATCTTCTACGTTTGACATTTTTCTGGAGGGTTGTGGGTAATTGTGAATCCCTGTTCTTTGCATTAGTTCACTTATGGTTGGTTGTACCTATGACTTTGATTGTTATTTTATTCTACTTGTATTGTTTCTGGGTTTATGTTTCTGAGTTTCGTTGGGGTGGCTAGACTGATACCATCAGTGAGAAAGCTTTTTCAGATGAAAAGGCCTCTAGGTAGAACCTTAATCCTCAGCGAAAAGAAAAATGTTTTAGGGAGAAATATATTCTACTTAACATGAAGCCTTCTCTTCTCTCCTTGTGTACTAACAGCACTCTGCACAGGCAGCAGTGGAGGACAGTGATCGGATCTTTACTGAGCTGATCCACTCCATTGAGAGAAGGTGCTCTGAGGTGAAGGAGTTGATCAGAGACCAGGAGAAGGCTCAAGTGAGTCAAGCTGATGGACTCTTGGAGCAACTGGAGCAGCAGATCGCTGAGCTGAGGAGGAGAAACGCTGAGCTGGAGCAGCTCTCTCACACAGAGGATCACATCCATTTCCTCCAGGTAACTAAACTTCCTTGTTACAGGTGATACATAAATGTACTTGTGAAACTGTACATTGGATCAATTATACTTCCTTCTCTATATCAGTATTCATGTTACCTGACATATGTAAAACATATTTAATCACGAAAACATTGTCAATTATCTACTCTCGCTCTGTCTCTCTCTCCAACACTCTTCATCTCTGTCTCTCTACAGAGTTATCAGTCCCTCTCCAGTCCCAGTGTCTCTTCAGACTTACCCAGCATCGTTATCCATCCTCAGTACT
This sequence comes from Oncorhynchus mykiss, assembly GCF_013265735.2. Classification (NCBI taxonomy): domain Eukaryota; kingdom Metazoa; phylum Chordata; class Actinopteri; order Salmoniformes; family Salmonidae; genus Oncorhynchus; species Oncorhynchus mykiss. The sequence goes on from NC_048579.1 coordinate 28,203,097, forward strand.
TTGTAGATGTCAATAAGACTGTTTCTGATGTCAGAGAGAGACTAGAAGGCGTCCTTAAAGGAGAATGGACCAAGATCTCCACCACAGGTGAGTTGAAAATAATACTAACACAATACATAGTGAAAGAACATCTAGTTTAGACCAATCAGAGGTCCTATAGTCATCACTTTATACATGTGCAATATGGTATGCTGATAATATTCTCTCTCTCTCTTTGAATGTCTGTTTCTGTAGTAAATTCTGTGGATATCTTACTGCCTCCAGAGCCCAAGACTAGAGAACGTTTCTTACAATGTGAGTTTCTTCACCAAGTAACTAACGGTCTCTTTTTTCTGACACTATTCACAAACCTTGTGATATATTAATAGTAGATACTGCTCACATTGATTTCTGCTCTGCTGTAATCAAAGACAGGGTAGATACAGTACAGTATGTGCCTTAACTTACTGTTCTAACTCCCCTCATTGGTCTCTGCTCTGTTCTTCTCCCAGATTCCTGTCAGCTCACACTGGACCCAAACACAGCACAGAAATCCCTCTCTCTGTCTGAGGGAAACAGAAAGGTGACAGTTGTTAAGGCTGTTAACGATCCGAATCCTGACCATCCAGACAGATTCACTGGTTGGTGGCAGGTCCTTTGTAGAGAGGGTCTGTCTGGACGCTGTTACTGGGAGGTGGAGTTTCATCATGGGACTGTTTTTATAGCAGTCTCATATAAAGACATAAGTAGAGTAGGGAAGGTTAATGGCTCTAGATTTGGATACAATGACAAGTCTTGGGGTTTAGAGTTATCTGGTAATGGTTATAGTTTCAGACACAATAATGTTGAGACTAAAGTATCAGGCCCTCAGTCCTCCAGAGTAGGAGTGTACCTGGATCACAAGGTAGGTATTCTGTCCTTCTACAGCATCTCTGACACAATGACCCTCCTCCACAGAGTCGAAACCACGTTCACTAAACCCCTCTATCCTGGGTTATGTGTTTGGTACAAAAATGATTCTGCTGAGCTGTGTAAACTGTAGAGTTCCCCATATTAGAGGGATGGTTAATGCTCTTATAGTCTGGTATGTAGAATAATTGTTCTGAGTGATATCATCTTAATTGTAGTGTATGTTTCAATCTTATACATTCACATTGATGTATTATCACTTTGATGTACATTCTGAATAACAACCGCTGTATTGTATCTTGTTCAATGAGTTGTGTTATTATTTACCTATTGATCCTTGAATTTGAATCTGTCGAATGTCCTCAAATATATCTAAGGCCTATATATTGTATATCAATCTGGTGCTAAACAATCACTACTCAATCAATTACCCAGCAGATGGTGATATGGCAAAATCAAATCAAATCAAATGATTCCACGTTTTTTGATTGACAGTACCTCTGCCTCTCAGTAAACCACCAAAATAAACTAGATTTCTGTATTTTTGTCCTTAAGTTTTATGTTCTAAACTACTTGAGTGACAATGCAATTAAATAACCTTATATTTAGCAGCAGTGTGTATGCGTGTGTGTGTGTGTGCCTGCGAGTGGGGTGCATGTGTGGTGAGGTACGTGTGTGTGTGTCAGGGGGGCCGTGTCTACCCTGACACTAGGTGAATGTTTACTCCATTTTATTTCATTCATGATCATTAAGTAAAATATAAGCGAGCTAGAAGACTTCACTTTGGATTCATTCTTTGAAATCCTTTATTTTAAAGTTAACCGAGGATGAAGGTCTACTGCACTTTATACAAACAACTATACAACATGGTCCGAGTCTTTTATAAGACTAGGCATTTGTCCTGTTCTGTTTCCATAGCTGTACCATTTAAGAGAGAATGTGATTGGTCAGGCTATGGCCAAAGCACAACGATTCATCATATCAAAGGATATTTGCATGTGGACATTGAACTAAACTCTTAAATAGCTCAAAATAGCATTTAATCTGTCCCTTCTTACAATCGCAGTATTTTTGAAAAGGTATAGAAACATGCTACATTCATAGACAGCTCTATTTGCCTCTCATTTTGAATAACGACTCCATTAAACGGACATTGAAATAGTGATGGTTTTCATTATTTCTCATCCTGCATTAATACCCTTTAGTTTATCTAGTGAACTCTAATGTAGACATCAGAAAAAGAACACATTTGGTGTAGGAACACAATGTACCTTTTAATGGTTCATTGTATATTGGCTACCCATAATACTCATACCCATAATAGTATACAATGAATTCTGGACACAGAGGTATATCAATCATTCACTTTACATTATGTTTCAATATCCAGTATACATTTATATCTGGATAATATGTAGTAAACAGGACTTCAGGCTTCGACCAGAAAACCCTCGTGTTTAGTCCAGGATCACAATGCATGTTACTGGAGCAACCCCTGAGAATAATTGTTACCTCTCTAAACATATGGCTCTGGAGGAAAGTGTGTTGAAATAGCAGTGGGCTGGATTCCAACCCAGGCTGCAGAAGTATATGTCACAAAGCAGCGTAGACCTGTAAACCAGCCGAAACAACAGGATATTCATTATTGCATCGGACGACATTCCTCTATCTCCCTCCCGCTAACTAACCCCACCTTCTGGCAGAACCAGGAAGCCCCTCCCCCTCCCACGAACTTTCTTCTGGGGAAACAAAACTTATCTGAATCTCGGTGCCGTTTGTCCGTGTGAAAGTGAGCAACAACCGTCCAAATGGCTCAGCAGGCAGTTCTGCTGGACCAGGACCAGTTCTCTTGTTCTGTCTGTCTGGATCTACTGAAGGAGCCAGTCACTATTCCCTGTGGACACAGTTACTGTAGGAGCTGTATTGAGGGCTGCTGGGATCAGGATGATCTGAAGGTGATCTACAGCTGTCCTCAGTGCAGACAGACCTTCACTCCAAGGCCTGCTCTGAGAAAAAATAACATGTTGGCTGAAGTGGTGGAGAAACTGAAGAAGACAGGACTTCAGGCTGCTCCCCCTGATCTGTGCTATGCTGGACCTGGAGATGTGGCGTGTGATTTCTGCACTGGGACCAGAAAGCAGAAAGCCCTCATGTCCTGTCTGGTGTGTCTGGTGTCTTCCTGCGAGACTCACCTCCAGCCTCACTATAGTGTCCCAGGACTAAAGAAGCACAAGCTGGTCAAAGCCTCCACACAGCTACAGGAGAACATCTGCTCTCATCATGACGAACTGCTGAAGATTTACTGTCGTACCGATCAGAATTGTATCTGTTATCTGTGTATGGTGGATGATCATAAAGGCCATGATACAGTGTCAGCTGCAGCGGAGAGGACCGAGAAACAGGTTAGACCAGAATAACTTGTTGGTGACTCTGATAAACAAATAATTAAATATACAGCAGGAGAGCTGTTTGAATATGAGATAAACACATATAATTAGTTACATGAAAAACATTGTCTAAATGTATCACCATTAGCTGTTGTCACACACCATCATTTTCTTTTGAGTCCAAAGTTCTGTTTAAACTATATGATATGAGTACTGTAAAGAAACATAATAATTCAACTAACAACATAGATAAATAATTTTGCAGTGGGACTTCTATTACAATTTAAATTATACTCTATATGGCCCTATATCATAATACTATATTATTGCACTACTGGACAAATAAACCTTGATAGCTCAATGAACAGTGTTTCTCCATAGAGTCAGCTGGTGATGAGTCAACAGAATCTCCAGGAGAGAATCCAGGAGAGAGAGAAGGAGCTGAAGGAGCTCCAACAGGCTGTGGAGTCTCTCAAGGTAAGTATTATTGACCAGGGGCCAGTTTTTCCAAAAATTCAATCTGGATCATTATTCTTTTTTTTGCAATTCATGATCAGATCTCTCTACCTGTTTCTTGGGCCAGTTTCCTGGACTGGTTATGGTACTACTTCTACGCTGTCATAGGGACACAGAGATGAGTAAACTAAATGCATAAAGGTACCTAGATTAAAGAGAGACATATAACAATTGACGAAGAAACTAGACTGCGGTCAATTTAACATAATGAACCTTTGTTTTTCGTTTTTTTAAACCTCCTCCCCTTAGTTACATTGACATGTATTCGTTGTCGTGCCTTTTACCTTTCTAAATCCACCCTGAATCCACCGTTTCCAGTGGGATTAAGATCATCCTGATTATCAGCATTAAAACCATCCTAATCACTATTTTTGAGATTAGAAAAATGCTAAAACTACTTTTAATCCTGATTAAAGGTCAGATTGGATTACCAAATTAGAATCCCTATCCAGAAGATCAGAATATAAATTGTAAATGTTGAAAAACACAATTCTAACATTTAATCCTATCCGATTTCCGAAATCCGATCAGATAACTTTTTAAAAACTTGGCCCAGAGGACTGGAGATGCACCACTTCATAGTGAAATTCTTACCTACAAACACTTTCCCAAAAATGCAGAGTTAAAAAGTAAGAAAACTGTACTATTAAAAAAAAAAAGTATATAGTAACACAATTAAATAACAATAATGAGGCTATTACAAGGAATACCGGTACCCAGTCAATGTGCAGGGGTACGAGGTACTTGAGGTAACTGAGGTAATATACACTTAGTGTACAAAACATTAAGGATGCCTGCTCTTTCCATTATATAGACTGACCAGGTGAATCCAGGTGAAAGCTATGATCCCTCATTGATGTCACTTGTGAAATCCACTTCAGTCAGTGTAGATGAAGGGGAGGAGACAGGTTAAAGAAGGATTTTTAAACCTTGAGACAATTGAGACATGGATTGTGTGTGTGTGTGTGTGTGTGTGTGTGTGTGTGTGTGTGTGTGTGTGTGTGTGTCATTCAGAAGGTGAATGGGAAAGACAACAGATTGAAGTGCCTTTGATCGGGGTATGGTTGTATGTAGGTGCACTGGTTTTTGTCACGAACTGCAACGCTGCTGGGTGTTTCATGCTCAACAGTTTCCTGTGTGTATCAAGAATGGTCCACCACCCAAAGGATATGCAGCCAACTGTGGGAAGCATTGGAGACAACAAGGGTCACATCCCTGTGGAAGTCTTTCGACAGCTTGTAGTGTCCATGTTTCAAGGCTGTTCAGAGGGCAAGGGGGAGGGGGGAGGGGGGGGTGTCAAGTGCAACACAATATTAAGGTGTTCTTAATGTTTTGTACAATCAGTGAATAGTATTTATGTGGGCCTCTATGAAGGTTTCTACCTAGAACCCTTTAACTTCTAGGTTGTACATTTTGCTGGAGGGTTGGGTTGTGGGTAATTGGGAATATCTGTTCTTTGCATTAGTTCACTTACAGTTGGTTGTACCTATGATTTTGATTGTTGTTTATTCTACTTGTTCCTGGGTTTCATTGGGGTGGCTAGACTGATACCATCAGTGAGAAAGCTTATTCAGATGAAAAGGCTTCTAGGTAGAACCTTATTCCTCTGTAATAAAATGGCCTGGGGAAAAAGTATTTGACTTAATATGGAGCCTTCTCTTCTCTCTTTGTGTCTGAACAGCACTCTGCACAGGCAGCAGTGGAGGACAGTGATAGGATCTTTACTGAGCTGATCCACTCCATTGAGAGAAGGTGCTCTGAGGTGAAGGAGCTGATCAGAGACCAGGAGAAGGCTCAAGTGAGTCAAGCTGATGGACTCCTGGAGCATCTGGAGCAGGAGATAACTGAGCTGAGGAGGAGAAACGCTGAGCTGGAGCAGCTCTCACACACAGAGGATCACATCCATTTCCTCCAGGTACCTAAACTTCCTTGAAACAGGTGATACAGAAATAAACTTGTTGTGAAACTATACATTTTGTCTATTATATTTAATTCTGTATATTTGTAGTCATGATTGCTGACATCTGTTATTAATAAAAATATTAGAGAACAAAAAAAACATGTTTTCAATTATTCTCTCTCTCTCGCTCTCTCTTTCTCTCCAGAGTTATCTGTCTCTCTCCAGTCCCAGTGTCTCTTCAGACTCACCCAGCATTGATAAACGTCCTCAGTTCCTTGGAGATATGAAAATGGCTGTTTCTGATGTCAGAGAGAAACTAGAAGACTTCCTTAAAGGAGAATGGATCAAGATCTCCACCATAGGTGGGTTTAAAGTAATACTAACACAATACATAAGAACACCTACTTCAGACCATGTACAACACGATATGTTGATAATATTTTGTATCTTTGTAGTGAATTCAGTGAATGAAGTACTGTCTCCAGAGCCCAAGAACAGAGAACACTTCTTACAATGTAAGTTTCTTCATCAAGTCTCTTTTTTTCTGACACTCCTCACAAACATTGTGATATTTCAATCGTAGATACAGCTCTCGTTGATCTCTGCTCTGCTGTTCTGCTCTGCTGTAATCAAAGACAGGGTAGATACAGTACAGTATGTGCCTTAACTTACTGTTCTAACTCCCCTCATTGGTCTCTGCTCTGCTCTTCTCCCAGATTCCTGTCAGCTCACACTGGACCCAAACACAGCACAGAAATCCCTCTCTCTGTCTGAGGGAAACAGAAAGGTGACAGTTGTTAATGCTGTTAACGATCCGAATCCTGACCATCCAGACAGATTCACTGATTGGTGGCAGGTCCTTTGTAGAGAGGGTCTGTCTGGACGCTGTTACTGGGAGGTGGAGGGTCATCATGGGACTGTTTTTACAGCAGTCTCATATAAAGACATAAGTAGAATACGGATGGTTAATGATTCCAGATTCGGATACAATGACAAGTCTTGGGGTTTAGAGTGCTCTAGTAATGGTTATCGTTTCAGACACAATAATATTGAGACTAAAGTATCAGGCCCTCAGTCCTCCAGAGTAGGAGTGTACCTGGATCACAAGGCAGGTACTCTGTCCTTCTACAGCGTCTCTGACACAATGACCCTCCTCCACACAGTCGAAACCACGTTCACTAAACCCCTCTATCCTGGGATATGGGTTGGGTACAAAAATGAGTCTGCTGTGCTGTGTAAACTGTAGAGTTCCCCATATTAGAATGATGGTTAATGCTCTTATAGTTTGGTATGTACAATTTATTTTGATTGATTTAATCTTTAATTTAGTCTAGGTTTAAATCACATCCATATTGATGTATTCTCACTTTGATGAAGTCTAAACTAAAAAACGACTGCTGTATTGTCTTTTTGTTTTAAAGAAAGATTCTTTGTTCATTTCAATCAATTGTATTATAAGTTTAGTTTAGTTTTCTCAAATCTATCCAGGCCTATGTACTGTATATACTCTGATGTTGCAGATTTACTACTCAATCAACCGTCCAGCAGATGGAGATATACTGTAACAAACAATACAATATTAAACATGTCTTGATTTACCTCTTGCCACTCAGCAAACCACCAACAATAAACAATTTTTCTATATTTTCATTTTTGAGTGTTTATGCTAATAAACGACATGACTAACTAAAGAAAATTATTTTTAGCAGCAGAGTGTGTGTGTGAGCGTGTGTGTGTTTGGGTTTTACTATCCTTGTGGGGACCAGAAGTCCGGTCCCCAAAAGGATAAAGGCTTTTTTAGGCTTAGGGCTTAGGTTTAGGGTTAGGGTTACAATTAGGGTCAGGGGTTAGGGTTTTTGGTGTGTGTGTGTGGAGGGGTTAACTGAGGAGGAGGACAAACTACTGCCATTTATACAAACAACATAAACTTAGCAAGACGTTACATTTGTCCTGTTCTGGTTCCTTAGATGTACTATTTGAAACAGAATGTGATTGGTCAGGCAGTGGCCACTGCACAAAAGTTCTCTCTCAATAAACTTCTCCCTGTTACTACGACACATTCATCAGATCAAGGGCTATTTGCATGTGGATATAGAATTACCCTTTTAAAGCGCTTTTTACATTCTGTAGTATCTTTTTGAAGGGAACATGCTACATTCATAGACAGCTCTATTTGCCTCTCATTTTGAATAACGACTCCAGAAAACGGACATTGAAATAGTGATGGTTTTCATTATTTCTCATCCTGCATTAGTACCCTTTAGTTTATCTAGTGAACTCTAATGTAGACATCAGAAAAAGAACACATTTGGTCTAGGAACACAATGTACCTTTTAATGGTTCATTGTATATTGGCTACCCATAATAGTCATACCCACAACAGTATACAATGCATTATTCACTTTACATTACGCATCAATATCCAGTATACATTTATGTCTGGCTAATATGTAGTAAGCTTGTTAAAGTATGTGAATAGGCTGCTGTAGGGGTTTAGTCCTGGATCACAATGCATGTTACTGGAACTTCCCCTGTTGGAAAGGAATTGTTACCTCTAAATATATGGCTCTGGAGGAAAGTGTTGAAATAGTAGTGGGCTGGATTCCAACCCATGCTGCAGAAGTATATGTTGCAAAGCAGCTTAGACCCCTAAACAACCCTAAGACACAGGATATTCATTATTGCATTGGACTACATTCCTCTCGATCTCCCTCCCTCTAACTAACCCCACCTCCTGGCAGAATCACGAAGTCCCTCCCCTTCCCACAAACTCTATTCTGAGAAAACGAAACTTATCTGAGTCGCGGTGTTTTATCTGTGTGAAAGTGAACAACAGTCCAAATGGCTCAGCAGGCAGTTCTGCTGGACCAGGACCAGTTCTGTTGTTCTGTCTGTCTGGATCTACTGAAGGAGCCCGTAGCTATTCCCTGTGGACACAGTTACTGTAGGAGCTGTATTGAGGGCTGCTGGGATCAGGATGATCTGAAGGGGGTCTACAGCTGTCCTCAGTGCAGACAGACCTTCACTCCAAGGCCTGCTCTGATGAAAAACACCATATTGACTGAAGTGGTGGAGAAACTGAAGAAGACAGGACTTCAGGCTGCTCCCCCTGATCGGTGCTATGCTGGACCTGGAGATGTGGCGTGTGATTTCTGCACTGGGACCAGAAAGCAGAAAGCCCTCATGTCCTGTCTAGTGTGTCTGGTGTCTTCCTGCAAGACTCACCTCCAGCCTCACTATAGTGTCCCTGCACTAAAGAAGCACAAGCTGGTCAAAGCCTCCACACAGCTACAGGAGAACATCTGCTCCCGTCATGACGAACTGCTGAAGATTTACTGTCGTACCGATCAGAATTGTATCTGTTATCTGTGTATGGTGGATGATCATAAAGGCCATGATGATACAGTGTCAGCTGCAGCGGAAAGGACCGAGAAACAGGTTAGACCAGAATAACTTGTTGGTGACTCTGATGAACAAATAATGAAATATACAGTAGGAAATCTGTTTGAATATAAAGATATATATATATATATATATAAACATGTATAATTAGTTTCATGAAAAATCATCTCTAAATGTATCGTAATTTTCTGTTGTTATACACCATCATTTTCTTAAGAGTCCAAAATTCAGATTAAGCTATATGATATGAGTACTGTAAACAAACATAATATTTCCACTAAAATCATAGATGTATAATTTTGCAAAGGGGCTTCTATTACAATATAATTCTTACTAAATCATAATACTATATTATTGCACTACTGGACAAATAAACCTTGATAGCTCAATGAACAGTGTTTCTCCATAGAGTCAGCTGGTGATGAGTCAGCAGAAGCTACAGCAGAGAATCCAGGAGAGAGAGAAGGAGCTGAAGGAGCTCCAACAGGCTGTGGAGTCTCTCAAGGTAAGTATTATTGACCAGGGACCAGTTTTAAAAATAAAAATCTGGATTATAATCTGGATTCTGTAGTGCTATTATTTATTTTTTGATTCCATGATCAGATCTCTGTCTACCTGTTTTATGGGCCAGTTTCCTGGACTGGTTATGGTACTACTTCTACACTGTCATAGGGAAACAGAGATGAGTAAACTAAATGCATAAAGGTACCTAGATTAAAAAGAGACATTTACCAATTGACCACATACCTATTATGTGGTCCATTTAGTTTTTAGTTAGTTCCATTGAAATATATTAGTTGTAGTGCCTTTCACCTTTTTTAAATCCATCCTGAATCCACCGTTTCCTGTGGGATTAAGATAATCAACATTTTCGGGATCAAAACTATCCTAATCACTAACTTTGAGATTAGAAAAATGCAAAAACTGCTTTTAATTCTGGTAAAGGTCAGATTGGATTACCACATTCAGATATATAAGAGGGTGCCAACCGATTATGTTTTTTTTGTTTGTTTATTTGCGTTGTTTGTAACCTATTTTGGTACTTATTTTATACATAATGTTGACGCTACCGTCTCTTATGACCTGAAAGAACTTCTGGACATCAGGACTGCGATTATTGCGACTTTGTTTCCTTCAACGAGTCTGACGAGGCCAACGCGAACGATATACTGCTTTCGATATACTGCTTTCTCGGGAACATGCCTTGATCTCCTAGGATTTGCGTGAAGATGAGGTGGAAAAAAGGGCCGGAGAACGGGCTGCATGCTCGGCCTCCGACCGCAAGGCACTACAGAGGGTGCGTACGGCCCAGCACATCACTGGGGCCAAGCTTCCTGCCATCCAGGACCTCTATACCAGGCGGTGTCTGAGGAAGGCATAAAAAATGGTCAAAGTCTGAAGCCACCCGTCATAGACTGGTCTCTCTGCTACTACACGGCAAGTTGTACCGGAGCACCAAGTCTAGGTCCAAAAGGCTTCTTAACAGCTTCTACCCCCAAGCCATAAGACTCCTGAATAGCTATTCAAATGCCTACCCAGACTATTTGCATTGTATGCAAAGAACAGGGATTCCCCACTTTTACCTTCTCTTCTCTCTTTGTGTCTGAACAGCACTCTGCACAGGCAGCAGTGGAGGACAGTGATAGGATCTTTACTGAGCTGATCCACTCCATTGAGAGAAGGCGCTCTGAGTTGAAGGAGTTGATCAGAGACCAGGTGAGTCAAGCTGATGGACTCCTGGAGCAACTGGAGCAGGAGATAGCTGAGCTGAGGAGGAGAAACGCTGAGCTGGAGCAGCTCTCACACACAGAGGATCACATCCATTTCCTCCAGGTAACTAAACTGCCTTGATACAGGTGATACAGAAATTAACTTATTGTGAAACTGTAGATTTTGTCAATTTTTCTATATTCTTTATATCAGTATTCATGTTTTCTGACATCTATAAAATAACATATGATCACAAAATACAGTCATCTGCTCTCTTTCTCACTCTTCTTTCGCTCTCTCTCACTCTCTCTCACTCTCACTCTCTCTCTGTCTCTCTACAGAGTTATCAGTCTCTCTCCAGTCCCAGTGTCTCTTCAGACTTACCCAGCATCGTTATTCATCCTCTTCAGTACTTTGGAGATGTGAAAACGGCTGTTTCTGATGTCAGAGAGAAACTGGAAGACTTCCTTAAAGGAGAATGGACCAAGATCTCCACCACAGGTGAGTTGAAAATAATACTAACACAATACATAGTGTAAGAACATCTAATTAAGACCAATCAGAGGTCCTATAGTCATCACTTTATACATGTGCAATATGTTATGCTGATAATATTCTCTCTCTCCGTAAATGTCTGTGTGTTTGTAGTGAATTCAGTGGATGTTTTACTGCCTCCAGAGCCCAAGACTAGAGAACGTTTCTTACAATGTGAGTTTCTTCACCAAGTAACTAACGGTCTCTTTTTTCTGACACTCCTCACAAACCTTGTGATATATTAATAGTAGATACTGCTCACATTGATCTCTGCTCTGCTGTAATCAAAGACAGGGTAGATACAGTGCAGTATGTGCCTTAACTTACTGTTCTAACTCCCCTCATTGGTCTCTGCTCTGCTCTTCTCCCAGATTCCTGTCAGCTCACACTGGACCCAAATACAGCACAGAAATCCCTCTCTATGTCTGAGGGAAACAGAAAGGTGACAGTTGTTAATGCTGTTAACGATCCAAATCCTGACCATCCAGACAGATTCACTGGTTGGTGGCAGGTCCTTTGTAGAGAGGGTCTGTCTGGACGCTGTAACTGGGAGGTGGAGTACAAGTAGAATATGGATGGTTAATGATTCCAGATTCGGATACAATGACAAGTCTTGGAGTTTAGAGTGCTCAAGTAATGATAATAGTTTCAGACACAATAATGTTGAGACTAAAGTATCAGGCCCTCAGTCCTCCAGTGTAGGAGTGAACCTGGTTCACAAGGCAGGTATTCTGACCTTCTTCAGCATCTCTGACACAATGACCCTCCTTCACAGAGTCCAAACCACGTTCACTAAACATCTCTATCATGGGATATGGGTTGGGAACCAAAATAATTCTGCTGAGCTGTGTAAACCACAAGATTTATTTTGCCTCTAGAGTTCCCCATATTAGAATGATGGTAAATTCTCTTTTAGTCTGGTATGTACAATTATTTTTGAAGTGATTGAATCTTTATGTTAGTATAGGTTTTAATCACATTCATATTGATCTATTCTCTCTTTGATGAAGTCTAAACGAAACTACTGCTGTGTTGATATCTTTTCTCAATAATGTGGAAGGACCACCAGAGGGCAGGCTGCTCCCACGGACAGTTGCCCAGCCCGACATGTGAGTCAAGGTGATCAGAGGCAATTAAGCGCAGCTGACGGTATTAATGAGCTATTCTATTTCCCCTACAAGAGAGAGGAGGGAGCCAGCAGAGAGGAGAGAAGAGGGAACCATCCGAGAGGAGAGGTGAGGTGGGAACCAGCAGAGAGGAGAGGAGAGGAGGGAACCAGCGGAGCGAAGAGAAGAGGTGAGGTGGGAACCAGCAGAGAGGAGGGAACCAGCAGAGCGGAGAGGAGAGGAGGGAACCAGCAGAGAGGAGGGAACCAGCAGAGAGGAGGGAACCAGCAGAGAGGAGGGAACCAGCAGAGAGGAGAGGAGGGAACCAGCAGAGGGAAGATGATGGACCTTTTGGAAGGGATAAGAAGGGTACAAACTACCTATTGGGACCAGCAATCACAGATCCGGACCACCAACCGAAGGGACCTTTTCACGGACTAATCGTATAGGTGGTAATTTCTGTTCTAATTTAAAGATACTCTTTATGTTCCTTGTCATTGTAAAGAAGAAGATTTGTGTTTTCCTTGGGAGATCATCCTTGATTGTGTTGGATTGTTTTAAGAGGAAAAAATGATCTCCGTAGAGAAATTTGTTCAATTTTAAGGAAACCTGCTCCTGATTAGTTTATTCCACCTTTCCGCTTTAGAGCAACCTCAAAGGACCTGGTTCGCTCACAATAATAAAAAAGATTGTTTGTTCATTTCAATAAGTTGTATTATTATTTATCCTTGAAATGGAATGTTTCATTTTCAGAAATCTATGTCGGCCTATGTTGGCTTCCAGCTTGAAATATACTTATTCATGTTACCATACTAGAACATATCAATTACTGTACATGTATAAGGAATGTATCGGTTGGGGTCAATGGAGGGTGGATAAAAACTAGGTGTATGGAAAGTTACTGAGTGAGGAAGGGGGAGTGCACAAAGTTTACACTCTGTAAAAAAAAATATGGTATTGTTAAATGTATGGCTCCTAAGGAGGGAGGCAAAGGGCAACAGTTTGGTTTCAGTCACTGGTAAGGTAGGACAGCCATGGAGGAGTGAGGAATTCGGCTTGAGGTCAGGTCTGATGAAGTGAGAAGGAACAGTCCTATTACACACACACACACTTCCAAGCCCACAAAGGTTCTAGCATCAGGCAGGGCCATGACTGCACTAGAGAGAGGATCCAACTAAGTTCCTGACAAGCAACAGAGATGTGTTGTCTGTTAGGATGTTGGGTCCGCCTAGAAGGAGGATATAAATATACAGTACCAGTCAAACGTTTGGACACCTAATTTCTTTATTTTTTACTATTTTCTACATTGTAGAATAGTTGTGACTTAAACTATGAAATAACACACATGGAATCATGTAGTAACCAAAAAAAGTGTTAAACAAATCAAAATGTATTTTATATTTGAGGTTCTTCAAAGTTGCCACCCTTTGCCTTGACAGCATTGCATATGCTTAGTTCAACTGTCACACTCCACGAGACCCCAAAATATAAGCTAAACATTGTAAATGTAAACAAACACTGTATAGCCTCATAACATGGTTAAAACAATTTTGATATCATGGTTGGTCAATCCTTAGCTCCCATAGCTCAGAAACAAAGAGAGAAGAGAAGGCTCCATGTTAAGTAGAATAGATGGCGTCATGAGGAAGGAAAATTGTTGATATATTGAAGCAACATCAAGACATCAGTCAGGAAGTTAAATCTTGGTCGCAAATGGACAATGACCCCAAGCATACTTCCAAAGTTGTGGCAAAATGGCTTAAGGACAACAAAGTCAAGGTATTGGAGTGGCCATCACAAAGCCCTGACCTCAATCCTATAGAAAATGTGTGGGCAGAACTGAAAAAGCGTGTGCGAGCAAGGAGGCCTATAAATCTGACTCAGGAGGAATGGGCCAAAATTCACCAAAACATTTGACCCAAGTTAAACAATTTAAAGGCAATGCTACCAAATACTAATTGAGTGTTTGTAAACTTCGGAACCACTGGGAATGTGATGAAATAAATAAAAGCTGAAAGAAATCATTCTCTCTACTATTATTCTGACATTTCACATTCTTAAAATAAAGTGGTGATCCTAACTGACCTAAGACAGGGAATTTTTACGAGGATTAAATGTCAGGAATTGTAAAAAAAAAAAAAAATGTAAATGAGTTTAAATGTATTTGGTTAAGGTGTTTGTAAACTCCCGACTTCAACTGTATGCATTTAGTCAATTATACTTTATTCTCCATATCAGTATTCATGTTTTCTGACATTAATACAAAAAAAATTATCACAAAAACATTGTGTAAATTATCTGCTCTCTCTCTCTCATTCTCTCACTCTCTCACACTCTCTCTCAAGAGTTAACAGTCCCTCTCCAGTCCCAGTGTCTCTTCAGACTTACCCAGCATCGTTATCTGCCCTCTTTGGTACTTTGGAGGTGTGAATAATGCTGTTTCTGATGTCAGAGAGAAACTAGAAAACGTTCTTAAAATATTCTTCATCAAGTAACTAACAGTCTCTTTTTTTCTGACACTCCTCACGAACCTTGTGATATATTAATAGTAGATACTGCTCTCATTGATCTCTGCTATTTTTGAAAAACACTATACACAGTTCTCTACATTAGACACATAATTCAAAACTAACAGGTCTTTCGTTTCGTTTTGGGAAACTGCTATTCCAAATGCCACACTCATTTACCGATTGCCTACACTCAGTGCTCATGTGTGAAAACACTTATAGCTATTTTCTTCACTTAGAAATCAGAGCTTGAGCACTATAAATAGGCTTCAGGTTGGCTTTCTTGGTTAGGACAACAATGGAGGCCAATTTTGGAGAGAGAGTTAGAGGAAGAGGAGTGAGAGTATGAGGGGGACGAGGACAAGGAGGAGGAAGAGGTAGGACAAGCCTATTTGTTTATCTTCTACTGTATTTATTTTGTCTGTTACTGTTCATCCCGAAATCCGGAGGAAAATACAATGTTTTGAGAAAGATATACATCACATTTTCTCCCCGCATGCATTTTTGTTTATAGTGTAAACATATACTGAATATGCATACATGTACGTGAGTGCCATGACAAACTTCCGTGGACTCCAAAGCACACTGAACATGCAAAAGACACAAGATAGTAGTGTTTTACATTTGTCACATCCGTGTGTAGTTGGTGTGTATAAGAGCTAATCACTTGATGGTTTGTGTGTAGAGTTTTGATGTAAAAACACAATTTTGAGAAGAGTTCAAATAGTTTTGAATTAAGTGTTTGGTTTTGCAAGAGATGTGTAATGTTTTGTGTGTTTTGGGGTCAAAAACTGTTAAAATAAAATAAAAATATTGGACAAAACACACATCCTGACAAGAGAGACACCACACCATTACATAAAGAGAGCCCTAAGATGACAACATAGAATGGCAGCAACACATGACAGCACAACATGGCAGCAACATAACTTGGCAGCAGCACAACATGGTAGCAGCACAAATCATGGTACAAAGATTATTGGGCACAGACAACAGCACAAAGGGCAAAAAGATAGAGAAAACAATATATCATGTGAAGCAGCCACAATTGTCAGTAAGAGTGTCCATGATTGAGTCTTTGAATGAAGAGATGGGGATAAAACTGTCCGGTTTGAGTGTTTGTTGCAGCTCGTTCCAGTCGCTAGCTGCAGCGAACTGAAAAGAGGAGCGACCCAGGGATATGTGTGCTTTGGGGACCTTTAACAGAATGTGACTGGCAGAACTTGTATTGCATGTGGAGGATGAGGGCTACAGTAGGTATCTCAGATAGGGGGGAGTGAGGCCTAAGAGGGTTTTATAAATAAGCATCAACCAGTGGGTCTTGCGACGGGTATACAGAGATGACCAGTTTACAGAGGAGTATAGAGTGCAGTGATGTGTCCAATAAGGAGCATTGGTGGCAAATCTGATAGTCGAATGGTAAAGAACGTCTAGTCGCTGGACTGCACTCTTACCTGTCGATCTATAAATGACATCTCTGTAAACCTTAGCCTACTCCCAAGTACTTGTGTGATGTGACTACCTCTAGCTCTAAAACCTCAGAGGTAGCAATCCCACTGGTGAGGAGAGGGGCATTCTTTTTACCAAACCACATTACCTTTGTTTTGGAGGTGTTCAGAACAAGATTAAGGGTAGAGAAAGCTTGTTGGACACTAAGAAAGCTTTGTTGTAGAGCATTTAACACAAAATCCGGTTAGGGGCCAGCTGAGTATAAGACTGTGTCATCTGAATATAAATGGATGAGAGAGCTTCCTACTGCCTCACCTATGTTGTTGATGTAAATTGAGAAGAGCGTGGGGCCTAGGATCGAGCCTTGATGTACTCCCTTGGTGACAGGCAGTGGCTGAGACAGCAGATATTCTGACTTTATACACTGCACTCTTTGATAGAGGTAGCTGGCAAACCAGGCTAAAGACCTCTCAGAGACACCAATACTCCTTAGCCGGCCCACAAGAATGGAAGGGTCTACTGTATCAAAAGCTTCGGCCAAGTCAATAAAACTAGCAGCACAACATTGCTTAGAATCAAGGACAATGGTGACATCATTTAGGACCTTTAAAGTTACAGTCAAACATCCATAACCTGAGCGGAAACCAGATTGCATACCAGAGAGAATACTATAGACCTCAAGAAAGCCAGTCAGTTGATTTTTTCCAACAGTTTTTTTCACAGTTTTTTCCAAACAGGGCAAAATAGAAATTGATCTATACACCAGAAATTAGGATGAGCTTGATCTCCCCCGTCAAATAAAGGATACATCGTGGCTGCTGTTCAAGCAATGGGAACCTCCCAAGAGAGGAGATACAGGTTAAAAAGGTCAGAGATATGCTTGCTGATGATAGGGGCAGCAACCTTAAAGAAGAAAGGGTCTAAACCACCTGACCCAGATGTTTTTTGGGGGTCAAGTTTAAGGAGGTCCTTTAGCACCTCAGACTCAGTGACCGCCTACAGGGAGAAACTTTGTAGCAGGGCAGGGGAAAAATAGGGAGATTAGGAAATGTTGGACAAGCAAGGAGGCATGGCTGAGTCAAATAGGAATCCTGAAGTGGTGATTTAAGAGCTCAGCCATGTGCCCCTTGTCATTAACAACCACATAATCAACATTAAGGGACATGGGCAGCTGTGAGGAGAAGGGTTTATTCTTCAGGTATTTAACCATTTTCCAAAACTTCCTGGGGTTAGACCCACAGAGAAAGAACTGCTCCTTAAAGTATGAGTGCCTGAGTGCACTTATTTCTCATTTACCTGAACGAGAGCCAGTCAGCCTTTCCCCAAATGTAATTCTTGAGGTGAAGTAACTTTGCCAGATCACGGTCGAACCAGGGGCAGAACCTGTTTTTAATTCAAATGTTATTTATGAAAATATCAAAAAAGAAGGTCAGAGAGTATTTGAAAGAGGGGATCAAGGTGATTCTCTACCAATTTACAGAGGCCAGGTCATGAAGGAAGGCTTTCTCATTAAAGTTTTTTAGCAAGCGCCAATGACAAATCAGGACAGGTCGTTTCGCTGAGCAGCCATTATGAACACAGGCTGTAAAACAATGATCACTAAGGTCATTACAGAAAACACCAGACTGATACCTATTAGGATTATTTGCGAGGATACCATCAAGGAGAGTAGCGTTTTCTGGGTGTTTGGAGTCAAACCTTGTGGGATTGATAATAATCTGAGAAAGATTTAGGGAGTTCCATTGCTTTAGGACTTGGTCAGGTAATATAAGCAAGTCTCAGTTTATGTCACCTAACAGGACATATTCAGACTTAGTGTAAGGGGCCAGGAGAGAGCTTAGGGCATTTAGGGTACAGGCCGGTGCTGATGGTTGATGATAATGTAACGGATGTGAAATGGCTAGCTAGTTAGCGGTGCGCGCTAGTGGCATTTCAATCGGTGATGTCACTTGCTCTGAGACCTTGAAGTAGTGGTTCCCCTTGCTCTGCAAGGGCCGTGGCTTTTGTGGAGCGATGGGTAACGATGCTTCGTGGGTGAATGTTGTTGATGTGTGCAGAGGGTCCCTGGTTCGCGCCCGGGTATGGGCGAGGGGACGGTCTAAAGTTATACTGATGCAATAACACTTAGCAACAGTCAACAAAGAGCTATTTGAAAGTGCAATGCTTAAAACCAGCTAATTAAATTGTTTGGAAACAGACTTGGTGGAGACAACCGAGCACTGACAGCGTTCCTTGGTAAAGATTGCAACTCCACCACCTTTGGAAGATCTGTCTTTCCAAAAAGGTTATAACCAGAAAGGTTAACATCACTGTTCAAAACACTCTTTCTTAACCACGTCTCAGTAATGACCAACACGTCTGGATTCGAGATGTGAACCCACACTTTCAATTGATCCATTTTAGGTAATAAGCTTCTTGTGTTAAGGTGCGGAAAACCCAGGCTTTTACAAGAGCAGAAATCCGGGGAGCAGATATCAGAGCAAAAGTCAGAGTTGGGGCTAGCAACAGTAGATGGGCCAGGGTGTACATGCACATAACCAGATATCTTCAGCAGTAATTACAATCAGGGCACGGCGGAGGACAGGGAGAGCTCTGCAGTGTTGATTATGACATTTGAATGTGCATTAGATGGCAACAAGATCCTATTGTACAGCAATTTCATCAGGTAACATGATGTAGCCTATACTGAATAACAACTATTGTATTGCTATCTTTTCTCAATTAAAAACAACTTTTTGTTTGTTAATTTCAACATGTTTTATTGTTATTAATCTATTTATCCTTACATTTTAATCTGTTAAATTTCCTAACATATATATTTAGCAGGCCTAGTCTATTTTATGCTGCACATGTACTACTCAATCAACAACAAAGATTGCACATTTCTTGATTGACCTCTTGCCTCTCAGTAAACCACCCCCCAAAAAAATATTTCTATATGTTCGTCTTTAAGTGTTTGTTATAAACGACATGACTTGAGAATGTAACTAAATAAAATAATATTTAGCACCACATTCCTGCTTTAGGGCGGTGGAAGATTTTTGTAGAAGTAAATCGTGTGACGTCAGCTCAATGTTGCTTCCGGGTTTGCCTTATTTTTTTGACGGGCAGATAGATTCTTTGTTGTTTTGAGTTATTGGTCATTTATTTCAGAATGAACCGTATTTTTGGTCGAGGAAAACCGAAGGGACCACCACCAAATCTAACGGACTGTATAGGAAATGTAAGTATATGGAAATAACTTCATCAGAGCAGTGTCTTTGACAAACAAACAAAATAACTTTGCTTGCTGGCTAGCTAGCTGACATCTGATTGTTCTAGAAATAATGGGAGAGTTGTCCTGCATGACAGCCCATTTGATACCTATAGCTTATAGAATACTGTTTAGCTAAGTACTTTTCAGCGTGGTGTTGTAAGTTAGTTTGATTAGCATTGTAATATTGTCGTAGTTACTACGCTAACTTGCCTAATTATCTAGATGGCCAGTTGACAAAAGTACAGTAAGGTGATGTTGGTTTTCCACTGTAGGCTAAAACAATGATTCCCAACCAGGGGTACTGAAGACTCATGAGACCAAAGCCTTTTTGGTCAAATGCACATGAGGGGGTACTTCAGGGGTACTCCAGTGGTACTCGGGGCAGCGCCAAATTAATTTGGTGGTAGAGTCACCGAAACAAGGTTGGGAACCACTGGCTAAAAGGTGTTGTTTTTCCAACCAACCAGTTTTACAGGTTTGAACAAGGCTATTTAGCTAGTGCCATTGAAGGTAAAAATAGAAGGTATGACTATTATAATAACTCATACATGTATTTTAAGAACTTTCTGATACCACAAAATGTTATTACAATGACTTCAGACTCAAACAAAAGAGTTGAGGTACAGCGCATTCGGAATTTATTCAGACCCCTTGACTTTTAACATTTTGTTATGTTACAGCCTTATTCTAAAATGAATTAAATTGTCCCCTCTGCCTCTGAATAACATCCCCACAGCATAATACCGCCACCACCATGCTTCACCGTAGGGATGGTGCCAGGTTTCCTCCAGACGTGACGCTTGGCATTCAGGCCAAAGAGTTCAATCTTGGTTTCATCAGACCAGAGAATCTTGTTTCTCTTTAGTTGCCTTTTGGCAAACTCCAAGCAGGCCATCATATGCCTTTTACTGAGGAGTGGCTTCAGTCTGGCCAATCTATCATAAAGGCCGGATTGGTGGAGTGCTGCAGAGATGGTTGTACTTCTAGAAGTTTCTTCCATCTCCACTGAGGAATTCTAGAGCTCTGTCAATGACCATCAGGTTCTTGGTCACCTCCCTGACCACGTCCCTTCTCTCCCGATTGCTCAGTTTGGCCGGGCGGCCAGCTCTAGGAAGAGTCTTGGTGGTTCCAAACTTCGACCACTGTGTTCTTGAACCTTCAATGCTGCAGAAAGGTTTTGATACCCTTCCCCAGATCTGTACCTCGACACAATCCTGTCTCAATAGACAATTCCTTCGACCTCATAGCTTGGTTTTTGCTCTGACCTGTCAACTGTGGGACCTTTGTATAGACAGTTGTGTGCCTTTCCAAATCATGTCCAATCAATTGAATTTACCACAGGTGGACTCAAATCAAGTTGTAGAAACATCTCAAGGATGATCAATGGAAACAGGATGTGCCTGAGCGCAATTTTGAGTCTCATAGCAAAGGGTCTGAATATCTATGTAAATAAGATATTTCTGTTTTATTTATTTGCAAAAGTAAAAAAATGTATATGTCATTATGGGATATTGTGTGTTGTAGATTGCTGAGGATTTTTTTCCTTCATTTAATCCATTTTAGAATAAGGCTGTAATGTAACAAAATGTGGAAAAAGTCAAGGGATCTGAGTAGTTTCCGAATGCACTGCTTTTGGCAACGGGGGTATATTAACATACAATAACGTTGCTTTACAATTCCATTTCAACTTACTGTGCGTTCATTATGATGGGGGGGAAAATTGACAAAATATCTAAGGGATAGTGTTATTAAAGCATTTCTAAACATTGGTTTCTGCTTACCTCATGTCAAAATAAGTCCTGCACAAGCCATATGTGGCAAAAACCAAAACGTGCACCCCTTGGGGTCCCGAGGACAGAGTTTGGGAAACCCTGGGTTATTGTTATCTGGGTTCCTTGGGACGTCCCTACCCTAACCCCTTAATCCTTATCTAACCCAACAAAACCCATTTAAAAAATGTCCACTTCAATGGGGAGACGTCAGAGTTGGGACATCCCAAGGATCCTTTCTAAACTTTTTCCTACACAGACCCACGTTCCGAAATTCTGTTTAATAATAAGATCCTTTAGATATTTTGACTCAAATTCCCTCCGTCGTAATGACCAACCGTCCTGCCCACCGGCACAGTAACTGGAAATGTTATTGTATTTAACTTCAGGCTTCGCACAGAGTTTTTTCGTGCAACCCAATACAATTGAAAGCAATGCTATTGTATGCAAATACACCCGCGTTGCTAAAAGCACCTATGTGTTATGAAAAGAGTCTGCCTGGCTAACCCGTTACTCTTTCTCTCTTCTTAAGGTTGACTCACGAGCGGAGTCTGTTGACAAGAAGATTGCCAGACTAGATGTTGAACTGGTCAAGTACAAGGATCAGATGAAGAAGATGAGAGACGGTCCTTCAAAGGTAAGCGTGAAGGCCTGCACTGAGTGAAGCAGACTGGGATAGTAGATATGTTTACCAGTCAGTCGTTTATTATACCAACCTGGTCTCAGAGCATTTCGTATTATTATGTACGTAAATCTGATAAATGCCATTTAGTATGATATGTTACATTTAGTATGGTATGTATTAGTTTCATCACCCGTTTTGTACGAGATGTTACTAATTACAATTCATATTATATGTTACAAATTTGAAAAAGTACAATATTTTATGAATTTGCTAAATGTATGATGTAACCATACCAAACATAACATATCATACTAATTTGAGTGTTTATAATTTGTATCGTGTTAAATATTAGCCACCGTCAGTTATACCCACATACATTTATAACTGTAGTGTCAGTTTCCTTACATTTTGCATCATTCCATTACATCGTTAGTTGCCCTTTCTTTCCTCTGTCACGTTTGTGTGGTTGTTCCTGAGGATCGCTAGCACTAGTGGATCATATTCAGCTATAAGTTGTGCAATAATTTGGGACATATAGCCTATTTTCATCCAACTGGAACGCAGTCCGTATGTAGCAGGTTAAACATGAAGCCTGGCGCACGGTTTACGACGACTGGACAGTTGTCATCACAGTTGCGTTATTAGGGGACTACTGGTGCCTATTTTACGGGGGGGGGGGGGGGCGCGTCTGCATCCTCCCTCTACAGTTCCACTTGTTTGGAACATTATAAATGTACAGTATACCAGTATTTATGCTTGATGTTGTGTAAATGATGTTTCCTGGTTATGTTTTCATCAGAACATGGTCAAGCAGAAGGCAATGAGAGTGCTGAAGCAGAAGAGAATGTGAGTCATTTATGAAAGCAGTCTGCCAATGCCTGAAACGCCTCCAATCAGTCAGGACCAATGTCACAGTAGCACAATGATGAACCACATAGTGAGCTGTAAACCATAGTCACATGAGCACATCATAACGTCTTAATTAATAGAGGTTATCATTTGAATTGTGATGTTTTTCAGGTATGAGGGCCAGAGAGATAACCTCACACAGCAGTCCTTCAACATGGAACAGGCCAACTACACAATACAAACTCTCAAAGACACAAAAACAACAGTAAGATGGATCAGTAATGACTGTGGCACTTACAATTTACTGTAGTTGTCATAGTTCTCTGGGTAAACATGTCTGACATTGCATTATAGGTGGATGCTATGAAAATTGGAGCCAAAGAGATGAAGGCGGCATACAAGAATGTGAAGATCGATCAGATTGAGGTAAGCCTTCTATTTGGCTACTCAATATATTCAAGTAATCTGTTTTGTGTTCACCCAGGTTAAGGGAATGTGGGGTTTCAGTGAGGATGGCCCATTGGGTAATGAGAATGACAGATGTTTGGGTTAAGAGCTCTTTGTGTTCCTGATGCAGGATCTCCAGGACCAGCTGGAGGACATGATGGAGGACGCCAACGAGGTGCAGGAGGCGATGAGCAGAAGCTACGGGACACCAGAGATCGATGACGATGACCTGGAAGCAGGTCAGTACTGTGAGAGTATGACACAGCCACAAGGAAGACAATACACTGACACTATTATGTTACAACAGTTGGTTTTGCTCCAGTACAGACTAGATCTATATTAAAACACTGCTATATATCAATAGATGGCATAATTTCCCACCACACTACAGAGAAGTTTTGTTCACTTCAGCCCAGTTACAACATCAGTCAATAAAGTCCTTACATCAATAGGATGCATGTAATAACTGTGCATCAATGGCTGTGTGTGTTCCCAGAGCTGGATGCCCTGGGAGATGAGCTGCTGCTAGATGATGACAGCTCCTACCTGGATGAAGCCAGCACTGCCCCCTCCATCCCAGAAGGAATACCCAGTGACAGGGCAACAAACCGGGTACACATCTCTCTCTGATAAACATAACTGTTACCAGTACAGCTGCCTTGTTCATTGGAGACGCATTTATGATCTCATTTAGATGTTTCCTAATAAAATGTCATTTATTGTGCATATGTTTTTCAGGATGGAGTTCTGGTGGATGAATTTGGACTACCACAGATCCCTGCCACATAATGGATAGACAGCAGGCAGGAACCGATGGCAATTCTCAACTGTTTTTTTTTTTTTATGTATCATAGCCTTTTTACAATGTATATCCATCCGACTGATGCATTATTACGTGGTGGTAAACCAAACTCAACCCGCCTTAGCTTTTGAAGAGAATCCATGGTGATGCATCAGCTATGCTATTAATTCTTGATCATATCAACAAATGTTTTTTTTTCTCCAAGGTGTTTCTTGGTATTTGGTTCTAACTTCTCCTGCAGCACTGTGTTGCCAACTACCAATAAATATAATATATTTCAAAAGATGGTAATGGTGGATTAGTTATAAATCAGGCATATGTTTTGTTGTATTTTTTTAAACAAAGGAAGGAGACAGGACTAAATAAGTCATTTAATTATACAATAGAACACTAGTAGCGTGTAGAATTACAATCGCTCAAATGCAATAAATACATTTCTGAAAGTATTCATGTAGTTGAATGATATGCTTTCTCTTCGTGTACAAATGTTGGACAATGAAGCATTTAGACGAGGGCTCTCCAAACCTGTTCCTGGAGAACTACTGTCCTCTAGGTTTTCACTGATTCTAATAATTAGCTTGTTAATAAGCTGAATCAGGTAAGTTACAACTGGGGTTGAAGTGAAAACCTACAGGAAGGTAGCTCTCCAGGATCAGGTTTGGAGAGCCCTGATACAGACCCTTACAAAAACACAGTGCCCAAACTGTATAGTTTTATGACAACCACAGCAACAAAGCCCTTGTTTGAGACGGTCATCACCAACTGAGCCTATAGCTGAGGGGGAAGATCTTCTTGTGAAGGTATTCAACAACCTCAGTCTTGTTCCAAAGATTTTCAAATTCATAGTAAGGAATCTGAAAAAACAAAAGACTATTAGTAACAAATGGAGCACAGAGCAAAAACAAGATCCGAGTGAATACAGATATGCTCTTGACAGAACATTAGCAGAGGGGCTGAAATCAGAATTTACAGCAGATGGAAAACAGAACACTCAAAGGTTGCAGAGTGAATTTCTGACCTGAACAACTTCGTATCCCAGAAGCCTCAGGTGCCGCTGCTTGATGGCCTCTTTCCCTAGCAGCTGTCTTGTGTTCACAGTGAACCTCTTGTGGCCGTCGATGCAAACTGCTATCCTGCAAGTACACAAGAGTGAATAAAATCGCTATAGTACAACAATTTGATCACCTATGTTCATGAATTTCATGGTTTAAATGTATTGTTTTATACCTCTTGTAGATATCATCGATTTGACTGGCAGGCAATACATATCCTTCCTCGTCAAGCTTTATTTCCACATCTGAAATGACATACAGAGGCCGGATTTGTCTTTGCACCTTTCATTTTCAGTATATGGATGTCTGAAGCTTTGAATTAAAGGTTAGCGGTGTTGTGTCTGTACGTTACCTAGCGTGTAGCAGTATGGAGTGAGGACTCTGGAAGCGAAGTAGGTGCGGGCCCCTAGTAGATCCACCAGGCCAGTTTTCACATAGTTGTAGAGGTGTCCGTCAACCGGCGTCTCCAGAGACCGACCAGGAGTTAGGAAAGACTTGACACGGTACTTAGGAAGGAGCCTCGGACCCTGGGTTTAAAACAGGGTGTTAAGGGTGAATTGGAGGATAGTGTGCTAGGATGTCAACACTGCAGTTGAAGTTGACATGTGATCCTTAGAATGAACATTGATTTGTACTAACTCGTTAGCCTACCTCATAGAAAGGGCATTCAAGCTTCACAGTCATGTAGAGTTGGGTCAGTTGTGCCAGAACAATCCGGTCAACCCCTGAGCCTTGCTCTGGAACACAAATTCATTTAAAAAGTATTAATCAAAGGCTGTGCAATTGATTAACCAAATAAACTGTGCCGATATAAGTATGGAGAGTAGTAAAATAAGCGTGGGCTAATTTACTAAGGCTGCATTACCTTGTAGTTGCTGGAGGAAGTAACGGTTGAAGACCTTGGACACAAAGTTGACAGGGAACCGCTCTACCAGGATGCAGGAGTGCAGCAGGTTGAGGAGTGTCCGGGGCTGGAAGTGAGAGAAGCGAGCGTGCAGGATGGCCTCCACCTTCCTGAACACCTCCCCGGCGTTGGGCGGCAGGTAGCCCAGCTTCCCGAACGGCATGATCTGCCTGGCCACTTGGCTGGTGCTGTATTCGTCTGCCCGGTACACAAAGCTCTCTGCCACCGCGTCAAACACTGGCAGCGACAGGATGTTCCGACGCCCAAAATACTGCATCACCTTGGTCACTGTCTCTGGGTGGGACGTGAACGTCATCTTGGGCACATGCCTCTCCATGGCCTCCACCAAGAAGTGGTCGCTGTGGCCGAAGTGCATGAGCGCCCCGAGCACTAGACCCAGCTCCTCATCTCTGAAGTTGGGTATGTGCCTGACCGCCTGCTTACAGAGGCTAATAACCAGGGGCATGACCTGGGTCTGGTTCAGGACCACCAAAGCACTAAGCACGCTGCTGATAGCAGGGGGGTCCATACGTGAGGTGACTGACAAGGTGTAGGTGTGCATAGCGTTTAGGAGGTCCTGGTAGCGACCCTCCTCCCCTACTCCAGCCTGCAGCAGTCTGTATACTGCAGTGAGTTCTACCAGGCTCCACTGACCAGGCCCCTGCCTCTGTAACTGCACCATCAGCTGCTCCAGCATCCCACAGCCAGGGCCCTCCAGGGCCAGCAGGGCCTGGCCCAGGGTGCACAGCTGGCCCACGCTCATCTGGCCCCTGTCCAGCCGTTCCTGGCTCTCTGACACCAGCCGAACCACCAGCGTGCTCCAGGGGTCCACATAGAGGCGTGTGCAGGCCAGCAGGGCAGAAACCAACCCGGCCTCCGTCAGACGCCCAGAGTCCCGCTCCAGCTGGCAGCACAGGGCCCTGAGAGTGTCCTCTTCCAGCACTTTGGGGTCCTTCAGGGAGATGCCATCCTGCTCTATGTCAGCCACGCAGTGCAGGGCTGCAGCTGCCATGGTGTCAGACATAATCTCCACCGTGCGGAGGAGTCTCAGCACCTGTCTGGAGGAAGAGCAGCTAACCAGGCGGTCATGGAAGGCCTTCTCCTCTGCATCAGTGGGCCGGTGCAGCTGACTCAGACGGAACCTGGGGACTGAGTCTTTGTGGAGGCTGACTGATCCAGTGGTGTAGAAAGGGTCCTTGGTAATGGTGGACAAACTCATCCTCCCACAGTCTGGCTGACTGAGTTTCCGACAGCCCTGCCTCTGGATACAGCGGTCCGCTGAGGTCCATAGACACGCCACACACATGGGCTCCCCTATCGGAACACTCAGGAGTCTGGTGCGACTCAGCTCGCCAGGAAGACAGAGGTGTGCCCCTGTCTGCCTGAGAAGTTGAAGCCTCTTGATCACCTTTAAAGCCATGGCTCTGTTCCAGGACTCAATAGGCAGTTCAAACCTGTATGAGCATAGGAGCAGATGGTTAGCTAAGCCTACAAAGTTCTGGTAACTAAGTTGACCTAATGGGCGGTTTCAGTTGACAATAATCACTGCAGTAAGATGGATAGTAAGATGGTTTCCATGGAATGTCCCATTCATTTGTATGTTAGCTTGCTAATTGTGGGGCGGCATGTAGGTGGTTAGAGCGTTAGACAAGTAACCGAAAGGTTGCTAGATCGAATCCCAGAGCTGACAAGGTAAACATCTGTGATTCTGCCCCTGAACAAGGCAGTTAACCCAGGTCGTCATTGCAAATAAGAATTTGTTCTAAACTGACTTAAATAAAAGGTATTAAAAGCATATTAAGTAACCTTGGCTTGCTGATGGTTATCAAACCAGCGACTGCACGCAGTATATGCTAACTACGCATACCACGACCTAGCCATACATTAAGAAAATCCATTCAAATGTCAGCATTTTGCGAACTAATGCAGTGCAACCCACCGGAGAGCACAAAATGTCATTTTGCCCTTGTGTTAGCTAGCAGTCATGGCTAGAAGGGATACAGATTGTCAAATTAACGTCAAAAGTTTAGACTGTATTGCATTTTAGCAAACTATAACTCCAAACATTTTCATAACCTTAACAATTATCCTAACCTAATACGTTAATTATCCTAACCTGCTACGAAAAGTCAAATCTGACGACGGCTGTATACGTTCTAGTGAACAATTTAGCTAGCTAGCTGCAAAGCGGAAGTTCATGTTATATTATGGGCAATACAATAGATAACTATTAAACGTGACAATGTCCTACAACGGAGGCATTGAAATTATAAATTTCCTCACTTTATGAAACTAAACAGTTCGCAAGAAGAGTACTAGGTACAGATTACCTTTCGTGGAACAGGACGCACTGACAAAACAAAAAGTAAAATCCACCCACCGGTAAAGCGTGGTTCGGTAACGAAGGTGCTCATTCGTGATTGGCCCCGTTGTAAACTAATAGGGTGGGTATATCTGTTTCACAACGCCACTAGAACGCGCTGTAAACCATTTGTTAAATGTTAAACTAATACTGTACCGAGTGTGTTGGTGATATTTCAAATTATTCAGCTAATCCTGCATATCCTTGATTGACTAAAAGTATCGATGGGGAAAAGTAAACTGAAAAAGTTTAACTGCGCATTCAAGGTGGACCCCATGATGATTTGACCTACATTATAGGCAAAAATCAGTTTGAGGTCATACTCGGATTCCTCTGAATTAACGTGGTTTATTGCAGTTTTTGCATTGATACTGTATACATACTTCCCCCCATTGATTTGAACAGTATGTAGGCATTTAAAACAAATCCTTTCAAAGTAGCTGGTGCTCAGTCTTTGACATGCACTGCCACACAAACTAGGTGGAATGAGTAATGTGGGGACATGACATAACAGCCTGTGTTGCATAGGAAGACAGCAGAACAAGGGAACCATCAGCATACTAGACAAATCCACATTCAGACAACGTAATGTTTATTTCAACAGTCAAATCATTTAAACAGGGTCAAGAATGGAGAATACAAGTTGAGTACTTTATTTATAAAGCTTATATTTATTATAAAATGTAAAAATTCAGCTAGACCAGGCCATTTGAGGCACTTGCGTCGAGTTGCAGTTGCCATCATTTTGACGTCACAGACCAGTACCATGTTTGGATAGTCAATCACCAGCTAGCCACATTTCTAATACAGATTTCAAATCTGGCAATGCTGAAATGGGAGCTCACAGCTGGGTCTTTCCACAAAAAGAGTGCCTTTCGCATCCCTTTGCTAATTTGAGTCGAATTTGTGAACCAAAATTGCATTTTAAATGTGCCCTTTAATATAGACCACATGGAGAATAAATCGGTGTTTATATGAAGACTAGCTAAAGTGCCAAGAGTCAGTATTTTGACGTGTCCCACCATGCACACCGACTTTTAAAAAAAACCCACTTAACACCAAAATGTCACCATCATTGTAAAGCACCATTTATTTTGTTGCTTTGACAGTCATTTGAAGATCTTTTTTAATGTCATGTGATTAGTAAATAATTTACACTTGTCCCTCATTTAAGGTAAACCCTGTGACGTGAACTGAACGCTCATTTTAACCATTACTCTTTAAATATTATTTTCTAAAGAAACATTGAACAGGTGGGGCATAAACACATCAACCCTATGACACAGATTTAAACAATTGTCATTCAATTGCCACTCCCTGTTGCACACAAGCTTCCATTCCCAATGAAAATGTGATTTAAGAGGAAATAATCAGCCCTGTTACTATAGTAATGCTTATTTATCATATGGAAAACTTAATGAACAAGAGGCCTTGACAGAAAATTGTTTCCTTTTACCAAGTTAGACTTTTCAAAAGGCATTGAATTGGTGGAATGACCCAGGTATGGTTGATAGCAGTGGTTTCGCCTTGCTTAACATGGGTTTTATAGAGCAGAGACATGCAGCAAGATGGTCTAGCTGGGTGTAAAGGAGAAGAGGGGCCAGAGAGAAACCATAATATGACTGTCATGGTTGTGGTCTTAATCGTCCTTATCCTTGGCTCCGTGTTTTAGGATGCGCGTGAACTCCACATAGTTGAAGTTGCTCTTTTTGTCAATGGGTGCCTCCCTGAAGAGCTCGTCCACTTCCTCGTCTGTGAAGCGGTCACCCATGGTGGTCAGCAGCTCTCTGAGGTATTCCTCCTGGATGACACCTGAGGACAGAGGGTGACAGACAGGTATGCGAAAATGCCCATGGTACTTTCCCCAGGCGGGTATGCACGAGTTAAGTATCTGTTGAGTCACACCCAACCCATCAGCTGTTTCTGAAATGATCTGCGCAAACAAAGCAACCTGAACACATTTGAGCAAAGTTCACAGAAAGCATCTTTGTATTTACAATCCATTTAAGGAATATGTAGCCCGCTCAAGGGTGGTATTTTGAAAGGAAGTTGGGGTAACAATCCTGTCAAGGAAATAAAGTGTACTGTGTGTATTTTTGTAAGCATGAATTTCCCATATGGACCCATTTCATATTTATTTCAGCCCAAACCCCTAGGAGCTATGGTTTAACCCACAGGTCCAGCTGTTGTTGGGACAGCCCATGTTACTATCTCAAAAGCTAGTCCAGTCTATCCAGCTGAGTCAGAGATTAGGGATATCTTGAAAAGCAAACAACTCAGGAACTTTGTTCTCTACACAACACTGGCATCCATTATCAGCATCTAAAACAGCATTATCTATTCAGCCACAGAGACCAACATGACATCATTCCCATTAGGCCAATTCCCTAAACTTTTCCCCAAAGACCTTACCTGTACCCTCTTCGTCGAAGCAGGCAAAAGCATTTCTGATTACGTCCTCAGGGTCCGTGCCGTTGAGCTTCTCACCAAACATGGTGAGGAACATGGTGAAGTTGATGGGCCCAGGAGCTTCAGTCATCATAGCCTCCAGGTACTCATCAGACGGGTTCTTCCCTGAGAAAGAATCAAAGTGCCACATTAGAACAGACTGCAACTCCCTGTTAACAGTAACCTTGTTTTACAACATTGGCATAAATCGTTTCAAGCGTATAAAAACAATGGGAACAGGGTGTAGGGAATGTTAATGGGAAACGGCCTGCTTTTTACTAATGCATGACTGGTATTCTATTGAAACAATAACACTAGCTGGAAAACACACCCAACCCCAATAAAAAGAGGCAACTCGGTGCTCTGCCTTAATCTGTCAAACACTTGATCAAGATAACCATTGAAGGGGGAGCTTAACAGCCTAATAAACACTCAAGAGATACCCGAGCACCATACTTCAAATCGGATTGAGTTAGAGGTAATTTCGGTCAGCTCTGAATAACCGGTACCACGAATGTGGCTCACCTTTCAGCCAGGTATATTTCTATGGCAATGAATCCTTCACAACTAACCTGCTCCGAAGCAGGCTAACTCACAGCTAACTCCATTTCTCCTGAATCAAGTGTCTGAGTCAAAAGTTGGAGGACCAATGACATCAGATACCCTCCCGCTCATTAAGACTGTCATCATCCTTCATTTAAGGAAGACTAATGATTGAATATTTCATCAAATGTCATAAGACAGCCATCATAGAGTATTTGCTTTCCAAACTATGTCACAACAGCATTTTGCAAAAGGGAAACTGACAGCCGAAATCAACCAGACTGCAGTTCCCAGTCAAGTCAAGACTGGCAGCCAGTGTACTCACGAGTTTAACAGTAAAATTGCCGGGGTTAGAGGTTTCAAAACACATCTCTGGATCATGTTTATGGCCACAACGCAACAAGACTGCATTTTTAAAACCCCATTTCATACCATAGCCTGCTGAATTTGAGAACCTTTTTTAAATTTAGAGCAACAGTTTGGCGTTCAACTAGCATGCTAGAGTTAACGACAGGCGAACGAGCAATATCCAGTCGTAGTACGTATGAAGCCCGACCTGGAATATGAAGCAGCCTAGCTTTATAAAAGCCTGAATAGATCTAGCTTGCGTCATAGTATACCACTCTGGAAATCATTCAGTGCCTCTGTTTCAAATTGAGTGAATTAAACAAAGTCCAAGAGAAAACAGGCTGATTTCAGATCAGCAGAAGGGGGTTTCAGGGACAAGCTAAGATACCCACCCAGTGAGGCTAGCATGTCATGCAGATCCTCCTTGTCGACAAACCCATCACGGTTCTGGTCAATCATGTTGAAGGCCTCCTTGAACTCCTGGATCTGAGACTGGTCAAACATAGCGAACACATTGCTAGTAGCACGCTGGGGGCGCTTCTTGGTGGTCTTTCCCTTTGCCCTTTTGCTCGACATTTTGGCTGTTGTGTTTACCTGTGAGGGTCAAAAAAGCATATTCCTGAAGTCAGCAGCCACAGATCTGTAATATCCCAAATCACTTTACATTTACCATTTCAAAGCAGACTTAGAAATAGTGTTTGGATGTCAATGAAGCTCAGTTCCTTGGACAACATCTTATGATACTTAAGTTATGAAAAACATTGAGAGCAGCAGTTACTGGCTCATGCAATTACCCAAAATAAGATTTGACCAGTTACACCCAGCTTCCCTTGGCTATGGGCTAATCTAATTCAGACTGGAAAATAATCCCTGGAGAGGTGTCCTCACTACACTATAAATGGAAATGTTATACTGCTGTTGAAGGCTGTTCTAGTTCTCTTAACACGGGATAGGAAAAACTAGTGACGTTGAGAGAAAAAAATTCTGGCAAGTTCAACAACCTCATTCTGAGAGAGGGCCACTGCTTCAATAGTATGCCTCCTACCTAGTAATAGATGGAGCCAGTGGTCCACACAATTGACTAACTATTATAGCAACAGCACAGGATAAGACCGGTTTAGTGATCTAATTTGAGGTTGCGCAATACTAGGTGACTGAATTCAGACTTAAATTCAATCTGAAACATGTTAGCTAACATTAACCATATACTAGTAGCGGTACGATAAACTATCTACAAACACCAATTGAAATTCCATACTTTGAGAAAGAATTGAGTGAAAAGGCAACTTTTAGTTAGCCATACTACGTCATGAATGGACAATGGGGCCTATAAAAATAGATTAATCTTGCTGCCAGCTGTTGCTACTATCAACGCAAGCAGTATCGTAGAAATGAACATACAGCACACATTTAAATTGACCAAAATGTGGAATGGCTATGATAAAGTTACGAGAAAGATGACGTTAGCGACATTGAGGAGACGATAAAAACATTACGAATGCCAGAATGCTCGCTAGGTAGATTTTGCATTTTGTTTTGGCACATCTCGTTATAATAAACAGGTATCTAGCGTGCGATCTCTTGATGCAACTTAAACAATTTTAACTTGCTAGTTAGAACCGCATTTTCTTTTTCCCCCCTTCAGGAAATACTGTGATCTTGGCAGTTAACAAGCCGACTGTTAGCTTATTTAGCTAGCCTGCTGACTCCGCTAGCTAAAGCTAAATCATCCAGCAAACAAATACTTCCATATGAAAACCATTGTAGCGTATACATTTCAACCTGTACTGCCGACACTTCAATAGTAAAGTGGGATTAGCAAGTGAAATAACGCTTATACGTTAAAATAAGCAAATATTAGACCTAGCTACCTGATTCCCGAAAAGCTGGATAGTCAGTTAGCCCGTGCTGCCCTCTCACAACCACCGCCCTAACTTCCTTAAATGTTTCCGCACAGGAACTACAGACCAAACTAACTTCAGAAAATGGGGAGGAATTTATAATGTCTAAATCATTTTTATTTGATTTCAATTATTTTTTAACAGTATAAAAAAACAATTATATTTTTGAGATATTTAGTTCATGTACTTTGCTTTGACTATACATAACTTGATGTAATGCTTGTAAATCAGTTCAGTTTTACTTGGGTATACCCTCCATTGAAGTTAATGGGGTTTCCTCAAAACACTCCTTTGCTACGTAAACATTCTTGAGATATGCCCAAATACGGAGAAAATAAATGCATCTTACTGTGCCTTATCATGAGTAAGATAACAATGCTTTGGTGACACCATTTTTATTAGACTATAACTCTGATTTCCTCAATATCCAAAACATATAGCCTACCAAATACAATGATTATATAACAAAAATATGTTTTATTGTCACATACACCAGATAGTGTCCATGAAATGTGTTGTTTCACAAGGTCAGCCATAGTAGTATGGCAGCACTGGAGCAAATTAGTGTTAAGTGCCTTGCTCAAGGGCACATTGACAGATTTTGTCACGTTATAGCTCAGTAGCTTAACACATCAATATTTTGATAGTACCCTAAATGTTTTGGAATATCAGTAAAT
Organism: Oncorhynchus mykiss; assembly: GCF_013265735.2. Lineage (NCBI taxonomy): Eukaryota > Metazoa > Chordata > Actinopteri > Salmoniformes > Salmonidae > Oncorhynchus > Oncorhynchus mykiss. The sequence goes on from NC_048579.1 coordinate 28,237,479, forward strand.
TGACATTTTCACATATGCTCCAGATATGAAAAATAATGACTGGATGGATAATTATAGATGCTTTGGGGAGAATTTTCGTGACATCCCCATTTGGGTCAGAGTGAACAGTTGGTTCCCCGTTGCCATTTGGAGAAGGTTAAGTACTGGAGATCCAAAGCAAGAAAGCCCTGTGGAACCCACGATGACTCACTGGTTAAAATGGGTCACAGCAGTAACCTAATGGGAGTTCTCAGTGAACACACACTCAAAGGGAACAAGAGAAGGGGTTTAGCCATGTAGACAAGCCACAGGCACATTCAGCATGGAGGAAAAAGGCTTATGATGGCAGCCATGCAACGCAGCTATGAGACCCTGGTATTTTCAACACTTGTTTATACAACATTGAATAACATTTTAGTTGAGCCCCACCACCTTGTCATAGGCCAAAGGAAGAGTAAACATAAATAACTATCCCTATTGGTGCTATTTTACAAATGATTAGTTTGGTTGTTCAAGATATGAGCTATTAGTATAGTTTATAACTTTGGTCCAATAACCATCTGCTTAATGAAAAGGAGTGCATTCTGCCTGCTCCCAAGAGAAGTGAAATTATTCTTAGTTTGTTTAACCATAAAAAACTATTTTTAATATAGAGTCAGCAGATTGGAACCAGAGACATGTATTAAACCCTGCACCTTAGAGGCTGCTGCCTATGTACATAGACATAAAACACTGGTCACTTTAATAATGGAACAGTGGTCAATTTATGGACAGTAAATGGACAGTATATGTAGTATATATGAAGAATACATAAGGTCGAGTAGTATATGTACAGAAGTAGTTATATAGGGTGAGCCACGACTAGAATACAGTATATAGATACACACACACAATAGTTTTAGAACACCTACCCATTCAAGAGTTTTTAAATGTTTTTTGCTAAGGTGTATGTAAACTTCTGACTTCAATTGTACATACACACAGTTGAAAGTCGGAAGTTTACACACACCTTAGCCAAATACATTTAAACTCAGTTTTTCACAATTCCTGACATTTAATCAGAGTAAAAATTCCCTGTCTTGGGTCAGTTAGGATCACCACTTCAATTTAAGAATGTGAAATGTCGGAATAATAGTAGAGAGAATGATTTATTTCAGCTTTTCTTTCTTTCATCACATCACATCTCTCTTTCGTGTCGTCTGAGATTCCCAAAGATTGGAAAGCAGCTGCGGTCATCCCCCTCTTCAAAGGGGGTGACACTCTTGACCCAAACTGCTACAGACCTATATCTATCCTACCATGCCTTTCTAAGGTCTTCGAAAGCCAAGTCAACAAACAGATTACCGACCATTTCGAATCTCACCATACCTTCTCTGCTATGCAATCTGGTTTCAGAGCTGGTCATGGGTGCACCTCAGCCACGCTCAAGGTCCTAAATAATATCTTAACCGCCATCAATAAGAAACATTACTGTGCAGCCGTATTCATTGATCTGGCCAAGGCTTTCGACTCTGTCAATCACCACATCCTCATCGGCAGACTCGACAGCCTTGGTTTCTCAAATGATTGCCTCGCCTGGTTCACCAACTACTTCTCTGATAGAGTTCAGTGTGTCAAATCGGAGGGTCTGCTGTCCGGACCTCTGGCAGTCTCTATGGGGGTGCCACAGGGTTCAATTCTTGGACCGACTCTCTTCTCTGTATACATCAATGAGGTCGCTCTTGCTGCTGGTGAGTCTCTGATCCCCCTCTACGCAGACGACACCCTTCTGTATACTTCTGGCCCTTCTTTGGACACTGTGTTAACAACCCTCCAGGCAAGCTTCAATGCCATACAACTCTCCTTCCGTGGCCTCCAATTGCTCTTAAATACAAGTAAAACTAAATGCATGCTCTTCAACCGATCGCTACCTGTACCTACCCGCCTGTCCAACATTACTACTCTGGACGGTTTTGACTTAGAATACGTGGACAACTACAAATACTTAGGTGTGACTGGTTAGACTGTAAACTCTCCTTCCAGACCCATATCAAACATCTCCAATCCAAAGTTAAATCTAGAATTGGCTTCCTATTTCGCAACAAAGCATCCTTCACTCATGCTGCCAAACATACCCTTGTAAAACTGACCATCCTACCAATCCTCGACTTTGGCGATGTCATTTACAAAATAGCCTCCAATACCCTACTCAACAAATTGGATGCAGTCTATCACAGTGCAATCCGTTTTGTCACCAAAGCCCCATATACTACCCACCATTGCGACCTGTACGCTCTCGTTGGCTGGCCCTCGCTTCATACTCGTCGCCAAACCCACTGGCTCCATGTCATCTACAAGACCCTGCTAGGTAAAGTCCCCCCTTATCTCAGCTCGCTGGTCACCATTGCATCTCCCACCTGTAGCACACGCTCCAGCAGGTATATCTCTCTAGTCACCCCCAAAACCAATTCTTTCTTTGGCCGCCTCTCCTTCCAGTTCTCTGCTGCCAATGACTGGAACGAACTACAAAAATCTCTGAAACTGGAAACACTTATCTCCCTCACTAGCTTTAAACACCAACTGTCAGAGCAGCTCACAGATTACTGCACCTGTACATAGCCCACCTATAATTTAGCCCAAACAACTACCTCTTTCCCTACTGTATTTTATTTATTTATTTATTTTGCTCCTTTGCACCCCATTATTTTTTATTTCTACTTTGCACATTCTCCCATTGCAAATCTACCATTCCAGTGTTTTACTTGCTATATTGTATTTACTTTGCCACCATGGCCTTTTTGCCTTTACCTCCCTTATCTCACCTCATTTGCTCACATCGTATATAGACTTGTTTATACTGTATTATTGACTGTATGTTTGTTTTACTCCATGTGTAACTCTGTGTCGTTGTATGTGTCGAACTGCTTTGCTTTATCTTGGCCAGGTCGCAATTGTAAATGAGAACTTGTTCTCAACTTGCCTACCTGGTTAAATAAAGGTGAAATAAAAAATAAAAAAATAAAAAAACATACCCAGTGGGTCAGAAGTTTACATACACTCAATTAGTATTTGGTAGCATTGCCTTAAAAATGAACAAAGAACAAAGAACAAATTATTGTTTACAATGATGGCCTACACCGGCCAAATCCGGACTACACTGGACCAATTGTGCGCCGCCCTATGGTACTCCCAATCACATCCGGATGTGATACAACCTTGATACGAACCAGGGACTGTTCTGATGCCTCTTGCACCGACATGCATTGCCCTAGACCGCCGCGCAACTCGGGAGTCCTTTTGGGTAGGTTATACATAATATTTCTCTCGCACATGAATTCACACTTCGTCAAACAAAAGGTTCTCAATTTGGGTTTATGATTAATCTTCTCCACCCCTCCACCCCCTCATATTGTATCAACAATTGTTTTTAATAATATCTGTCTCCCTTCATTTGGTTTTCGTACAGATGTTAACAGTCAGAAAAAGGTCAGACATTCCAGTTGCCCAGGCTCCCCCTATGGGTAGATTCCATTGAAAAACTTGACTAGCAATTCTGGCAGTTGTCATATCCAACACTGTATTCCAAAGTCTCCCCATACACACCTTCCTTCTCACCTCACAGGGTTCCCAGCCCATGTCCGCAGTTATTGCAAGTATAGGTGCAAACTTGTGGACACCTAAAACCCCTGTCTTTATAGGCTAAAAGATCCCTATTTACAAAATCAAAAGTATATGTACTCCGGACTCCGACATTGCTCATCCTAATATTTCTATATTTCTTAATTCCATTATTTTACTTTTTAGAGTTGTGTGTATTGTTGTGTACTGCACTGTTGGAGCTAGGAACATAACCATTTCGCTACACCCGCAATAACATCTGCTAAATATGTGTATGCGACCAATAAAATGTTATTTTATAAAAATAATTATGGGAACAGGTGCTGCACTACAACGACAGGAATGAGCAATGGAGAACAATATATTGAGACCCTAATGTGTTTATGTTTAGAGGATACAAAGGGTCTGCTACTTGAAACTGGGATGGCGAGGAGAGCTTAAATCTAAAAACTATTAAACAATCTAATAATAAACAATCTAATAAAACTAGTTAAACGTCTAGTTTTGATTTACATGTGGTTGAGTTGTCAACTATAGTGAATTCAACGTGAAATCAACAAATGTCACTATGTCGTTGTGTATTTAGGAAAAGAAAGGGTGAAAAAAATTACGGAATTCCCTTGCTTGGAGGATTTTTTGCAAATCCAACGTCATTACGTTGTTTTCTTTCCGGTTGAAATGACGTGGAAACAATGTTTATTCAACCAGTTTTCCCCAGTAGGCATTGATTAGTGAATTTTTTTTTATTGACCACTAGAGGGTAATAGTCTCATAGGGGTGGAAACTAAAACAAAGTTTGCATTCATAATCACAATTGACCAACTTCCAGTGGGAGTTTCACAGAAGACTAGCTTGAAATGATTCTGTCTCACCACGATCCACAACACCCACTCCTATCTAGTTGTACGTTGTGGGGTTGTTGATTGTTGGCATTACCAGGGCAAACTGGTGTGATGCTCGTTGGCAAGATAACTTACTGACAAGCCTGCCAACACACCAGAAACAATCGGAGGCACGTGGTTAAAGTAGAATGGTTCCGTCCCAAAAGTCACCCTAATCCCTATATAGTGGACTGCTTTATACAGTGCCTTCGGAAAGTATTCAGACCCCTTGAGTTTTTCAGCCTTATTCTATTACAGCCTTATTCTAAAATGTATTAAATACAAACATTTCCTCAGCAATATACACACAATACCCCATAATGACAAAGCAAAAACAGGTTTTTAGAAATGTTTGCAAATTTATTACAAATAAAAAACTGAAATACCTTTTTTACATAAGTATTCCGACCCTTTACTATGAGGTGCATCCTGTTTCCATGGATCATTCTTGAGATGTTTCTACAACTTGATTGGAGTCCACCTGTGGTAAATTCAACTAATTGGACATGATTTGGAAAGGAACACACCTGTCTATATTAGGTCCCACAGTTGACAGTGCATGTCAGAGCAAAAATCAAGCCATGAGGTCAAAGGAATTGTCCGTAAATCTCTGAGACAGGATTGTGTCGAGGCACAGATATGGGGAAGGGCACCAAAACATGTCTGCAGCTTTGAAGGTTGCCAATTTCCAAGAACACAGCGGCCTCCATCATTCTTAAATGGAAGAAGTTTGGAACCACCAAGACACTTCCTAGAGCTGGCCACCCAGCCAAACTGAGCAATCGGGGAAGAAGGGCCTTGGTCAGGGAGGTGAAGAGGAACACGATGGTCACTCTGACAGAGCTCCATAGTTCCTCTGTGGCAATGGGAGAAGCTTCCAGAAGGACAACCATCTCTGCAGCACTCCACCAATCAGGCCATTTTGGTAGAGTGGCCAGATGGAAGCCACCCCTTAGTAAAAGGCACACGACAGGCCACTTGGAGTTTGCCAAAAGGCACCTGAAGACTCTCAGACCATGAGAAACAAGATTCTCTGGTCTGATGAAACCAAGATTGAACTCTTTGGCCTGAATTCCAAGCGTCACGTCTCAAGCAAACCTGGCACCATCCCTACGGTGAAGCATGGTGGTGGCAGCATCATGTTATGGGGATGTTTTTCAGTGGCAGGGACTGGGAGACTAGTCAGGATCGAAGCAACGATGAATGGAGCAAAGTACAGAGATATCCTTGATGAAAACCTGCTCCAGAGCGCTCAGGACCTCCGACTGGGGTGAAGGTTCACCTTCCAACAGGACAACGACCCTAAGCACACAGCCAAGACATCGCAGGAGTGGCTTCGGGACAAGTCTCCAAATGTCCTTGAATGGCCCAGCCAGAGCCCGGACTTGAACCCGATGGAACATCTCTGGAGAGGCCTGAAAATAGCTGTGCAGCAACGCTCCCCATCCAACCTGACAGAGCTTGAGAGGATTGGCATGGGAGGAACTTACCAAAATACAGGTTTGCCAAGCTTGTAGCGTCATACCCATGAAGACTCAAATCAAATCAAATTGTATTTGTCACATGCGCATCTGTAGACCTTACAGTGAAATGCTTACTTACAAACCCTTAATGAACCAACAGTGCTTCAACAAGTTAAGAAAAACATGTTAAGTAAAAAATAGATAAGTAAAAAAAATAAAAGTGACAAATAATTCAACAGCAGCAGTAAAATAACAATATCAATAGCGAGACTATATACAGGGGGTACCAGTACAGAGTCAATGTGCAGGAGCACCTGTTAGTCGAGGTAATTGTGGTAATACGTACATGTAGGTAGAGTTAAAGTGACCATGCATAGATAATGAACAGAGAGTAGCAGCAGCGTAAAAGAGGGGTCTGAGTAGCCCTTTGATTAGCTGTTCAGGAGTATTATGGCTTGGGGGTAGAAGCTGTTGAGAAACCTCTTGGACCTAGACTTGGCGCTCCGGTACAACTTGCCGTGCGGTAGCAGAGAGAACAGTCTATGACTAGGGTGGCTGGAGTCTTTGACAATTTTTAGGGCCTTCCTCTGACATCGCCTGGTTTCGAGGTCCTGGAGGGCGGGAAGCTTGGCCCCAGTGATATATTGGGCCGTACGCACTACCCTCTGTAGTGCCTTGTGGTCGGAGGCCAAGCAGTTTCCATACCAGGCAGTGATGCAACCAGTATGCTCTCGGTGGTGCAGCTGTAGAACCTTTTGAGGATCTGAGGACCCATGCCAAATGTTTTCAGTCTCCTGAGGGGGAATAGGTTTGTTGTGCCCTCTTCACAACTGTCTTGGTGTGCTTGGACCATGATCGTTTGTTTGTGATGTGGACACCAAGGAACTTGAAGTTCTCAACCTGCTCCACTGCAGCCCCGTTGATGAGAATGGGCGCGTGCTTGGTCCTCCTTTTCCTGTAGTCCACAATCATCTATTTGTCTTGATCACGTTGAAGGAGAGGTTGTTGTCCTGGCACCACACGGCCAGGTCTCACCGCCTCCCTTTAGGCTGTTTCATCATTGTTGGTGGTCAGGCCTACCACTGTTGTGTCATCGGCAAACTTGATGATGGTGTTGGAGTCGTGCCTGGCCATACAGTCATGAGTGAACAGGTAGAACAAGAGGGGACTGAGCATGCACCCCATGTTGAGGATCAGCGTGGCGGATGTGTTGTTACCTACCCTTACCACCTGGGGGCGGTCTGTCAGGAAGTCCAGAATCCAGTTGCAGAGGGAGGTGTTTAGTCCCAGGGTCCTTAGCTTAGTGAAGGGCACTATGGTGTTGAACTCTGAGCTGTAGTCAAATAATAGCATTCACACATAGGTGTTCGAGGCTGTAATCGCTGCCAAAGGTGCTTCCACAAAGTACTGAGTAAAGGGTCTGAATTCTTATTTCAGTTTTTTATTTTGAATACATTAGCAAACAATTCTAAAAACCTGTTTTTAATTTCTCGTTATGGGGTATTGTGTGTAGATTGATGAGGGGGAAAATGATTTAATCAGTTTTAGAATAAGGCCGTAATGTTACAAAATGTGAAAATCTGAATACTTCCCGAAATGCACATTGTACATTGTGCGCTATAGGGAATAGGGTGCCAATTGGGATATAGACACACTAGTGGCATTGGACCATCCTTCTGATTTACTGCAGGGTGTGATGAAGTCATTAGCCCACCATGTTATCACATTCCTGGCTGGGAGGGCACCTGAACGTTCAACAGAACTGTGGAGACTTTTTCAAGAAATACATCCTTAATGTGAATTATGATTGACACACTGTTAGGGGAAAGGGGGCTTAGCCTTAGATTACTGTACATCTCTGGACCTTTTAGGTTAAACCCCATTGAATAAGAGCGCAATCCCCTTTGATGTTCAATCACGCACAGAGCTGATCCCAAAGAGATCCAATAATCCTGAATTATAGGACCTGCATGGCTGGTCCTATGTTATATTGTACATTCATAGGTTTCTGATTGGCCGTATCAGTAGGAACTCCTAAAGATCTCAAAAATGCCTTCAGGATCTGTTTCCTGGAAATAGTGCGATGAAGATGTTTGTCTAGTGATGCTAGGAATAAGGCTTAAACTTGGATCACCTGTCTTGAAAAGTTGTAACAAGTAAAGAGTGAACCACGCCATGCATGTGTAGGCCTCGTCTTAGATTCTTCATCGCTTCAGTATTCACTCACTACTCAGGGAACGTCACGTTTGTCAATTTCACATGCAGGGTCAAAAGGCTATTGCCTGCAAGGAGTGGAGTTCCATCCAGACTCCAATGACAAGGAAATATAATAAAATGATGGGTATGAGCGTTCTCTCTCTCTCTCTGTCTCTCTCTATCTCTCTCTATCTCTCTCTCAGACACACACACACAGACACCGCGCCATCACAAACACACACAATGCTAACCGGCATTTGTTGTGTGACACAGGCAAAAATAGCATGGCTATAGTTAGTCACAGACACAGCTGAAGCTCTTCTGGTGAGGAGCCAAGACAACCGTTCGTCAAGTGTAGGAATATTGGCACAGGCACAATATGAGACGGAAATTACACCTTTTATTCCTCTTGAAGATGAAGTCCAGGTTATGGGATCAGGAGGTCAGCCCAGTAAGACCGATCAGAGTGGTATATAGGCCTACCTGGCAAAATAAGATTAAAATGAAGGGGAATATAACTTCATTGGCACACAAGGTCCAACCAAAATGTCATGTTCATGTCAGGCACTCTACCGTGACCTTTCCATATGTGAATATTATATATTGACAATAACCTTGATAGTCATTAATAAATGTAAGGTATACCGTATAAGGAAATACCAATGTTTAAATACCATACTTATAAAGTAATCAGTTAACGGGACACTGACGATGAGTAATGACCATACTCTTTAAATGGTGTCAAAAATACAGCAACGCTGAGTGATGACAGGCTGCAGATGTTTTGTACAGTAGGCCTAGCATAGCCTTCAATATAGGCCAACAGGTGGAGTCATTTTGAACGTTGCAAATAAGTTGTACTCGGCAATGACCAACATATTCACATTTAACTGAACTAGGTTGGGTGTGCTGCTGTCTTCTGAGAGTTCAGATAGCTTCCCTCCGTTCTGCTCACGTCTATATTTATCAGGCCTGCTCACCATAAAAGGACGCGTCTGCGGCTTGGCCATTCCGCCCAGTGCCAATATTATTTTTGTTGAGTAGACGGCTGCCCTGTCCTCTGCTACCGCACCTACCTGCGGAGTTGCCTGGATATCAAGCGTTGTTGGCTTACACCTGGAGTTGGATCACTTTTTCCTTTGCTAGCAGCAGCAGTTGGTAGCTTTTTTGGCCTAGGTAAGTGATGGCAAAATAAATTACCGCTCCATCACCAAAATAGGAGTTTTATATATATTGACAATTCGTTGTTGAATATTATTGTAGGTTTCGTGTGCATGTCGATGGTGTGATTTTTTTTGCCTTGTGATCCTGTGCTATGTCAGCCTCCGTGCACACACTGATATTTGGAATTTCAGATTCACAAGCTCTCCTCACTCTAAAATTGTGCCCTATTGGATTAAACAAATGCACCTGTTGCGTTTAGAACAGGCTACAGTCATTAATTATTTAAAAAATCTGAAAATCATTTTATTTAAATGCAGTAAGTATAGGCCTAGATCCATTAGAAAAATCCTTAGAGATTTTAATTCTACATCTATCCAATTCTATTTGGCTATTTAAACTATCAGAAACATTTGATAGTAGATTGAGTTATGTGCACAGTGCATTGGACATAAATATGACACCCAAAAATGTTATAAAAATCATCTCTAATCCAATAGAGACAATGAAGGTCATAACCTTTCCTCTGTGATTATATAAAGTAAAACAATAACAACAATTTATTATCAGGACAAATTGTAAATGAAACCCAAACATTAAACAAGTAATAGCTTACAAAAATAGACTACATTTTGGAGCAATGCTAACTGTATTGAACAAAACCATTCTCAAACACTAGCTAAGCCGACAGGCAGACTACAAGAGACTCGGGCTGAATTCAGGGCTTGTGCAGGATGTCGGGATCCACACCTTTCTACCAGAAACATCACCGCCACTATGACCGTGGTTACCGCAGCAAGGAGTTGGAATCGGCTGTTAGCCAGTACCAGTCAAGCAGCAGCAGCAGCTATGCCGCCCGTCGCAGCAGCAGCAGAGCCAGTGCCAGTGCCAGTGCCGCTCTCAGTGCCAGCAGTGGGTAAGAAGGAGGAAGACACCCAGCAGTACAGTAGCTCTGGTCCATATCCATCCCATCCATACTGGTGTCAGAAGATACCTCTGCTGTCCTCTTAACCCCCCCCGCTCCATATCATACCACCTATCTTGGTGGTCCCCGCTTAGTAACCATCCTTTCTCGGCTTCTACCAATTTTCTTTTTTTCACCTCCACTTCCTGCTTCTACACCTGCCGTGTTAAGGTTTTCTACCACTCCCAGTAACATTCTACAACCTTATCTATTTTCTCTAAAAACATTCTAAAATTATAGAATATGTCTGTGAATCCTGCATGAAATTCCAAGGAGCCCTAAGCATGGATACTGTGCATCCCAGCTTTCATAGCGGTGTTTGTTGCACGCTGCCCCGACTGCTTCTGAACGAATGCACTTTTTCTTCTAAGACTAACCTTTTCTAGTTCTTCTAAGACTAACCTTTTCTAGTTCTTCTAAGACTAACCTTTTCTAGTTCTTCTAAGACTAACCTTTTCTAGTTCTTCTAAGACTAACCTTTTCTAGTTCTTCTAAGACTAACCTTTTCTAGTTCTTCTAAGACTAACCTTTCCCACTATAGTTCAGTTTACCAGCAATAGGACAACTCAGATTCACATTGACTCGGTCGTCATAAAATGTTTGCTGAAGGTTGGGTAGAAGCAAGCTTTAAAGGAATGTTATGGTATATGGCTTATAGACTGAAATAGCATCCTGGCCCGTGCATACCATGTCCCAGGGAATGTGAGCTGTGGTAATTATCTCTTCGAGTTGTCTAAACCCCAGTTTCATTTGTTTCCTTTCTGAAAGTCGTGTTTCCCTATTAAGAGGTTTTATTTTGTTCAGCCAGTACAGTATTCCGTTGGGGGACTTCATCTCACACTAAGCAAAGACTTTGAGTGAGTCCATAAAGCATATGGCTTTTAAGCATACTTCTCCTAGAGCCTTCTGCTTCTTTGTGCTCTGGAGACATGGTTTGACGTTGCCTCTGAGTTAAGGTGCTGAATGACAGATTTTTACCTTGTCCAGCAACCTTTCGGTTACTTGCCCAACGTTCCTACCTGCCAGGCTACCTGCCGCCCCTAGGACATTAATTGCTGTTTGAATTGTATATTTTTTTGAATGAAGGCGTGTAGAAATGTTGGGGTCTTTCTCTTAGGAGCACCTGGCCTCTCTGTAGTGTAGATACAGTACACTGGCCTTGACAGTGTGCATGGGAGGTCAAAGGGTGTCTGTGTAGCTAATGGTCCCTCATTTGGGCCTTCATGATTGAACCACGTGCTTTCAGGAATTTACCCAGCTTTCCCTGTGTTTATTATAGTCTGATGATGATGGTGACATACCAGCAGTTATGCACTGGAGATGTTTATGGTATTGTGCTGACATACCAATTGTTCCGCTAGGAATACTAATTGAATGCGGATTGCCTTTCCTGCATTCACATTCTGGAATAAGAGCGCGCCTTATCGTAATCCATCTAGATGAGTGTTTTTCCAACCCTGATCCTACAATGCCAAGTGGCATTCTCAGGGGTCCTTGAGGGTTGGGGCGGGGAAACAGTCATCCTGATGGGTTTGCTTTTCTGTTTCATAGGCGTCAGTGTTCTGTCGCACCTTCTCTCTGTTTACACTGACAGAGACTCGTCCAGGCACTGTGTGGGGTTGGTAGGTTCCTCCCGTTCACCCTTCTTGCTCCTGTGGTCCTCCCACCCTCTCCTTATCAGCACTTTGACCCCCCCCCCCCCTGTCACCCTGTTCCCAGAGCTATTCCCAGGGAGAGGGTCTAGAATCTATATTACTCCCTTGTGTACAGCCCATACTACACATTATGCTGTGAGGGACCTCTGGGGAGTACAGAGACACGATGTGAAAATTGTCATGGTTTATGAGACGGGCTTCCTGAGCTCTGGTGGTATTTTCTGTATTAAACATGTTCTTATGTGTTCCGTCTCTGCTTTTCTTGGAGATCGGAGATCGGCTGCCAGCATCCTCCTGGAGAATGACTCCAATCCTGATCCCACTCTCCATTCTCAAGGATCTGGCCTGCGTTTGTTGTACGGGATTATCACGTGTGATATGAGCCACGTGTTGGTTGTATGCACATTGCAGACACATACGTGATGTGTGGGGCCCTGTTTCTTATTGCCTGGCGATTTGTTTGGCCAATAATGCGCAGTACTGTGCACAACCTGTTGATATTGCGAGAATCAATTTGGCGCAACCCAAATAATGCTCGTGCTGAGTGTTCGGTTCGTAGAGTTTCAGGTTGGTGGGTTTTTCAGCTGCGGATCTCTCCTCTCCTATTCCTTTTTCAAGTGGGATGAGGTCGCCTGCGTGTCTCCCCCCTTTCACCTCCTCTCCTTTGACCACCATGTTTCATTTCATTCCATCTCGTTGGTCCATTTTATATGTGTGTGTGTGTAAAGAGTTTGAGATAGTAAAACAAGTGTCCAACACCGCACACTGCTGACGACAGACGGCCGACCGTGTCTTAATTCTATCTTTTGATTTTGTCATTGCAGACATGTCGTTGCACTGCATGAACGAACAACGCCTATCCCTTGTAGCTACACCAGGTTTGTTGGTAGACGATGCACTGCTGTGCACAGGGTTTTTCTCTTTCCTCTTTGCACAGTTTGAGAGATTGAATAGAAATGCAGATAAATGCGCCTAAGTCACCCTCCTGGTTGATAATTCATTTTGAACTTAACTGCTGTGCTCAGGTTTTATTTATTTTTGTTGCACAGTTTGAGATCGTTATAAAAACAAATGCTGCTAAACCCACCTAAGCCACCCTCCATGTTGATGATTAATATGCCCCGTAACTTAGTTTCTCCTCCTCATCCACCCCTCCAGATTACATTCACCTTAGTTAGATGTTATTACACTGCTGTACTGACACTATCCTGTGTCTTAGACTTAGTTCCTCATACTCGGGCCTGGAGGAGAGCAGACTGAGCCCAATGCCCAAGAGAGCCAAGCCCACCTACCTGGCTATGGACAAAGAGAACCAGATTATCGGCTATGTAGTGCCCATCTTCAGGGGCAGGTAAACGAGCCATCGACCTTTGAACCTTAGTGATTTTTTATTTATTTCAGCGAGTGGTTCTGACCAATGACCATGAAAATAACCCCACTGCCCACTCCCCTCCCTGGCTTTGCTCCCCCACCCTAGTCAGGAATATGCCAGTGGGTTTTCGGATACTGAGGAGGCCCGGGTGAAGGAGAGTGCTGGATACATGGCCCGGAGGAATCTGTTCACCAGTGGGTTGGAGATGGAGCGGACGGAGCAGACGTCTAGGAAGGTGTCCATGCGCGAATCAGCCGAGCGCATCTCCCTGAGCAAGAGGGTTAGTTCAGGATCCTGATAGGATCATATAGGAGAGTGTGTTCCTTTGTCACATCACATTGAGGAATACTGGATAATACTCTCCCTCCTGGCATCAGAATGGGGAAAATTTAGTCTTTGTGACGTCTTAGAGGGTGGGATTCCATTGTGACATCACATTGGGTAATACTGGAAAATACTCTCTTTCGTGATATCGTAATGCATTATAGTTAGTTTGTTGACTTCTGACTGGACAATTCTTTCTCTTTGTTAGATCACAGAGTGACATTGTTTCCCTCAGTGGCGTCATAGAGAAGAGTATTTATTTACCTTTGTGACATCATAGAGAAGAACATTCACGTTTGTGACATCACAGAGGGAACACCTTAAGAAATCCATTAGCAAAGTATCACAGGAAAACTATTGCCACAAGAGCGATGTTTCAGTCCATTGATTCATTCTTCTCTGCTTCCACTCCCCTTGGAAGCTTATTTGTGTCCCTCACTCAAGTGTTTATGTCAAGGAATATCCTGCCCCAATCACTCAGGAGGATCATAAGAGCTACAGTAACCATTGAGTGGGGGGCACACACTATATTTAGACTGCCAACACTGCCAACACGCCATGTCACTGGGTGAGACATTCCTCAGGAGCTCTGGTTTCTTAAGACACAGAGGGGTAGTGTTCATCGAGTGTTGTCGGATGATGTGTTAAGGGTTATTGGATCCACAAGTAGGTTTTCATACCCATAGTTATTCCGAGATCATAAATCAATGACTCATTAGGACTTCGCTGTGACCAGAGAAGTGCATGGAGTCTGCATATGTAAAGAGGTCAGATGCCCGAATCCATAACTTGATATCAGCCCATGTAACTTTTTTGTATTTTTACTTTTGTTACTTACACAGATATCAAGTTCGGATTCAGCTCTGACTCATTACCTCGCAAATGCCTTGTTAAATGCCTTGTGTTTGTTTCGAGGATGCATCATGAATTGATGGGCAAGGGTTTTCTGCAAGGGTTCGGGAGGTATAGTGTTTTACTGTTGCACCATGAGAATGTGCTATCATAATGTGCTGTGCCTGTTATGCCTGAGAATGTGTTGAGCCTTGCGAAGGCTCTATGAAGGCTTAATGAACACATTGATCCCCAGATCTATGAGAACGAGGAGCACCACAAGCGTATGAACAAGGATAGCCTGATGCACGCCCCAGAGTTTGTGATTAAGCCTCGCTCCCACACGGTGTGGGAGAAGCAGTGTGTCAGGCTGCACTGTACTGTCTCTGGGTGGCCTGACCCACGGGTTGTCTGGTGAGTACTGCACTCACACACATGCACATACATGCACACGCACACACCTCCCTGGATACACCTTAACATGACCAAGTGATCACTAACACAATAAACACCAAATCAATCCCTTATGGATAGAGCATTAGCAATTACGGCCCTCTCAATCCTATCCTCATGTCATCGCACTTAAAAACTATAAAACACACTATAAATACTTCTCTGGTGTCTATTTAGCTGCCGTCTCTATGCTGATTCAGAGCTGTACTTTAACACTCCATTGTCCTGCTTTTCATCCCCCTCTCTGCTTCCCTTGCCTTCTCTTCTCTCCTCTATCCACAACAAGGTACAAAAACAATGTGACAATCGACCCAATGGCCCACCCAGGCAAGTATAAGCTAGAGAGCAGCTACAACGTGCACTCATTGGAGATCAACAGGTAGGCACTACCCCAAAGCCACAGGATCTTCCACTATGTACCACTCATCTCAGAGTAGGAGTGCTGATTTAGGATCAGTTTAGCATTTTAGATCTAAACAAATAAGATTACATGGACATGCGGGCACCTGATCCTAGATCAGAACTCCTACTCTGAGTCGCTTGATACATGCATGCCCATGTCTTCTCTGTGAGGCTCATTGCTGTGTATTAACAGATACTTTCAAACAAGCCACAGTCATCTCTGGCTGTGGTAAAATGTCAGTGTGATGTCACCACCACGTCCCTTTAACACCCCTTCATGGTGTAATACAATCGCCACTCTCAGGAAAGGTCAGAAAAACGTTGTGGTGGGCCAGAGTGTGTAGGCACACTGACAACCATGGGAATGTTTGGACGGGCTCACATTGGGAACTCGAGGGACAGTGGATTGTGGTTCTTAGAAGTAGGTTTGAGAAATGTGTGAAATCGAGACCCCTCTCTGACTCTCGCTCTGTCCGTCTCTCTGTCTGCCTGTCCACTAGCCTGCCTGCCTGTCTATCGGCCAGTGCCCTGACGAGCTCTGTGAGCTATAGACAGACACCAGAAGGCTGTTGGTGAAGGCTATACATGATCTGAGACATTTTGCAGCTTGCCTCTCGATAACAAAGAGGACGCCTAAAGATAGCCCTTTTCCCCCACCAGAGGAATTATTTGGAGATAGAGGGCCCCTGTTGTGGCTTATTTTAGGCCACTTCACAAAGGACTTAACACTTAAGTGTCTCCTGAGCTGTGTCAGATGGAGAGAGATATTATTTTGTTTTCTCACAGTCGTCCAAACTCAACCACACATGTAGCTTGTTGCTTCCTCTCTGTAGAAAGTTGGGAAGTATATTTCCGTGATAGAATCTAAGCACACATAACATTCATACAGACGCATCTAGCAGCTGACACATGATGGCATCATCACAGTGTCTATTTATTCCCAGACTATTCCCGGCCTGGAGTTCTGGAGCATTTTACAGTCCCAGCTCACATAGCTGTGTGTTGATTTCCATGTCCGAGCGGGGAGGGGGGTGGAGAGAGGGTATTAACGTACACGTGAACCATTAGGAGACAGAAACATGTGTATCTGGGACATCGATTCACCTCTCACTCTCTCTCTGTCTCTCTGTCTCTCTGTCTCTCTGTCTCTCTGTCTCTCTGTCTCTGTCTCTCTGTCTCTCTCTCTGTCTCTCTCTCTCTCTCTCTCTCTCTCTCTCTCTCTCTCTCTCTCTCTCTGTGTGTGTTTCAGATGTGATTTCGATGATACTGCACAGTATCGTGTTTCTGCCATGAACAGCAAGGGAGAGCTCTCCTCCTTTGCCTCCATCGTTGTTAAGAGTACGTTTCAATATGTCACAGTATGTTATTGCCTCTGTTAGATAACGGGTCATATTGTGCCTCTGCAATGAAATAGAGTAGACAATAACCACCCATGATTACTCCATTTTGACAACCACTGTCCTAATTGCTGCTCTCGCAAGGTGTATTGTAAGTTTAAAAGAGAGAAAGTCAATTCTTTGTCCCATTTTTCTGTCAACCACAACACAGTAATAACATGTTAATAACAAGCACCTATTTGTTCATTCTACTCTAGGATTCAAAGGAGAGGTAGAGGAGGCTCTCCCCATGCCCAGACGTAAGTCAGAGGAATATAATATCATATGTACTCATACTGTATATAATCACTTACTCAATACTCATATATATTACATGTATAGTATTAACATGAAGAAAAAAATATATACTAATATATACTAAACCGTATTAACATAAACGATTTGCAGTATGCTAAGCTGGAACACTGTGGTTAGTTTTGTGGAGAGGGTTGGAGGGAGGTGGTGGGAGAACCCGTGGAAGCTATGGGTGCTAACAGTTTTATTGTTCCCTTGACACTGGGCACAGCAAGGTCAACAGACAATGAAGGTAACAGGGTCTTTATAAAAACTCTGCTCTGGTTTGATGGCGTCTTTGGCCTACTTAGAGTATTCACTGTGTCACTCAATGTGTATGCATGATCACTATTTGTGCATCTGTTTGGAAAGAGCCTGCAATCATACCTTAGTAATAATCGTTGAATTGCCTGGGAGAGATCCACAGATGGTTCAGCGTGACAAACGTGACCCTTTTTTGAAAATCTTAAACAACAGAATACTTGAACGTTTTGGCAAGTATGAGGTTTTTGAAATTGTATGTTATAGAGCCTTGGAAGTTGAATACTGTAAACTCGAGTGTGACATGAAGCAATATAGAGAAACAAACACTATAGCTTACAACCTGGATAATATTGATTTGAGAATATAGATTACTGTCATCTGAAGAGCATCTGATTCGCTACATACTAATTCAGAGGGGTTGGGTGAAATGCGGAAGACACATTTCGGTTGAATGCATTGAGTTTTGCAACTGACTAGGTATCCCCCTTCCCCTACACGGCGACGAAGCCTGAAGAGTTCTAGTTTTATCTAAACTCAATTGTTGTTGATTAGTCATGTTCATAATCCCTTTTCAATGAATATTACAATCGAATTAGATGCTAAGATTGGACATATGTTGGAACATCAAGGTGTTCCTGTTCACATCCCTGTCTGTCCCTGTCATGGTTTTACCCATGTCTGTATGGGGTTGTTTTTCATGCCACTTTCTCTTGGGAGGGAATGGATCAAATGTAACGCTACCAGATAATGTTAAGTTACATCATCGATCATCAATCATCCCAAAATGTCAAAAATGTATTGTGAAAAATGCTATAAGAGATAATGACTTGCATTGGTTTTTGGACACAGATGCTAAAAAGTTAGCATTTTCGACGAACAGCTAATTGCCCTTTGTTCGCCCATCCCTTGGATTTGAATAATAATGCACGCAGGTGTCAGATTTCAGGTGTCACACCACACAGTGTTGCATGATGGGAACACAACGGCGACCTGAACTCTGACCCCATGTTGTTTGGTGCTCCTTCCTGTCAGATGGCCTGATCTCTGAGTATGGCATCACCTTTGATACCCACATCGTGGACGGGTTTGGCGTGTCGTTCGGACGGGAGGGCGAAACCATGAGCCTGGGCGCCACAGTCATCATCTCCCCCAACCTGGCACGCTACCAGCCTGAAGTTCAGTGGTACAGAGATGGTAGGTGAAGCCCCAGAGCTCTGGAAACTCTTGCCAGTGTTTGAATAAGGTTACATGGACAGGCAAGATCTGATCCTAGATCAGCACACCTATTCTGAGATGCTTGATACATACGACCCCTGGGCTATGGAGAGAGACACTCCTGGAGGTTCCTTGGCTAAGACCTACCCAGTTGTCATCTGTGTGATACATTAGGCCACTGATACTGTATGTTCGTCTCCATATCTAAGACTCGCTGATAGGCAGAACACATGAGACCGAGAGCTACTTGTGATTATGTGTATGTCAGCTGTGATTTAAGGTATACTGTACATATGTCATGTGTTTAACATATTACAATTAGTCTGTACCCCGAAAAGTTGTGTAGGTGTAGGACCAATTCAACCCTGTAAAATGGGTATTCAACCGGAGGTTCACAGCCCCACTAGGGGTCCACAAAGGTACCGCAGGGAGTCCTCAAAAAAGATATATTAAAAAATATATATAATATATATTATATATATAAATATATATATATATATAGAAAGAAGATCTACTCCACTTTTCTAATAAAATATATTTATTTTTATACAGTATATGTATAGTAAATAAAAATATATTTTCTTTTTGAATGACATACCTACATTAGAAAAGTGGAGTAGATCTTCTTTCTAATGATGTCAACTTTATTTCTCCGCTTCTAATATTTACATAATTACACTCATTAGACCCAATCACTGACTTGAGTATCAGACATAGGCTTTGAAAAAGCACCCACGAATAGGCTACCAGTGCGGGCAAGTGCTGCTGGTTGCTGGTAAGCTTTCTTGGCTTGGCTATTAATTTTTGCCAACACGACTAACCTTTTAACCCTTTACCCTTATGGGAATTGGGCTTATGGACAGGGCTAAATTGAAAAGATTCTTACAGAAGAAATAGGAAATGCATATGCGTAAGCACGGCAGCAATTGAAAGGGAACAGTTTGGAAATGATGGGAAAATGATAAGACCAAAGTTGAGGACTCGACAGTTCACCTGACACAAGACTGAATTATCCTTCACCTGATGATAAGACAAAACTGGAAAACATTTGTTTTGCTGACATATGATGGTGGTCCTTGGGTCGTTAGTTTGCCTGGAAGGGGGTCCCACCCCCTCACCCTCACACCCCCCCACTCTGTGTTTGTCTTTAGATCTGACTAGGTTATCCATCCATTATAACCTCATCTCTCTCTTTCTCTCCCTCTGTGTGTCTCTCTCTCTCTCCGTCAGATGTTCTTCTGCAGCCCTCCAAGTGGTGTCACATGCACTGGAGTGGAGACAAGGCCACGCTGACCCTGACACACCTGAACAAGGAGGACGAGGGTCTCTACACCCTGCGCATCACCACCAAGTCTAAATACGAGACCTACTCTGCTTACGTCTTTGTCAGAGGTGGGGAACTTACCATGAGCAGAGCTGAACAACACTGTTGTCTGTGTCACATTATCCCTCCTCCTCAGTCCACTACATGCCTTGTTTACAGATTGTATTATTCACACGCACAGTGTGTGTGTTTGAGTGCGGACAGAATGGCCTCTTGTTTACCGCCTCTCTGTTTCCACGATGGCCCTGTCTCGTGTTCTGTGTGGCGTGTGGTCAACAGTCAATCAAGGTCAAGATCACACAGACACCTCAGCTGACACCAGATAATAAGGACGGCCCATGTGTTTGTGTGTGTGTATCTGACCGCCGTAGTGGTCTCTAGTTAATCCTACTACACACGCAATGGAAATCGCCCACTATGACCACAGAGACGATCAACTCCTGTCACGATCTCTGGCCTGGTTTTGTATAACATGGGACAAATGTTACAGCCAACTTGTTCATCTTTTACTGTTGGTTGCCAGCACTAAGTTACTGACCTTCTCTGTTGTTCCATGCTACTCATTCTCTTGCTAACAGAGGAGACATGTGCTCTGTACAGAGTGTGAACAAGATGGAAATAGGCCTTGCTCTCTCTGTCATTGGTCAGGGTCACATTGTAAAGGAGAGGCCAGGTACACTGTCTGTTTGCGGACACAGAGACCCCATAGCAGTCGAGAGACTGACAAGGCTATTCTCAGTGAGCTCATGAGCTCAGATATGGAATGAGTTTGGCTGTCAACAGAGCTGGATACTGTATATATATCTCTTCTACCAGGAGTGACAATAGCCTGTTGAGTGTCCTTCTAAGCCACAAAGAGCTTTCTCTCTCTGTCTCTCTCTCCATCTCTCTCTCTGTCTCTGTCTCTGTCTCTGTCTCTCTCTGTCTCTGTCTCTCTCCCTCTCCATTCCCTCTCTCCATTCCCTCTCTCCATTCTCTCTCTCTCCATTCTCTCTCTCTCCATTCTCTCTCTCTTCATTCTCTCTCTCTCTCCATTCTCTCGCTCTCCATTCTCTCTCTCTCTCTCTCTCTCTGTCTCTCTCTCTGTCTCTCTCTCTGTCTCTGTCTCTGTCTCTGTCTCTGTCTCTGTCTCGATCTCTCTGTCTCTCTCTGTATCTGTCTCTCTCTGTCTCTGTCTCTCTCTCTCTCCATTCTCTCTCTCTCTCCATTCTCTCTCTCTCTCCATTCTCTCTCTCTCTCCATTCTCTCTCTCTCCATTATCTCTCTCCACTCTCCACTCTCTCCATCTCTCTATCTTTCTCTCTCCACTCTCTCTCTGCCTCTCTCCTCTCTCTCTATCTCTCCATCTCTATATATATCTCTCTTACACACACACAGTAAAATAATATCAGGCAGTATATAGTCCTACAGTTTATACAGCTACCGTACACACATGCATAGACTTACAGCCCACAGACCACATAAGATACAGAATAAGTCAGTCCAACGCTAAGTGGCTAATTCTGTTTCTCACTTTATGGGAAGTGTGTGTTCTGTCTCTTTAAGAGTCACCTTTCACTGAGGGGCACGCTGCTGCTAATTCTGTCCCATCTGCTCCAGCCTGCTCCGGGGTTGTGTTTAACTTAAAGACCAGTAGCATTCCTGGCACTAAGCCATGGAGCCACAGAGTTCTGCTGGGAGTACAGCAATGTACAGTACGTGCACTGTATTTCAAAACAACAAGCCACAATGAAAATACTCTAACCGTATACTATAGAGATCCTATGATCCACTATGGATTCTATATGTGAGAGTGAGAGTGAGTGAGAACTACACATTTAACTGACAATGTGTGTGCCTGTATCAGATGCCGATGCGGAGGTGGAGGGAGCCCCTGGCGCCCCTCTGGATGTGAAGTGTCAGGACGCCAATAAGGATTACGTCATCGTGACCTGGAAGCAGCCGGCTGTGGACGGTGGCAGCTCCATCCTGGGCTACTTTGTGGACAGGTCAGTACCATCCCCCATCACTATGTGCCAGTAGTAAATCCTAGGCTTGTCATGACACAGCTAGACAAACACAGGAACAAATCTCCCTTATGTACCCCCATACTGCCATTAACTCCAGTTGCATATTGTATAAGTAGATGGCCAGGTCATGTGACCTGACCTATAACCATGTGAAATTATCCTTACCTAACCAATTGGCCTAACTCTGTGTCTTACCAATAGGCCTAACTCTGTGTCTTACCAATAGGCCTAACTCTGCGTCTTACCAATAGGCCTAACTCTGCGTCTTACTAATAGGCCTAACTCTGCATCTTACCAATAGGCCTAACTCTGCGTCTTACCAATAGGCCTAACTCTGCGTCTTACCAATAGGCCTAACTCTGCGTCTTACCAATAGGCCTAACTCTGAGTCTTACCAATCGGCCTAACTCTGTGTCTATCCAATAAGTCCTCACCGAGATTGTTATTGAATGGCTGATGGCATGTATGCTGTCTCTTTGTGTCCTGTGTTCAGGTGTGAGGTTGGCACCACCCATTGGAGCCAGTGCAACGACACGCCCATCAAGTTTGCCCGTTTCCCCGTGACGGGGTTGGTGGAGGGGCGCTCCTACACATTCCGTGTGCGTGCCGTCAACAAGTCTGGCATGAGCCGGCCCTCCCGTGTCTCTGAGGTGGTGGCAGCCATGGATCCTGCCGACCGCGCGCGAATGAGAGGTACGGCGGGCAACCCCTGTCTGCCATCTGGCCCTCCCTGTCTGTGTTCTCTCATATTGTGTTATGGTACTGCAGAATGAATATATTGTGAGTATGTACCTTTGCGATGTCTGATGGTTTTTATTTTCGTGCATGTGTTTTCTTGGAACTATGCATCTGAAAGCTGCTCCTTTTCCCCTGGCCCCCAGGTACCTCTGCACCCTGGACCGGCCAGATCATTGTCACTGAGGAGGAGCCTGCAGGTAGGAAGGAAATGCTTCTGCACTCATCAGTGTTGATCAATATTTCGACGCAGCTATAGATCTGATCTTATAGGGAGGGGCCTACCGCTTACAGTACCTTGTGGTCTTTGACTGGAAGGATAACGAAAGCTCTAGTCTGGCTTGGTGGCCAGTCTGCTGGTCTGTTGCCATCTTCTAACGGAAAGGTCATGTTCTGGCTTGACAATGACAAGGCACGAGCACAAACGGATTTGGGACCAAGCTACGAGATCAAACCCCTTGATACGTTTTCTTTCACGTCACTTCCTATCAGAGGGCGTGGTCCCCGGCAAACCCAAAGAACTGGAGGTCACCGAGGCCACCAAGAACTATGTGGTTCTGAGCTGGAAACCCCCTGGGGAGAGAGGCCACGAGGGCATCATGTACTATGTGGAGAAGGTG
Organism: Oncorhynchus mykiss; assembly: GCF_013265735.2. NCBI lineage: Eukaryota > Metazoa > Chordata > Actinopteri > Salmoniformes > Salmonidae > Oncorhynchus > Oncorhynchus mykiss. The sequence goes on from NC_048579.1 coordinate 28,260,594, forward strand.
AGATATACCGTATATACTTCATTAACATCACATACCTGATCTGTAGCGTGACTCCTCTGATCAATATAACCTACATTTTATCACTGCTTCGCATCCATAACAACCGCCATATCAAAATCATTCAATAAGTTAACACTTTTTGTTGTTGTTGGTATTTTATAGTCCTGGAGGTTTTTTTGTGGTGTTTGGAGGGTTTGAGGCGTACCCTAACTTCTCGGTGTTGTGTGTTAGTGTGTGTCTGGCACAGACAGCTGGCAGAGGGTGAACACTGAGATCCCAGTGAAGTCTCCTCGCTTCGCCCTGTTTGATCTGGCGGAGGGAAAGGCCTACAGCTTCCGTGTGCGCTGCTGCAACTCCGCCGGCGTTGGCGAGCCATCAGAAGCCACCGAGGCCACCACTGTCGGGGACAAGCTGGGTGAGGGGGTTCACAAGTCACACGCCATACCACAGACTACGGCAGTTCCCAGTGTACCAACGGAAATAGATGTAGCACGTGTTTACGTATTTACTCTGAGAGACACGCACTCCTCTCCGAATCAGTCTGCTTGAGCTCTTACAAGACTTTTTCCCCCCATTTGATCTGAGTTGAATTGTTGTCCCCAGATATCCCATCTGCCCCAGGCCGTGTGGTTCCCACCAGGAACACAGACACGTCCGTGGTTGTGTCCTGGGAGGCTTCCAGGGACGCTAAGGAGCTGGTGGGATACTACATCGAGGCCAGCATCGTGGGTAGCAACAAGTTTGAGCCATGTAACAACAAGCCTGTCAAAGGCACCAGGTACAACGGTCCTTCTAACAATCCCTCTATCAATCTTTTACAAATATAGACATATACAAATGGTGACCATGAATCTAATTCAATACTATATGTAAATGATGGTGAGCTCAAGTAAGTTGACAAACATTTTTTCCCCACAAAGACTTAGAGATTGATGGTGTGAAATGTCTTTCTCAAAGTGTTTTTGTGTACTTGTAAACAGGTTTATCTGTCACGGTCTGGTGACAGGAGAGAGCTACGTGTTCAGAGTGAAGGCACTGAATGCCGCTGGGCTCAGCGAGTGTTCTCAGGAGTCTGAGGCTATTGAGGTGAAGGCTGCTATTGGTAAGTGAGAGGAAGAGTGTCATGACACAGTCGTACTAGACAATAGGGTAGGAAGCCATTTTAGGAAGAATGTGAAGAGACATATACAAGGAACTTGTTTTTTCTGTTTAGATGGAGCACGATTACACGCTTAGAAAAAAAGGTGCTATCTAGAACCTAAAAGGGTTCTTCGACTGTCCCCATAGGAGAACCCTTTGAAGAACCCTTTTTGGTTCCAGGTAGATCCTTTTTGGTTCCAGGTAGAAACCTTTCTACAGAGGGTTTTACATAGAACCCAAAAGGAACCAAAAAAGTTTATACCTGGTACTGAAAATAGTTATCTTACGGGGACAGCCAAAGAACCCTTTAGGAACCCTTTTTTTTTCTAAGATGGTATGTGACTTCAAGGGTTATAATTTTATTGTACTAGGATCAGGAAAGCCTTTTAGCTCTATGAGTGGGTGGAATGTGATGATTGAATCTTATGCATAATATTGTTATTACTCCTTTTCTAATATGCCGATGATGAAAGAAATATCCCGTTTCCACAATGAACAGGGGTTTAGCTGATGTGTTGCACCATTGTCTTCTTTATTTGCTGTCCATTGAGACATCACGTTGTCAGCTCTGTGTACCATCAGCATTTAGACTCCTCCCACGTGTTCTTTCCCATGGTTCCACTCTGTCAGTCACCCGAACAAGCCCCACCCACCACCCCCACACCCCATGTTGAGTCAGAACTTATCCCCACCCTCCCTGCACAAGCTGAGGCGGGCCAGGGTCAGGAGTTGTAGACTTCCTCTAATTTGGGTCAGTGCGATCCAACTCAGCGGTTGTTACAAACCAGCCTTCCTTGCGTTCCTCTGTCACACCCCCGCCCCCCACCCTCCCATCACGTTGCCTGGGCACGAGATGTATCAGCCTCCACCACCCACCTGGTGTTTAAGGTACCCACCCCCTCTCCACCCCACCAACAATAACCCCTGATCTGCATTGTGCATCTGCCCATTCTTCTCACTCTCAACTGGGAATACTAGCTCTGGTCCCAGGTGTTACAGCGGCTTGCGCCTTGCTGATCTGCACTAGCGCCCTGGACCAGAGCTAGGGAACAGGAATGCTAAACTGACAGCCCTGCTCCTTTACATTTGTCCCATTAATGTCTGCACTGTGACTAACCAAGCTTCTAGCTATGACACATCACTCAGTCACTGGCCAGCTTTGTGCCGAGCAGCATGCTCTGTTTTCCCTTATGAAACACACTTAGTAACAACGCCAATGGATTTCTCTCTACAGTCCATTACAACTGATAATAGTTGGTAGACCTAGAGTCTAGGCCCATTAGTGGTAGTGTCTTACACGATAAAAGATAGACAATTGAATACTCACAATTGAGCCGAGGTTAGTATGAGGAAACACTTCTATTGCACATCTTTTAAAAATATATCAGGAAGAATTAACTGCATTTATGTTCATAGATCTCACTCATAACTATTTCCAATAGAGTAAATTGCTATACACCATTACATATACTTGAATTTTTTTGCCCGTATTGTGCATATAATGAAATCCACTGGTATCATTACGAAAGTATAGTGTGGCTTTTTCATGAAGGGTTGGCGCAAAGCCTGCACACACTCGCTTTCTCCCCTCACATGATTGTGCTTTCTCTTTAACTCTGCAACTCGCTTCCACACGCAGATGTCACTTGTTGGTCATCTTGTCTTCATTTTTCAGTCAGTCAGATGAAGACATTGTACTGTATTTAATATTGTATTTAATATTGAATGTGATGTTATTGGTCATGTTTTCTTTCTCTCTCTCCCTCTGTCTCTCTGTCTCTCTCGTCCTTACTCTCTGAGTGAGCTGACTGAGATTGTAGCTGTCAGTGTGAATGTTTGGTATTTTCTTGGCCTGTGTAAAATGGCTTCTTTTGCTTTTTTCCTGCTAACTCCTGTAGGGGGCGGTATTCCTCATGGTGTGTTGCCGGAGTGGGAGTTACCAAGGGGTGGTAACGTGGGCGGACTAACCAAGCACACGCCACGCTGGACGGGCACGCATGAGGCCGTTCAGTACCCCCCTTACACTATGCTAAAGCTCAATGCTCAAACTGGCAGTGTGCCTGGCCCAGGGGCCGGAGCTGGGGCAGGGGCCACTAGCTCAAGCCCCTCAGGCCCCTCAGGCTCTTCAGGGCCCCTGGCTACAGGAAGTAAAGACAAGGGGGGCAAGAGAGGCAGTGTGACCTGGGCCCCTGACCTGGTCACAGAATCAGTCACAGACTCTGTCACAGAGGCCACGGATGAGGTTAAAGGTCAGGCTAAGGTGCCTGAGGCCGGGAAAACACGTAAGTCCTCTGTAGATGTTTCAGCCAAACGGGGGACAGAGAAAGAAACAGCCCACAACGTGGGCTGGCCCAGGACAGACCCAGACCCAGGTGAGCACTCAGTCAGGCCACGCCAACTCTTATATCATCAGATCATCCAAAATAAAACAACTCTTCATCTTTCCCCCCAAGGATTTTTTTTCCTTTTTTAAACTGAAGCTTTTTTCTTTCTACACTTTTTCCTTTTTTTAACTGTAATTTTTTAAAATCATTTTGGTAAGAAGGTAGAAAACTATTTTGAAAAAAGAAACACTTTAATATTTGTATAGGGATCACACTTTGAACGTATGTGCTTCTACTCTCATATTCACAGGAAAGGCATTAAAACACAATACATATAGCCAAAGTATTCAACTGGTAAAATCCTATTTTTATCCCAAGGTAAGTTTCTATAACAGCTTTCTCAGTTTAACTACACAGTCACGCAGCCTTTCAGGCAATCTACTGGCCACCTCTACCACAGGGCTGCCTCACACACACGGGAGGGGTGGGGGGGCGGGCTTTTTGTCCTCCCTCCACACCCTCAGTATTCAGGCACTGTGCTAGCCACCTCAACTTAATGTAGCCGGTTTTGTATTGAAGGGATATTGCTTTTGTCAAAATTGACTTTTCGTAGCAGGTTAGGAGAATTAGGTTAAGGTGAGGAAAAAAGTTCGGAAAAAGGTTAGGGTCAGCTATTTTTGGCTTCCAAGTGGCACAGCGGTCCAAGGCACTGCATCTCAGTGCTAGAGGCGTCACTACAGACCCTGGTTCGATCCTGGGCTGTTTCACAACCGTCCGTGATTGGGAGTCCCATACGGCGCTGCACAATATGCCCAGCGTCATCCGTGTTAGGGTTTGGCCAGAGTAGGCCAAACCCTACTCTGGGTTTGAGTAAGGTTCTTAACCGACCATTTTAAATAAAGGTTCAATTGAAATATTTCCACATCTAATGTCAATTTGACAAAAGCTGTATCCCATCTAGCTGCTGTAGCCTGGCTGGCTCACACACTCTGTGCTCTTTAAGGTCCACCGTCACCTTGGGAGAGCAGTGTGCATTAACGCACAGAGGCACTGTGACACAGCTGGAGCTAGCCTATCACAGCTTGTCTCTGAAGTGGGTCAGCCAATCTCAAGCCAGAAATGAACGCCTATACCTGAGACCTTTTTGGTAGTGTACTTCCTTGTCAGATTCTACGCCATACCCCCTACCCCAAATTAGGGAGCACACCATGTCCATGTGACTATTTGTGTGACAGGTCAGTTTATTATGAGTATGTAATATTATCCTGTTATCTGTGTGAGCTCCCTCTATAGAAGACACCACCGCAGACCAGCCACTGAAATCACATGTGTTCTCACAGCTCCAGTGGCAAAAATATTTTGTCTCATTCCAACTCTGTTCAGTCCAGGTCCCTAAAATTTGTGTCCCCATAATTTGGTCAATGTGTGATGACTCAGTGTCTGGTTGAAACATAGTTTGAGGTCAAAGGTTAAGGGTTAAAGGTGCAGATAGTAGTCTCTTACAGCAAGTATGGATGACAAACTGTATCCCTTAGCTGTTGTTTGACCAACAGAGAACTCTGAACTTTGTTTGTGATTAAGTTGATTAGTGCCCAATACTTGCTCTAAGAAAGCAGAAATTTAGTAAGTCAAAGTGATGAAAGACTGAAGCTCAACTAAGAGCATTATGAAAGCTTTATCGAAGCTTCCGTCTCCCATGACTTCCTCGTCTCACAGTTGACACAGCATGATGCTAACTGGAGTCCTCTGCTGTCCCAGCGTCCCCTACTCCACCCTATGGCATTAGCGTTCTGGAGTGCGTGCGGGACTCTATGGTGCTGGCCTGGAAGCAGCCCACCTTCATCGGAGGCGCTGACATCACCGGCTACTTCGTGGACTACCGTGAGGTCATCAATGGGGTGCCAGGGACATGGCACGAGGCCAACGTCAAGGCTGTCAGCGACAGAGCCTACAGAGTGAGTTAACCATTTTGTTTCTTTGGGATGAAGCTACCCTCTTTAACCTGAATTTGCAGGCACCTTTTGTCATGGTTTTTCACTGTCTGTCTGTCTGTCTGTCTGTCTGTCTGTCTGTCCAGGTGTCTGACTTGAAGGAGAACAGGAAGTACCAGTTCCAGGTGCGTGCTGCCAACATGGCAGGAGTGGGCATCCCTTCTCTGCCCAGTGGAACATTTGTCTGTGAGGAGTGGACCATTGCTGTGCCAGGTGGGTAGTGCCACTAATGTTCACTTGAAAACCTGAGCAAATATGAGAATTCCACTGTAACACATCAACATGGATACTATATCACAATACAAGTCATACACTGCAAAGATGTCTGAATTATTATCATTTTTTAACTTAAATTATAACCTCCAGCTCCTTGTGGTGATGGTGTCGAAGATTGCATGCACATGGGACATTTTCTATGTACATTGCATTGCCTATGGGTGTGTCCCAAATAACCCTATGGGCCCTGGTCAAAATTAGTGCACTACAAAGGGAATATGGTGCTATTTGTACCACAGCCTTACGTCCGTTCCTCAACTCTAAACCTAATTATTTACCCCTAATTTCCCACAGGACCTCCCCATGATCTGCAGGTGACAGAGGTGCGCGCCAACACTCTGGTGTTGCTTTATAAGCCACCAGTGTACCAGGGCCGTGACCCAGTCAACGGGTTCTACATTGACATCAAAGAGGCTGATGCTGAGGAGGAGGCTTGGAGAGGAGTCAACGAGAAGGCTGTCCTCACTAACTACATGAAGGTCAGGACCCTGTCCACTCCTATCGCTCCACGGTGAATTTTCCCCTGTAACAGATCTAAGATCAGCTTCCCCTCCCCAAATCTTTACCATTAGTGGGGGAAACTGACCCAGGATCAGCCTTTAAGGGCAACTTCACCATTTCTATCCACGAGGAAGTCATGGGAGACGGAAGCTTCGTAAAGCCTTCATAATACTCTTAGTTGAGCTTCAGTCTGTCATCACTTTGACTTACTAATACCATTGAGCACACATTCCAATTCAGAATTCAAATACATAGTGTCTGATTGTAAGTAGGATTTGATTGGTGGTATTAGGTCAGTCAGAGGATGTGTCCCGCATGTAAAGGGATTTTCAACACTACTGCTTGTGTCTCAATAGTAATATTATATAGTAATATTTGATGTACGTGACTAACATGTCTATAATGTGACTCTTTCTTTCACGAGCAGATTAAGACTCTAAAGGAGGGGGAGACCTATGTGTTCCGTGTGCGTGCTCAGAATAAGGCAGGTGTGGGAAAGGCCTCTGAGCCCACAGAACCAGTCCTGGCCGAAACCAAACCAGGTAGGACGATGTTAAAGACCCCTCAACAGAGCATGGAGGGAGAGGGAGGAAGGACATTGTTATTAAGCATACATACTTCACATTTAATTGAAGTCAGGCACCTCATGTGTAGAATAGTCTCAATGTGTCTCCCTGGTTAAATACAAGTTAAATTAAAAAAGACCCTCCCACACAGCTATTTATTTTCTTTCCTGTTGAAAAAGCATAAATACAGATAATGTACAAACATTATCACCCAAATAAGATATTGGTTTCCTTACCCTGTAAGCAGTCTAAAACAAGGTATGACCGCAATCCACAGCTAGGTTTCATTTCCCTAGCACTGTTTCCAAATGCTAACATTTTAGCATTTGTGGTTCAAATCCCATTCAAGTAATGGGACAGATACTCACATTTTTTTTTCTCGCATCACGTCCAAATCATCCGAAAATATCTCAAATGTATTGTGAAGCTCACCAAAGTCACTTATAGATGATTTGAACATGTTGAGTGAAAAATGCGAATATCTGTCCCATGACTTGAATGGGATTTCTGCCATGAATGTTAAAACGTTAGCATTTGGAAACAGTGTCTGCCACTGCCAGGGAAACTGGAAACTGCTGTCATACCTTGTACATAGACCGCTTACAAGGTCATTTTATAATTTGGGTGAACTATCCCTTTAATGGTAAAAAAAACAGATTCATACATTTAGTCACACTGCACCTTTTGCATGTGTTTTTGAGTCTCCCGCCGCGTTTGACTTGAGGTCTGTTCTCTCTCAGGCACTACGGAGATTGTTGTGGACGTTGATGATGATGGAGTGATCTCCATGAACTTTGCCTGCTCCAACCTGACTCCAGACTCCAAATTTGTGTGGTCAAAGAACTACGAAGAGATCACAGACGATACTCGTATTACTGTGGCGACCAGTGGGGGGAAGTGAGTGAGTGTGTGAGTTTGAAAGAAGATTAGGGAATCTAAAGTACTTCAGTATGTTGATTGTGCTGGTGCCTTTGTGTCTACCCCTCAGGTCCAAAGCCACCTTCAATATGCTTGCGGAGGATGACATCGGCATTTACTCTTGTGCTGTCACCCACACCGATGGTGCTTGCTCCAGCTACACTCTCTCAGCGGAGGGTGAGTCCAACTGTGTGTCTGTGGTACTGTAGCACTGTACTAGCCTGACCACGTAATCACTGAAGCAGCTAACTTAGAAGGTTAAGAGGGTTGCAGAGCTTCATTGCTCCTGTGTAATTTCTACTTCTTAATCTCTGATAAATATTTCATTTACCTCATAAGTATTTTTTTTTTCTTCATTTTTGACAGAGTTGAAGAAACTGCTGGAGCTCAGCCACGACCACAAATTCCCCAGTGAGGAACTCAGACACCCTGTTCTATGGCTAAATCCCCAAAATGGCACCCTATTCCCTTAGTGCACCCCTTTTGACAGTAGTGTTGGGAATAGGGTGCCATTTGGGATGCGGACCTATCTTTGCTCATTTGTTTGTTCTGTGCATGACTCTTTCCTCACTGTTCCTGCCCTCACTTTTTCACCTTCTCTCCTCTCTGTCTCTCTCCTTCTCATTTGATCTGTCTAGTTATTCCATTAAAGACAGAGCTGGCTGTGGAGCTGCAGGAGAAGGGCCGAATTCGCTTCTGGCTGCAGGCTGAGAAGATCTCTGCTAATGGCAAAATAGAATATGTGTTTAACGACAACAGTCTCTCCCAGGGAGAGGTCAGTAAAGGCACTGAATGGAAACAAAATAACTGAACTCTCTCTTAATGTTGAGCCGCTTTGGGACTGAAAACAAAATGCACTCATTTAGGGTTGTTAAAATTCCAAAGGTTTTCCAGAAATCCTGGTTGGAGGTTTCCTGGATTTCCTGCTTATTCCAGGAATTCTCCAACTGGCGTTTCTGCAGAACCTGGGAATTTGGGGAAAGTTACCTGCAATTTGCCACCCTATGCTCCCTACATATGTACAACATCTGTCATTTCTGTTGGTGAGATAAAGTTTCCGAGACCAGACTAAAAAGGCTTTTTTCCCCCCATGACCTGCTTCCCAGAAATACAAGATGAACTTTAACAAGGACACAGGTGTGATTGAGATGATCATGGAGTCTCTGCTCCCAGAGGACGAGGGAACCTTCACCTTCCAGCTGCAGGACGGAAAAGCAACCAACCAGTCCAGCCTGGTGCTGATTGGAGATGGTAGGATAAACCCAGCCTCTCATTCTCTCCTTCCTCCTATTATCTTCCGTCACTCTCTCCTCCCGCCCGAGCGCCGGTCAGTTTACGCTATCATGCCAGCTCGTTGTCAGTCTTTGTCATGGCACGGCGAGGACAGCAGTGAAGTAGGAAAGAGCACAAACAGATCTGGGACCAGGCTCTCCTCTGTTGTAAAGAAAAAAACAGCCCCACTATGGCTCAGAAGTTAGATCTTAACATATTTCACTAGAGGGCAGTGAAAGCTTACTATAAACCATAAACTATTGTGCACACATTAATAACACATGTATCTGGTTGAAATAATATCCACGTCAATGTACAAGACACATCATAGTGACTATATTACATGAAAGATGAATGTGATTGTACGTGAAAGTTTTGTTAGCTAATCAGGAGTGGTGTGTTTTTCCAGTGTTCAAGGGGCTGCAGAAGGAGTCTGCGTTCATGCGCAAAGAATGGCACAGAAAGCAAGGTATGGGATCTTTTTCAATGAAGAAAATATGTCATGAGTGGAGTAGTGACGCGGTGAGATATTCGATTTATAGAACAATGTCAGAAATCATAGCAAACATAATTGATCATTGAAATAATCCCACTGTCTTGTTTTTCGTAGGTCCTCACTTTGTGGAGTATCTGAGTTATGAAGTGACCCCAGAATGTTGTGTTATCCTGAAATGCAAGGTGAGAAGGCCGAGGCACAGGGTTAGAGGGAACTCTTGGATAATGGATGTCAGTATTAGGAAAATTCTTCTTAGGTCAGCTCACACACCTCACACACCTCACACACACCTCACACCTCACACACCTCTCCAGATGACTTGTTACCCACCGGTGTGCAGTAAAGAAGTGGACCTGAACATCATATCTCTGTCTATCTCTATTTCTATCCATCTGTCGCTGTCACCCTCTGCAGGTTGGGAACATAAAGAAAGAGACTGTTGCATTGTGGTACAAGGATGGGCGCGAGGTCAAGGGAGATGAGAAACTCACCTTCACCGAGGGAGTGCTCAATCTGGAGATTGCTCAGGTGAGAGGGATTCTGCAGTTATTTCATGCACATCATACATTAGAAATATATACAGTACCACAAGCCTCTTATGCAGCAGTATAAGACCATACTGCACAAAACCTGTCTTTAGAGGGTTAAGAATATTGTTTTCCTTCTCTAGGCTATATGAATGGCTCTTCTATACAGTAGACTACATATAGGTTGTAAAATATAATATCATGTTTTCAGTATGCTGCACATGTCTGAACATACTGTATGTACTGAATGTTTTTGTAATATGTTCTACACATCATTATACAGTCAATGTGCTGTTTGTTTGCAACTGTGTATGACTGTCATCATTGCACATCTCGGTCTATATGTTCATATATCATAAATATATGGGTTCCTCACACAACATGGATGCTATCTTCTGGCTTCCAAGATGTTGGAGAAAGTTGAGCATAAGTCGGTCTTGAAGGGGTTGCGACCATGTGAAAAGTTTTTTGTTCTTACTCTGATCGTAAATGACTGTCTTAATATCGCTTTCTTAATTATATTAATCACAATTTCTCTGTCTTTTCCAGTTACAGCATCTAACCGATCCTTACTTAAATTTGTATGAAACCTCTTCAATTCTAACCCCCACCATTTATTATTTCTTACTAAATTACAGCATATTTCGACACGATTCAACATTTGACCTCTAACACACCATGTCTCGACCATTGTTCTCTGTATTAAAGGTAGACTGACGTAGATGCAGAAAGGAAACGGCATAGTGGGTCAATTTCCTTAACAACTAAGAGCTGTGAAGCGCGAGGCTCAACTTCTCTGCTGTTTTGGTGCCTGGGCTACCACACTGTAAACAGAGTGAAGTGAACATGCGCAGATATTGAGTGTGACTGTGTGAGAGTGAGGCCTTGCATCTCGCTCATCTCAATATCTGCGGTGCTGCTCGCGGCAACATCATTTCGCCGAGTCTACCCCTTTTAATGTGTTTTATAATATCTGTTTGATGTCTTTTACAGTATAACATGTCCTTTTGTAAACCACCTGTTTTCCACCCTACATCTGTCTACCTAGTCTTCAGCCAAACACACCACTCATCTCCGTGTGTAGTCCAACGTGCGTGTCATCAAAAGTGGCACAGTGTGTACACGTGTGACACGCATCGTGCCTTAGCGGTGCAGTATGTAAACATGTCACGTGTGTCCTATTGCAGCGTGATGCTCCTCCTGCAGCTGTAGCGACAGACCTAGACAATTCCCTCGAGGACCTTATCTGGAGAATGCTAAAAGTTGGGATCAGCGTGATCTTTTTGTCATCTTAAGTGATCATGGTTTTGCTGTTTTGAGAATGCTTTTTTGCTTTTGTGTCAAATAAATGTGTGTCCTGCAGCACCCATCGCAGGGGAGAAAAGCTTGCCTTTTCGCTTGAGAGTTGAATTTTCAACAATTTACAAAATTTTGTGTGTCACAATCCTAGCCTTCTCTTATAGATCTCAAAGAAGGATGCCGGTGTCTATGAGATTGTTCTGAAGGATGACAGAGGGCAGGACACATCCACGTTGAATCTGACAGAACAAGGTGACTAACCCCTCAAAGCCATACCTCATTGCGTGTGCAGTAAAGCGTCAACAAGGCCTCATCATATTTACATTTCTGTCCTCCAGGTTTCAGGGACTTGATGAATGAAGTGTTCAGTAATATTGGTGAGTACATGTGTCTCACTGCAGTGGTAAACCCATTAACTAAAGTTGAACTTGTGTTCAAAACATCCGTAAAGTCTTCCTCTGTAAAGTTGCTCTGTGTAACATGACACTCTGTAACGCCTCTGTAACGTTGTCCTGTATAACATATCTGTAACGTTGTACTGTATAACATCTCTGTAACGTTGTACTGTATAACATCTCTGTAACGTTGTACTGTATAACATCTCTGTAACGTTGTAATGTATAACATCTTTGTAATGTTGTACTGTATAACATCTCTGTGACGTTGCACTGTGGAACATCTCTGTGACGTTGTACTGTATAACATCTCTGTGACGTTGCACTGTGGAACATCTCTGTAACGTTCCCTAGCCAACTCCTCCACTGCACTGAAGATCCAGAGCACAGACGAGGGCATCAGACTCTACTCCTTTGTCAGTTACTACAACGAGGCGCTCCAGGTCACCTGGCACCACAAGTGTGTAGTCTCCTTACGTGTGTGTGTGTCTCTGTCTGTGTCTGTGTCTGTGTCTGTCTGTGTGTGTGTGACTGTGTGTGTGTGTGTGTGAATGTTTGCGTGCGTGTGTGTGAATGTTTGTGTGTGCGTGCCTGAGTGTGTGTGTGTGTGAATGTTTGTGCGCACGTGTGTGCGTGCCTGAGTGTGCGCGTGTGTGTTTGCGCGTCCATTCAACTGTCAGGTGTGTGTCGCCTGTGAGATGCAGCCTATATGTGTGTGTGTGTGTCAGTCAGCTGATTTTCTCTCTGATAGGGATTCAGCGATAGCCTTCACAGACCGCATTAAGAGTGGTGTGGTGGGAGAGCAGCTGTGGCTACAGATCACAGAGCCCACAGAGAAAGACAAGGGCAAATACGCCATCGAGTTCCATGATGGAAAGGGCGGTCTGAAGAGGACTGTAGAGCTGTCTGGCCAGGGTGAGGCTACGGCTGAGTTCCAAATGGCACCCTATTTCCTATATAGTGCACTCATTTTGACATCTACATGGAATTAAGTGGCTCCTGTTCCTTCACCAATGCTTTGATAGGTATACTCACCTCCTCTTTTCTTGCAGCATTTGATGACGCATATGCAGAATTCCAGAGGCTCAAGTAAGTTAGCTCGTATTAGTAGATATTCATACACCCTTTTTCCCCCATTGTATTAGCCAGCTCTTCTACATGTTGTGGATGTGGCATGCCATTAAGTACCCAGCAAACCCGGAACATTCCCAGGACATGAGCTAACATTCCCAAGAAGTTCTAGTTAGGGTTTGAGCGAACATTGGGATGAAAACGTCCCACAAACATTCAAAGAATGTTTTTGATCACCAAATATTTTTTCGAAGGAAATGTTTGACGTGAAATATCCTTGTAATGCTCTCCTTACAGTCACTAAAATGTTGTGCCTAGCATGTGTAAAAAAACTACCACATAACGTTCTCATTGGGTGTGTGTGATAACACAATGTAATAACACAACGTTCCAGTAATGTTCTTAGAAACAACACAATGAGGGCGCAATAGAAGTGGTTCTTAGCAAACATTACAGGAACGATCTGCTAATGTTGATGGATATGTTATTTAGAACAGCCATAATAACAAGCAGAGAATATCTCTACAATGGTCTCATAAGGCTATTCTGTGACATGCCATGGGTTCCAAAAACATTTCCTGAACATACTTCAGGCAATTATGTCTGGACTCAATTGAATAGGTTCTGAAAAAACATCACAGAAACATTCCTAAACATCCCAAATAACATTCAGGGAACGTTCCCACGAGACTTTCATAAAGTTATAGTGTGATGTGATAACATGATTGTTACGATAACGTTCCCTTCACAAACGTCAGCAATTATGTCTGGATTTAATACAAGTGGTTCTGAGAGAACTGGAATGTTCTGCTCATGTTAATAGGGCCATTCCACCAAAAAAGAGTGCCTTTTGATATTTTAAGTAGAAATTGTGCATTAGTATTGAATTTAAAAGGCTTTTTCTATTAAATGAAGTGCCTTTTTCACATAGACCACATGAGAAGAAAACAAGAAACCCGCACACGGCTCTTGCTAGTATCACTGCTCTTCATTAAGCTTTTACGTATCGGCCTCAAGGCCTTTGTCAGAGCTTTTGTGAGTGTTTATAATGTCCACCCTTATGTAGACATTGCCCTATCCACATCTGTTCAATGCATCGAATGGGGTTGTAAAATTAGCAAGTGTTACCAAATATAACAATGTGTGTACATAAAACGCATTAAACAAGTCGGTAAAACCACAGTGAGGATAAGTACGTTTTCATAAATCATTTTGTACAGTGCAATTAAAAAACGTCAGCCTAATCTAATCCAGGCTGTATCACAAGCCACCGTGATTGGGAGTCCCACAGGGCGGCGCACAATTGGCCCAATTAGGCCGTCGTTGTAAATAAGATTTTTTTCTTAACTGACTTGCCTAGTTAAATAAAGGTTTTAAAAAAAATAATCTGAAGTGATGCGCATTAATTCATGTTCACATTTACAATTTAACATGCATGGGCATTTCATCATTAAGTCCTTTGGGGAATAATGTCTGGTTGGTGAAAATCCCAAAACATTCTCTTTTGCTCAGAGTATTATTTATATCACCTCCCCTGTCTGATATCTTGACTTTCTCAATGCCACAAAATCTAAAGGTAGAAATGTCATGAAATGTCATATAGACCACATGGAAAATTCAATAAATTAGATTTTTTTTATATGAATAAAGACTTGCTGTCGTGCCAAAGGGAATGCTGGGTAAAACCTAAATAGGATATTTCAGAAACCTTTTAAAGAATACATAAAGATGTGTGTGAGAATTCTTGCAACATCTATGCACATTCTCACATTTGCCCCCCCCTAGAACTTTTGGGGGTAATGTTCTAACACCATTCCCACAACTAAAGGAAATGTTCTGGGAACATTCACAGAACCACTTTTGGTTTGCTGGGTACTCTGCATCAATCCTTCCTTTCATGTGATTTCTATCTTTGGTGTTCCTCTCTGTCTGCCAAGCCACTCTCTCTGTGCATGTATGTTTATATAGCAGTCTCTGACAGGCTTTGACAGGCTTTGAGTAAGGGCATAGGGAAGTGGGCAGACAGATGAAGCCTTTACGTAGACACACTTCCTGGCTCCAGTCCAAACACATTCTCTGGATGTGTTTCTCTTATCTTTGTTCTTCCATTCTGTTCTGTCTCTTCCATTTTCAGAGCGGCCGCTATTGCAGAGAGAAGTAAGTACACACACACACACACACACACACACACACACACACACACACACACACGTTATTAGATGGGGATGAGAGGGCTGCTCTCAGTATTGTAGTGGGTACTGATATTTTTTAAACTGATCTGAGGTCAGTGGTCTAATTTGGTGCTCTTTGTTACAGATCGTGCTCGCGTGGCAGGAGGCCTGCCTGATGTCGTCACCATACAGGAGTTAAAGGTAACCATGTCTGGATGGATCTGTATGTCTGTTTGTATATGTACTGTATGTCCATGGTCCCATACTGGCCTGGGACTCAGGTATTGCAGACTTGATCGTGTATGACACTACTACTGCTGCATCTGAAATGGTATCCCTAGTATTCCCTATTTAGTGCACTACTTTTAATCAAAGCTATGGTCAAAAGTCATACACTAAATAAGGAAGGGCTCTGGTCAAAAGTAGTATGCTATGTAGGGAATAGGGTGCCAGTATAGGGTGCCATTTCGGACACACCTTATTATGTGTGATCTTGTCTCTCTCCATCAGGCCCTGAACCTGACCTGTAACATTTCGGGCGAACCCCTGCCTGAGGTCGTCTGGTTGAAGAACGAGAGGGAGATTGTGTCTGATGGCCACTACGTTATGAAGCTCGAGGCGGGCAAGTACGCCAGCTTCACCATCACCACGGTGAACACGACAGACTCGGGCAAATACAGCATCCTGGTGAAGAACAAGTACGGCACAGAGAGCGCTGACTTCACCGTAAGTGTCTTCAGCCCCGACAGCAAGAAATAAGGGAGAAAGAAAGAAGGCCGGCAAGAAATAAGGGAGACCTCAATCTTTGCGTAAATATTATGTATAAAAATACATAGAAAAAGACAAAGAAAAAAGATGGAAGGGATACAGAGTCCTGAGCATTGGTTTGAGATGGTTATTATGGTGGTCTATACAGTATTTAACTCTAGTTTGAAAAGGTGTATCGTTTTACTCTGAGCATGAAATGCCCAAAGGTTTAGAGAAAAATCTGAGAAGAACTGTTTCAGCATTTTATCTTCTAGAATTACAAAAAACATAAACACAATACAGTCCAATCATCCTTTATTTTGACACTACGATGAGTATAGTTATACATTTATAAAATTCCCCCATGTATTACAATATGTTACTATATTTTACTAAGTATTGACACACTAAAAAGGCATGTAAAGACAAATGTTTGTGTTTAATTCAAATGAATTTACTGCAACAGACTTAAAACTAAAAGGTTAGCCATTGTCTAAAAAGGACTGTGATGCTGAAAACCTTGTTAGCTTACTCAAAGGTTATTACTGTATGTGCCATGCCACGGCGAAAGGAAGATTTTTTTTCTGTAATGTGGAAGTTTAACAGATCCTGTGTTTTTTCATTCACAATCATTGTTTACTGAATATGATGTCACCACATATGCCACTCAGTAGTGTTATTACATCACTCTTTCTGCCACTATGTAGTGATTATGGCATCCCTTTCTCTGATTTATGACATCACTTCCCCTGTCACTTAGTAGTGATTATGACGTCACTTACTTTGTCACTACGCAGTGATTATGATGCCCCTTCATCTGTCACTCAGTAATGATTATGACATCCCTTCCTCTGTCACTCAGTAATGATTATGACATCACTTCCTCTGCCACTATGTAATGATTATGACATCACTTCCTCTGTCTCTCAGTAATGATTATGACATCACTTCCTCTTTCCCATGTCTCATGAGAAGGACTAATAAAATGGAGCATGTATTCCCTCACCACCTTCTCCTCTGTTGTCTCACTGTGTATTGTTCCCTCTGTACAGCACCCCACTCTTCATTCTCCATTCTCTTCCTCCACTCTTCCCTCCCTGCTTCAGTCGCCTGTTCACCATTCTCTACTGGTCACTTGTCTGATATTGTCTGATGGTCATCTTGTCTCCGAAAGACCATGAAGGCATCTATCACCAACGTGCAACGCAATCCCTCAGTCTGAATATACACAAGCACCTCCCCCTTACACAAGGGAGTCAAACTCAACTTCTTGACGACGCGCACACCTGCTGATTTTTTTTGCGTTACCTTTTAATAAGTGGTTGATTTAGACCTGGGTCTGTGGCCCTTGGGGATTTGAGCTTGACAACCCTGCTGCTTTGTACATATGCGGGGTCTCTCAATACACTAAACCAACTGCACTCTGTCCACACACACTTCCACTGAGCATCCTTCCTCCCATCACATTTCTCTGTACTGTGTGTTTGTAAGCACAAATCACCCTCAGACATCCACCATGTTTTTGTTCATTAGATGTTTTCTCATCAAGGATTCACCACTAGTAGGACATTAAATTATCTGCGTCCCAAATAGCAGCCTATTCCCTATATAGTTCACTATTTTTAACCAGTGCTCTATGGGCCCTGGTCAAAAGTAGTGCAATAAATAGGGAACAGGGTCCCATTTGGGAAGCAGAAATAATCTACTGCTACATACGGTCTATGATGTGACGTAACAGTGCACCAAGCCCTCATGATAAAGGAAAGGAACATCTTATCAGCAACTCACACACACGTGAGCTTGTTATTGGTGCTGAATGGGAAAAGTCTTAGTCATATATTTAGCATGTGTGCCAGTCTGGGACACCATTTTTAGATTCGCTGACTGGAAAAGATGGACATTAGACCCAGGCAATGTGATCGCAATGACATTAAAACAAACAATGGGTTAAGCCACCAGAATATAATGAGAGTAGCCTGTCACATAACTCAAACATGTGGAGAGACCAGGAATTGGGTGAGCCAGTGGTCTGAAACTAGAATATCAGGGCCTGTATTCATAGAGTGTATGAGTATCAGTTCCCAATCATTCATATTCATTATAGTCTAAGAGGCTAAACTGATCTGAGATGCTTTATGAATACAGGCCCAGGTTCCAATCACCTACAGTATCTCAAGTGTTGTATTATTTTTTTTTGCGGGAGGCTATTCTATGTGCTAAAACATGCTGCTCTCTGTTTCCAGACACACTAAACCGCAAAGCATTAATACAAAAAAATTGTCCATGCACAAGTAAACATGATCAATAGCTTATTACACCAGCAGTAATACCATGTGATCCTGGAACAAAATGTGTTGTTGACATGTTTTTTGCAGCCCTCTTCTGAGAAGACGTTTTAGTGACGTTTAATTTGTTGGCCTATAAATCACATTAGGAAAGCTTTGCAGTCTGGTAAGTAATCTCAAATGTCAACAATGTCTTTGAAGTAGAGACCATTTTTTTAAAGATGGCTTGATGAAATTAA
This sequence comes from Oncorhynchus mykiss, assembly GCF_013265735.2. Taxonomy (NCBI): domain Eukaryota; kingdom Metazoa; phylum Chordata; class Actinopteri; order Salmoniformes; family Salmonidae; genus Oncorhynchus; species Oncorhynchus mykiss. The sequence continues at coordinate 28,278,812 of NC_048579.1, forward strand.
ACTTTTTAGTCACAGGACTAGTTTTAAAAGTAGCTAGGGAAATTCTGTGTGCAAAGTATGTGTGTGTGCGCCTGTGTGAGCGTGCGGGTAAACCCTAAAACCTTTTCCACTTGCCAGTTGGTTGTAACAGAAGGCAAAGGGGACTTGGGAGTGACCTCCTATTTGACTGATGCTGACGGGAACGTGATCATTGGGTGTAAAAGCAGACCTACCACCCCAACAGAGAGGAGGAAGTCAGTCACTGGGAAGAAAATGCAGAAGAGAAAGGGTGAGGGGACAGCTGTCCACAATAATGTGTGCAAGAAAATACTTAGCACAAAAATATTTTAATGTGAACAAATACAAATATTCGGCTACACCTTTAATTAGGCCACACTTCTCAATGAAAGAAAGAAACTTACTACCAAGTTAAAACAGTGTACTGAGTAATTATCTAATCCCACAACCCAGATCTGGCATAACAGTCTGTCACAAGAGACTGGGGCTTATCTCACTTCAATGTGTCAGTTATTCACCTTCAGAAGGAGTGGATAGCGTTATCATCATGTTTATCCTTTTTGAGTCAAAAGTGTAAGCACTATCACAACAAGTCATGTTTGAGGTTAGGGGAAAAAAATCTAGTTAGGTTGATTTCTTCACCACCAAAACTAGGGAAGTTGTTTTGGATGGACTTTTTGGTGATGGGAAGGGCAGTCTTGTGATTGAGTAAGTGGTTAAACATAAGTAATGTCATTCCTCTGGAAGTAGTTTTGTGAATTTCTTCACGTGTGTGTGTGTGTGTGTGTGTGTGTGCATGCGTGTGCGTGTGTCCTTAGATTCCGTAATCCTCCAGAAGCCACCAGAGGAAAAGGAGGGGAAAAAGAAAGAAGAAAAGAAGATGGAGGACAAAACTGATGCTTTGTCAAAAACCACAGACAAGAAAAAGGCTGCCCCTGCTGTTGCAAGCAGGGTCGGCAAGCAGGAGACCCTGCAGCAGCCCACAACTACAGCAGATGAGGCGAAGCCAGATGATGTCCCCACATCTGAGAAACCGACAGAGAAACCACAGATTAACAAGGGCAAAAATGATCAAGATGAGTGATGATCAGAAAGCTGGTTACATAAGTGAAATAGTTATTTTGGAGTTTGATGTGGTTTACACGTCTTGCATGACTGATGTGTGTCTTTCAGCATCACTGAAACAACACTGGAATAACTGTTTTTCTCCCAACATTCTAATTCACTCATCCTTTTCTTTAAAGGCCCAGTGCTGTCAAAATGTCCACTAATGAAACTAACACTCAAAAAATTGGATCTGTGTAATTTCCTGATAGTTTCTGTTAGAAAACACAATCTACACAGGACTTTCTAATCAGCAGCTTTGAATGAGCAGGCATTTCGGCTTTCCATTGTGAAATCCACATGCGGTAAATTTAATAGAGCAGTAACAAAGATAATTCCAAATCTCCCTGCCAATAACAGCTAGTTTTCAGTTTTCCCCTCCCCCCAGACCACCCCCAAGCAGTCCTAGTGAAATTCTTGCTTGAGAAATATACGGAACAAAAATATAAACGCAACATGTAGAGTGTTGGTCCCATGTTTCATGAGCTGAAAAAAAGATCCCAGTCATTTTACATATGCACACAAATCATATTTCTATCAAATGTTGTGCACAAATTTGTTTACATCCCTGTTAGTGAGCATTTCTCCTTGGCCACAATAATCCATCCACTTGACAGGTGTGGCATATCAAGAAGCTGATTAAACAGGGGACAATAACAGGCCACTCTAAAATGCCACAGATGTTTCAAGTTTTGAGAGAGCAATCAATTGACATGCTGACTGCAGGAATGTCCACCAGAGCTGTTGACAGAGAATTGAATGTTAATTTGTCTACCATAAGAAACCTCCAATGTCGTTTTAGAGAATTTGGACAGCTGATGAAACTGAGGAGTATTTCTGTCTGTAATAAAGCCCTTTTGTGGGGAAAAAACTGTTTTCATTGGCTAGGCCTGGCTCCCCAGTGGGTGGGCCTGGCTCCCCTGCCCAGTCATGTGAAATCCATAGATTAGGGCCTAATTCATTCATTTCAATTGAATATGAACTGTAAATCACTAAAATTGTTGAAATTGTTTAATGTTGAGTTTATATTTTTGTTCAGTATAGTTTCTTTGCTAAATGGAAATATTTTACAGTTAAGTACTTAATTGTACCCAGAAATGATTTGATAATGATATTAAAACGGCTGCATTGGGCCTTTAAGAGCAGGGATGATTAGAATACAGAGTGAGGGATGTAATTTTGTATTACAATGTATAATTCAAACATGTAGGATGCGCTATTAACTTGTAGCTCAAAGGAAGGCCCACAAAAAAGGCATAATTTGCATAGTCTTCAAATCTTTAACCTTTGGTGGTGTTATTGCTTGCATTTTTTTTGCCTTCAAGATTGATTATAATGCAGTAATAGGCCACTTTAAGACACCTGAGATTAGGAATGATATATGTAAACACAGGAGTATGTGTATTGAGGGATACACAACTGACCAACTTTTGAACAAACATCACCCAGTTTCTCATGCACAGCCCTTATATAAATCAAAGTCACCAAAGGAATGATATGGGTCTATACGCAAGAGAGGAAGTGAAGGACAAACGAAACGTGAATACCTGAAGTTAACCAGAGCAGAGTAAAATCACAGCAAGGTCAAATATTAGAACATGTCACTCAGTTCACCCAATCAGCTTGGAGGCAACATCCAAATGGAACAGAGAATTGGACCACCAAATAAAATGTTCCTAATTGTATTTTATTTATTAATATCACTTGACGAATGAACGCTTGTAATTCATACACGATTATCAAGGAGATTGCATGGGCCACTTCTCTTCACTGGTATAATTGTTGGAATTGCGCATTTCTCTGCATTGAAAATAATGAGTCGTGTTATGTTTGGTAGCCTGTAGGCCTGCACAATACGGTGTGATAACAATGAAAAACAATACAAGGTTACATTGTAAAAACGCGTCTGTGTGTAATTTCTCAAATTGAAACGTTGTACGGGTAAAATGCCAGTAGATAGAAAGTGTTACATTGTATCACGTGAAAGCACAGTTTGCGTGGTCAGATGGTTAGATCACAGCGCCGCGAGACGAGCCAACTACGTCGAGACTCGAGTGGAGGTGAACTGCCACGGTGAGAAATAACTGACACCGGCTGCCAAATGACCGTCTGCAAACGGTATGTAATTTCAAGTACTAGGCTACTCTCGTCGATAAGATGCAGTTCTCTGCGAAACAGTAGGTTGAAACAGTAGGTTTTTCATTGAGGCTTCAGTGCGAATCTCACGTTTTGACTGGGCTAGCTACATGTAACGTTAGCTTAGGCGACACAGTAACGTTGTCGGGTTTAGCCTTCCCTAACGTAGCAGACGTACAATAAACTGTTACTGTACGACGCTAGCTCTAGTTAGTATAAATAACGTTTTTTAAAAAAAATACTTATGATGAGCAGCTTCGCTCATCAATCTCTAAATTGTAGGGGGATTAAATATACATACATATATTTATACATATATTGCTCTTTGGGTTAGGATTGCCTCTAGTTTGTCTGACGTTATGGATGCCAAGAGTGGCTAGGGTGGCAATGGATTATAGCATACTTTCAGTAAATGTTTATAGCCACAGCTACAATATCACACAGTCTTACTCATAAAGCTTAGTAGACATACAATGTTGCTAGCTTTTACTTAAGAAATGTTTGTCTTGAATGACAATTTGGCATTGAAGACAAACCCATTGAAATGTAACTTAACCCTTGAATTGAAGAATACGCGCTCTAACATCTAGGCTACTTGCAGCCAAATGTCATGTCATGGGGTACATTTGGTCTATAGTCTATTGTTTACTTTTTTGTTGGTGACCCACAGTGGTGGACAAAGTACTAAATTGTCATACTTGAGTAAAAGTAAAGATACCTTAACATCAAATTACACAAGTAAAAGTGAAAGTCACCCAGTAAAATACTACTTTAGTAAAAGTGTAATGTACTTAAGTATTAAATGTAAAGGTATAAACCATTTCAAAATCCTTAATGAAGCAAATCATACAGCACAATGACATTTTTAATTTGTATTGACGGATAGACAAGGGCTCAGACATAATTTACAAACAAATGGAAAGGAAAGGGGATATCTAGTCAGTTGTACAACTGAATGCCTTCAACTGAAATGTGTCTTCTGCGTTTAACCCAACCACTCTGAGTCAGAGAGGTGCGGGGTGCTGCCTTAATGCATTTGTGTCCAGATCAGAGGCAGTAGGGATGACCAAGGATGTTCTCTTGATGTGAATTGGACCATTTTCCTGTCAAAATGTAAAAGTACATTTGGGTGTCAGAGAAAATGTGTGGAGTAAAAAGTACATTATTTTCTTTAGGAATGTAGTGAAGTAAAAGCAAAAGTTGTCAAAAATGTAAATAGTAAAGTAAAGTACAGATACCCCCAAAACTACTTAAGTAGTACTTTAAAGTCGTTTTTACTTAAGTACTTTACACCACACTATTTGATGTTGTGCACATGTTGACTTTAAAATGACTTAATCCCAGCTCATGGCATGTTTTGCCATAGAATTGGCTCCTGAACTGAACACACAATCTTTGCAAAGCACATTGCTAGGCACTTTGATGTGGAGCAGTACATAAAAGTCAAGAAAAGCCAGATATACACTGTAATCTTGTAAATAAGATTACTGCTAGCCAAGGTGCTCTCTAACCATCTTAGTGGCCAATGAGTCAAGGATGATAACAGGTCTTCTACAGCAACGCCTGTTGATAAGGCAGAGGAAACTTGTCTTTACCCTCAGTGTCTAGCTGTAACTGAATATTATATGCTATATGTGTCTGGATGTAAGAGAACAATATTATTAATGTGTTAATTACACTATTAGGTGCAGAACACCATAAATGACCAATAGAGTGCAGTAGAAGGAGCTTATTGTTGTTGACAGATACAGACTCCTAAGCAGTGCAGTAAGCAAGTTCTGATCCACAAATAAGGATACAGTCCCATGGGTGCAATAACAAAAATACCTCCACATGCAAGTGACACATTCAAAATGAAAACAAAACCATATCTGGTGTCTGTATGTGCCATTCTAAAGTTCACATTAACTGAGCTCGGCAAGGCAATGTAGTGGTTTCCTTTTGTGGGTGCATGAAAAAGTTAGTCAGTTTCCTCAGCAAACTTGATTTGATGTGTGCTTTACTGAAATTCTACTTACTGTAACTGGCTCATACTTCTTACTGCATTCTTAGATCACAAACCCAATAGGCTATACGTTTCCATGTAGGCCTAAATATGTACAGTCAGTTTAATAGTTGTGTGCTAAACCAGCCATTTTTTGGACTAAATTAGGCAATGTGAGTGTAGTAGGTTACAGGCAGGTCTCTGACCTAGACCGAATGGATGTGTAGCCAGCGGAATCCTCCAGAGTTCTAACATGGCTGACATGTCATCTGTACTTCTTTGGAAATTTCTGCTTTGTCCATGAAAAGAGTTTGCCACTGCAGCTTTGATTCAAACAGGCCATGGCAGGGCAAACTACACACCATGGGGCATATTTTACGTTAATTACCAACCTTATTTAACTGAAAACAGAGAATCATTTATTTTATCTTAACCACAAGAAATAACATCCAATGACATTTAGACCTAGCATCCTTTGCTCGTTTTTCTGAATTGTACTGTTTTGCCATGTTGCTAAAGGGTGTAATTTAATTTAGTATGACCTTACACATACGTCTGATGAATTTCTTCAAAGACTCTTGTTTCATACAATTCAGGTCTCCTAAAGGTTGTTTAGTCTTTGCACATTTTGACATTTTGCTTTCTAGTGCCTGCTTTGAGCTCACCATGGTGGGTCAAAGCCCTCAAATGGGTATGTAAGCGTTTTAAGGCTCAGGTCTGGGGTAAATTTCCTTCATAGGGTTTGTGTTGGCTTAGAGGGGAGCAAAGGCCACAGGGGCTCTGGACCGGTGCATGGCACAGGCTGGGTGGAGGGTGGCAGAGTCAGGAGGAGAGGGGCAGAGTGAGTAGAGACCGCCTGGGCTCAGAGTACAGTGCTATCCCCGCTGAGGTGAACAGGCCTTGGGCCCCGGGGAGAGAGCAATGGACCTCTCAGTATGGTGCCCTGATCCAAGAGACTCAGTGGAGAACCAGGACTCACATCTCCAGGACACAAAGTCCTCCTGGACTCTGGTGAGTTGGGATTCCCTCATTAGTCTGCAACTAGAGAGTACGTTGTGGTGCATATGTTTTGAATGAGTTTACTTATACAGTACTTTATCAGAAATGTTTGTTTTTGTAGTTTATCAGATGGGTGGATTATATTAAAAAAATAAAAAAATGTGAGCAACATCAGGTTTCTCATATTTAATTTGTTTTTTCTTCAGAGTCACATAATGCTGTGACCTATTGGTAGTAACTGTTTCTTTCCACAAGTGATGTGGAAATGTGCTTCTGTTGGAGATTTACTTTGGGTTCAAAGTCCAGGGCACTGGTATGCAGCTCAATAAGTTCATAAGAAGTTGTCCATGTAAGGTGCTTAAATATTGTTGGGTCGTTCCACCAATTCGGTGCCTTTTGAGAAGTGTAACTTGTTCCATTTTTTTTTAAAGATTTTACCTAATTTTAACATTCTGTCATAAAGAGCACATGTTCAACTTAAAAAAAATAAAAAGTTTTCCCATCTCAAGAGGTTAAATATAAAATGACAATAGTAAGTTCCTATTAAGTGCCCAAAAAGGTAACAGGGATGACCGTAACAGGGATGACCGTAACAGGGATGACCGTAACAGGGGTGACCGTAATGACTCCAACCTAAGTGCATGTAAACTTCTGACTTCAACTTTATATTTAAACTCAGCAAAAAATAAATATCCCTTTTTCAGGACCCTGTCTTTCAAATATAATTAGTTAAAAATCAAAATAACTTCACAAATCTTAATTGTAAAGGGTTTACACACTGTTTCCCATGCATTTTCTGTGAACCATAAACAATTAATGAACATGTACCTGTGGAACAGTCGTTAAGACACTAACAGCTTACAGACGGTAGGCAATTTTTATTTAATTGTATTTTTCTGTTATTTTTACCAGGTAATTTGACTGAGAACAATTTCTCATTTACAGCAACGACCTGAGGAATAGTTACAGGGGAGAGGAGGGGGATGAATGAGCCAATCGTAAACTGGGGATTATTAGGTGACCGTGATGGTTTGAGAACTAGATTGGGAATTTATATAGGACACCGGGGTTAACACCCCTACTCTTACGATAAGTTCCATGGGATCTTTAATGACCTCAGAGAGTCAGGACACCCGTTTAACTTCCCATCCGAAAGATGGCACCCTACACAGAGCAGTGTCCCAAATCACTGCCCTTAATTAAGGTCACAGTTATGAAAATTTTGGACACGAAAGAGGCCTTTCTACGCACTCTGAAAACAACAAAAGTAAGATTCACAGGTCCCTGCTCATCTGCATGAATGTGCCTTAGGCATGCTGAAAGGAGGCATTGCAGATGTGGCCAGGATTGCAGATGTGGCCAGGGCAATAAATTACAATGTCCGTACTGTGAGACGCCTAAGACAGCGCTACAGGGAGACAGGACGGACAGCTGATCGTCCTCGCAGTGGCAGACCACGTGTAACAACACCTGCACAAGATCGGTACATCCGAACCTGCGAGACAGGTACAGAATGGCAACACCAACTTCCCGAGTTACACCAGGAACGCACAATCCCTCCATCAGTGCTCAGACTGTCCGCAATAGGCTGAGAGAGACTGGACTGAGGGCTTGTAGTCTGTTTTAAGGCAGGTCCTCACCAGACATCACCGGCAACAACGTCGCCTATGGGCACAAACCCACCATCGCTGGACCAGACAGGAGTGGCAAAATGTACTCTTCACTGACGAGTCGCGGTTTTGTCTCATCAGAGGTGATGGTCGGATTTGCGTTTATTGTCAAAGGAATGAGCGTTACACCAAGGCCTGTACTCTGGAGCGGGATCGATTTGGAGGTGTAGGGCCCGTAATGGTCTGGGGCGGTGTGTCACAGCATCATCGGACTGAGCTTGTTGTCATTGCAGGCAATCTCAACGCTGTGCTTTACAGGGAAGACCACCTCCTCCCTCATGTGGTACCCTTCCTGCAGGCTCATCCTGACATAACCCTCGTGACAATGCCACCAGCCATACTGCTCGTTCTGTGCGGGATTTCCTGCAAGACAGGAATGTCAGTGTTCTGCCATGGCCAGCGAAGAGCCCGGATCTCAATTCCATTGAGCACGTCTGGGACCTATTGGATCAGAGGGTGAGGGCTAGGGCCATTCCCCCCCAGAAATGTCTGGGAACTTGGTGGAAGAGTGGGGTAACATCTCACAGCAAGCACTGGCAAATCTGGTGCAGTCCATGAGGAGGAGATGCACTGCATTACTTAATACAGCTGTTACTTTTGATTTTGATCCCCCCTTTGTTCAGGGACACATTATTCAATTTCTGTTAGTCACATGTCTGTGGAACTTGTTCAGTTCATGTCTCAGTTGTTGAATCTTGTTATGTTCATACAAATATTTACACATGTTAAGTTTGCTGAGTTTATTTATTTTGCTACCGCTTGGGCCCCCCTCGGGCCTGAGCCCAGGGGCTTCGGCCTTGGTAAGCCCCTGCATTAATCCGGTCCTGGGACCCGATAGAAAATGCAAGAAACTAGACAACAACAACAAAAAAAAATTAGAGTTTTGATGCAAAATGTCATGTGGTTGAAATACTATCAGTTTTTATGATGCTGATTAAGATAACAACACTTCTACAGATGGTATCTAACTGCGCATTCGCATTCTCTCAAAATGTTGAAAGAAATCATATTTCTCCACTCCTCTTCCCGAGTTGAAAATGTAGCCTACATTTGGTGAAGAAATGCTTAATTCTGCAGGAGTTATTATTATGGTTAAGTGAGAGGTTATAGACCTACAGTAAATGTCCAGATTTAAGTTTCCATATAACCCATCTGAACATTAGACTACAGTTCCCTTGACCTGCCATAGGCCTACTTGAAGTCCCCCTCTTGTGACTGTCGAATTTATATAGCACCTCAAAATCATCACAAATAACACTACTATCATCCTCTTTTACCACCTAATCAAACTACTTTTCAGGCCCTCCCTTCTCTTTATTTTCAACTCTCCATTTTGCAGATTTTTTGTTATTGAATTCATCTCCGACATTGTCCTTTCTGCCTCCAATAGAAAGATTTTTATGCCCACTCCCAAAGCATTTGGCAATTGGCATGTAGGCTTTTTGGCGAGCGTACAGTTTGGCCCTAAAGCTTAGGCTTATACACTCATGCCAGATAGCCTAAAATAATGAAATAACAACCTCAATGTAGCCTTTGCACAGACATTTTACATTTATGGATGTTTGAAGGCAGTGGTTCCCAACCTGTCGTTTAATTGTTTTAAAGAACTTAGTCCGGTTTTAAACTTGCTCTTGAAAGTTGTAATAGTAGAATGCACAAGGTGCAATTTTGAAATTGGGTAGTACATCATCCGTTCCTCCAATCACATGAATACACATTATACATGGCAAAATGTATAGAATTGCAAGAAAATGTGCTTTAAAATGCCACATTTTCTTTCCACCCTATGACAAAATGTGTGGAGTTGCAGGAAATAAGCTTTAAACTTGCTCAATTCTCTCAACCAACAAGAGGGGTGTGAACAGTTTGTATCATGGACAGTGCTTGTGCCCATAGAAGTAGATGTGGTGCATGTGATGCTCCCCAATGCTGGAAGGGTGGCCCCCGAGTGAAAAGGTTTGGGAATCCCTGTTTTAAGGTATTGTTTGTTTTCTGTGTTTTTTTTGCCACATTTATTTTATTACAGACACCTTAATGCATACTTTTAAATTATATTGTGAGCTAAACATACAAATAAAAAATGTCTTATACATTTTTGTTAGATGACTAATGTTTCTGTCCCCACTACATAAAAACAAACAAAATAGTTAAATACATATAATTTTGTCCTTGAAACATTTTATTGAAATACTGTAGAATTCCATTAATTCCTGTGGAGGACTGCTCCTACTGGGAGCCGACATGTGGCTTCAAAGCCTCTCAATGGGCAAAACATAGCATCAGCAATCCAGGGTTTATATACATAATTGACCTTAACGATACATCCCAAACTGTAGTTGATGCAGTACAATTCAATTGTGTTCTTCATCCATTTGTTTTCTCCATCCATCAGCTCACTCTGCTACAGTGGAACATGGGAATGAATGGCCCCAAAAGCATCAAGATCAGCAAAATCCGCCCCAAACAAAAGAGCTTTATAAGTGCCACTCTGTGGTACTGTTGCCCTGTTTATGTCTCTGTCCCAAATGGCACCCTATTCCCTACACAGTGCAATACTTTTGACCAGAAACCATACGGAATAGGGTGCTCTTTGGGACTCAGCCTATAACTGACCTCCATGCTGTAGGCAGCAGTAATCTGTGCTCGGGCTGCAGCCACAAGGGGACTGCTAAGCCTTTGACTTTAAACTGTTTGGGGCAGCAGATAAAACTAAATATTTTCTGAGGCTGTTGTTACCAACAACACAAGTGCCATCAGGTTATTAGAGTTACACAGATGGCAAATTGTGTGACTATTATGGGGTTGTCAGGAAATAGGATGACCTTATAGGCCCCTACAGTGTATTTTCATTGACTTGTCAATCCCTCCCTACAAATGTTGATATATTTCAATGCCTTTCTGCTGACTTATTTAGGCCTTCACCAACCTTAACTGCAGGGCTCTACGCAGGGCCGGATTAAGAAATCATAGCCACCACCCAAGGCATACAAAGTATATGTTATGGTGTGGTGTAAATTTTTCTGCCATGGTTTAGGTCCACCTGTAGAATCTATGCCAAGGCGTAATGAAGCTGTTCTGGCAACTATACAGTATATACAGTGCCATCGGAAAGTATTCAGACCCCTTGACTTTTCCCACATTTTGTTACATTACAGCCTTGTTCCAAAATTGATTGTATTTAAATATATACATATCACATTTACATAAGTATTCAGACCCTTTACTCAGTACTTTGTTGAAGCAACTATGGCAGCGATTACAGCATCGAGACTTCTTTGGTATGACACTACAAGCTTGGCACACCTATTTGGGGAGTTTCTCCCATTCTTCTCTGCAGATCCTCTCAAGCTCTGTCAGGTTGGATGGGGAGCATCACTGCACAGCTATATTCAGGTCTCTCCAGAGATGTTCAATCGTGTTCAAGTCCGGGCTCTGGCTGGGCCACTCAAGGACACTCCTGCGTTGTCTTGGCTGTGTGTTTAGGATCATTGTCCTGTTGGAAGGTGAACCTTCGCCCCAGTCTGAGGTCATAAGCACTCTGCAGCAGGTTTTCATCAAGGATCTCTCTGTACTTTACTCTGTTCATCTTTGCCTTGATCCTGACTAGTCTCCCAGTCCCTGCCGCTGAAAAACATCCCCAAAGAGCATCATGCTTCACCGTAGGAATGGTTCCAGGTTTCCTCCAGACGTGATGCTTGGCATTCAGGCCAAATAATTAAATATTGGTTTAATCAGACCAAAGAATCTTGTTTCTCATAGTCTGAGAGTCTTTAGGTGCCTTTTAGCAAACTCCAAGCGAGCTGTCATTGTCTTTTACTGAGGAGTGGCTTCCGTCTGGCCACTCTACCATAAAGGCCTGATTGGTGGAGTGCTGTAGAGATGATTGTCCTTCTGACAGTTTTTAACATCTCCACAGAGGAACTCTGGAGCTCTGGCAGAGTGATCATCGGGCTCTTGGTCACCTCCCTGACCAAGGCCCTTCTCCCCTGATTGCTCAGTTTGGCCGGGCGGCCAGCTCTAGGAAGAGCCTTGGTGGTTCCAAACTTTTTCTATTTAAGAATGATGGAGGGCTACTATGTTCTTGGGGACTTTCAATGCTGCAGACATTTTCTGGTACTCTTCCCCAGAACTGTGCCTCGTCACAATCCTGTCTCAGAGATCTACGGACAATTCCTTTGACCGCATGGCTTGATTTTTGCTCTGACATGCACTGTCAACTGTGGGACCTAATATAGACAGGGGTGTTCCTTTCCAAACCATGTCCAATTAATTGAATTTACCACAGGTGGACTCCAATCAAGTTGTAGAACCATCTCAAGGATGATTAATGGAAACAGGATGCACCTCATAGTAAAGGGTCTGAATACTTATGTAAAAAAGGTATTTCTGTTTATCATTTTTAATACATTTGCTAAAATAAAAAAAGAAACAGTTTTCGCTTTGTCATTATTGGGCATTGTGTGTAGATTTCTGAGAATATTATTGTTTTAAGCCATTTTAGAATAAGGCTGTAATGTAAAAATAAAAGTTGAAAAAAAATCACGGGATCTGAATACTTTCCAAAGGCACTGTATTTCCTTCATATAATTTTTTATATATATATTTTTATATGTGATTTTTGTATGCCTCTTGGCAGCCCCGGTAAACCCCTGCATTAATATGGCCCTGGCTCTACGCTGACATTTTTTTTTTTACAAGTAGCACGTGAGCTCCTAAATTGAACAATGTAGAAGCCATAAAGAAATGTAGGAACACAATTAAACATATTAGCGGTATTAATTATAAGAATTGCCAGCAATAACAAAATACAGGGTTAAGGAGAAGCAGAAAAAAAGTATTTTTAAGATTGAGATATAACCTACATTGGGCCTAAATGAATCCAATCATTAATCTGTGCTCAGTGTATTCTCTATGGCACTCAGAGGCTGCGGTACAGCAAAGTAATCATTACATCTAGGTGAATTATTTAGTTTTTTGTTTTACTTGGTGTTAATGGATGAGGCCAGAGTAGTTTTCCTGTTGGCTAATAAGAACTCAATAATAACTGAAGTTTGTATGCCATGATGTTCACTGCCTCTGTATTTCCACTGGTTATAATGTCAGCCAATGGCCTTATCAGTTACTTTTTGCTTATCTTTTTGTCACTTGAGTGTGTTTCAGATTAGGACCTGTCTTATGACAGATACACTGAGTCAGGCAGTATTCATTGGATCTTGATGGTCATAACAGGATGCGCAGATTCACATAAAAGTTTGAAGTCCATTCCCATCTCAAAGTCTTGTTTATTCCCAAGGGCTTTGAAATGAAAAGCTCAGCAACAACACAAATGTGTGTGTAAAGGGCGTCACGCTGCATGCTTAGCGAGTACCACTTCCTCCCGATTCGGCCCATACCTGGCACAAACTCGGGACCTCTACTTTGCCAGCGCAAGTAACCGCCGTCCTGAAGCATCTTACAAGTCTGTACCACACCACGTGAAAAGCTAGCTATTCACTGGCACAAGTGGCGACACTGCAGTCTGAGGAGTAAGTTTCACACATTCCCATGTGCTGAACGTGTGGCTGTAAAAAAGAAATAGCTGAAATGTCTTGAGTCAATATGACCTCTTGAACACCAGATGCATCAAACTCATTGCGTTCCAGCGGAAGTCATTCATTGTCAATGGAGCAGTCCGCAACGCTACGTTGGGGGTGCTGCACTAGTCAGCAGTGCTTTCTGTGTAGCGCATGCGTTCAATATTTTCAACGCGTGCGTTGCTTTGCGGTGCGATGGGACAAACGTAAGTACACACACAGACTCAAATTATACTGAACAAAAATATAAACGCAACATGTAGTGTTGGTCCCATGTTTCATGAGCTGAAATAAAAGATCCCCAAAAATGTCGATATGCACAAAAAGTATAAGCTTTTTTTTCTTTTTTTATCTTGCTAACATGTCTAAGGTATTAAACCCCAACATCCAAGAGATGGATCTATGTGAACTGTGGCGATATAAACATCCAACTGAAAGAATCCACCTGTTACCCTCAACTCATATTTAAGAATTTACTTTGTTATTGTAAACCTTTCTTTAAAGGTGCTACACATATATATTTTTGCATTGTAATTTCAAAAACATTTCAGAATATATCTGCAGTCATAGTGAATTCGTCGTGTTTCACAGTATTACTTATCCACCAGTGTGGATTGGTTGTGATATTCGCCAATTTGTTTCTGTTGTCAAAATGGGATAGCTGTTCTGACTTTGTGGCTGGGTTATGCAGTGGAAATCGCTCAGTCAATTCCTGGTTGCTAAAATTCTACACTGTTCGCTCAAACAAGCAATGAATAGTGTATGGAATCATTGTACCATCTAAATTGCTGTGATACTTTCGGACCAAAAGTAAAAGGCTCAAGCGCGAGTCTCCGCCATGTAATGGAGAAATGAGATGCGGGGGAGGGCGAAGATTTGTTTTGAATGACTTGCGCTTGAGCCTTTTACTTTCGGTTTTGGTCCAACAGCTTTATTTTTTGCTATTGAAAAGATATTTCGCATCACTTAGACAACATATGCCGTTTACTTAGATAACTAGTAAGTTACATTTAGGGGTCGCATTAACACAGAATTCTTCGTTGTACACGCAAGATGAGAATTCACCAATGGCATTCAATTAGCAGACAGCACTCTGACTGATGTGTGGTTACTTTTATCCTTTTTATCCTACTTTTCTTGGTGTAGTCAACCTACTTTTCTCCGGTAAAATTAACTTGAAGAAAAACATTAGGAAATGTAGCTGGCTACATTATTTCTGTGATAAACAGATGATGGCCATGCAGCGTTTTTGCAAAGAAGACGTTGCTTTTTCATTGTAAATTCATCATGTGACAGGTGAAGTTTATATTTTTGTTCAGTGTGGATAATTAAGTATGCCTAACTGTTGTCTGGGAAGCTCTTAAAGCATATATGACAGGTTGTATCATGCCTTACTCTTCACATAAGAAAAAGAAGACCCATAAAGAATTAGAAATACTAAAACAGAAAATCCATGACTTTGAACACTTTGAAGCTTGAATATGACATAATTAACACCCCCTCTGAAGATATTTCTGCCCTGAAATCCAAACAACAATATGTTGAGCAAGGTGAAATTGTGGGAGAAATTATTTATTGGCAAAATTAAGAAAGAAGAGGAACGGTACCATCCACAGCATTAAAACCCCCAGATGGTAGCCTAACAATGGAGCCTTCTAAAATGAACTTTTTATAACATTTTATCACAAACTCTATCAACCTGAAAAAAAAGTTAATAGAAATATAGACAATTTCCTTAATAAGGCCAATGTACCAATTTATAAGTGTACAAGAGAACATTTATATGGATAGAAATGTGCACTGTCCCCGGAAAAAAAAAAATCTTTGTAGACCGAAAGTCATCTGTTCTTTCAACCAAATGATTGCTCCGAATTTTTAAATGTGCATTTTTCCATATGCCACAGCTGAGCTTTCACAGGTGTGCCCCATTAGTACTGATGACCCTTCCAGTTCCGCCTACCTCTCCTACTACGCCCACAAATCTCCTGCAGGAAGTCAGCACAGCAAAACCCAGTAGACAGAGCAGGGAGGGGCCGTCATAACACACCATATGTGTTTGAATAAAACCTATATGCATTGAGCTTGTCTGATGCTTTAAGCTTACCTCAAGAGGGGTCCAGAGATAACCAGAAGACCCAACTATTCTCATCCCACTCCTGCTAGCTTTCGCAGATTCTGCCATTAGCCTACTCTCCTGAAGTTGCTGGTAATAGGCTATACGAGGAGTCGGCAACCTTTCTTATGTGGAATGCCAATTTATCTTGCCATTTCTACCAATCTGCATGCCAGTTATGGTTTTCATATGCACATTTTTGTGAAACAGTTTCATTTAATTTATATTAACATCTTCATATCTCAAAATCATTGTCATGTGGTTAAGCAAAATTATGATTAGTTATGAAAATGATACGAACCTAAAAAGTAATTCTATTGCCATTGCCAACTATGTAAAGATATCCTACATAAGCCAACACATAAAAACATTGCAGCCTGCAAGTAGAAAATATCCTGATAAAAATAAATATCCTATAAATCACGCATGGCCTGTCTGCATACGAATTTGAAACATTGTATTAACTATTAACTTGGGTCCTATAGGCCTACTTCTATGCGCATGCGTCCTCACTCAAGATTGACAGGAGCGTTCCAAACAAAAGACAATGACTAAATTGACAGAACTCATAGATATAATTAAGTAAACCAGAACTTGTTTCTCACAAGTGTAGCATAGCAATAAAAAAAACTGTTCCATAGAGGCTCAGAATAAATTGGAGGAAAAACTAAAGTAAGTGGAGGAATTTTTTCAAGAAAGATCAAGTGTAATATCTTATAATAATAATGCAAACTGGATGGAATATGGGGAAAAATGCACAATTATTTTTTATTCTTGAACATAAATGTTACCAAATATAATCTCCTGCAGCTTGTTACAAATGATGATTCACCAAATTATATTTTGAAAGAGGAAGCAAAGTAGTTTAAGCATATGTTTCTGTTTGTCTCCTCTAACCTAAGCTAATCATATGGATTTTTTTTCTATTAATAATGTAAAATTAACAGTCATACAGAAAGACTCATGTGAAGGTGAAATTACAGAAGAGGAACTTATTGATGCGATTAAAGCCTTTAAGTCCGGGAAAACTCAAGGGCTGGATGGCATACTAGTTGAGGTATACCAAACTTTTTTGATATACTCAGATAACCGTTATTAGCATGTTTTAACCACTCCTGTGTAAATGGTAGATTATCAGACACTCAACTAGAAGGTCTGATTTCATTTTTACTGAAACAGGATACAAGTGGGAAATATAAAGATCCAGTACATTTAAAACATTGGAGGGCCCTTACACTTCTGTGTTGTGATGCTAAAATTCTAGCTAAATGTATAACGCATTGAATTAAAAAGGATTGTCGGACATTATTCATTCTAATCCGCCAGTTTTTTTTTACATGGATGATACATTGGAGATAATATAAGGCAAGTACTGGAAACAATAGAACACTATGACAAATCTGGAAAACCATGCCTACTCTTCATAGCTGACTTTGAAAAGGCTTTTGATAAATTACGTCTGGAGTTTATATATAAATACCTGGACCATTTAAGTTTTGGAGAATCTCTTATAAAATGTTTTTAAATCATTTATAGTAACCCTAGGTGTAAAATAGCAAATAATGGATACTTCTCAGAAAGTTTTCAACTGTCAAGAGGAGTAAAACAAGGTTGTCCACTATCGGCATATCTATTTATTATGACCATTGAAATGTTAGCTATTAAAATCCGATCCAACAATAATATCAAGGGATTAGAAATATAGGGTTTAAAAACAAAGTTGTCATGGTACGCTGATGGTTTATGTTTTCTTTAAATTCAGAACTTGGATCCCTCCACAGCCTCATAGAGGATCTAGATAAATGTTCTAACCTCTCTGGATTATAAACAAATTATGATAAGTGTACTATTTTACTTATTGGATCACTAAAAAATACAACTTTTACATTACCATGTAGTTTACCAATAAAATGTTCTGATGGTGATGTGGATTTACTCGGTATACATATCCCGAAAGAAAGAAATGATCTCACTCCAATAAATTTGAATAGATATTTAGCAAAAATAGATAAGATCTTGCTACCATGGAAAGGAAAATACCTTCTATTTGTGGAAAAAATCACCCTGATGAACTGTTCAGTCATATCCCAGTTTACCTACTTGCTTATGGTCTTGTCTACACCTAGCGAACAGTTTTTTTTATATTATATGAGAAAAAATATTCAATTTTATTTGGAACAGCAAGCCAGACAAAATTAAACGGGCCTATTTATATAATGAATATGAATTCGGAGGGCAGAAATAATTACATATTAAAGCATTAGACCTCTCACTAAAGGCTTCAGTCATAAAAAAATTATACTTAAATCCAAATGGGTTCTCTAGAAAATGAGTAAGAATGTCTCACCCTATGTTCAAAAAAGGCCTTGTCCCTTTATTCAGATTACAACCTCTCACTTTCAGTTATTTGAAAAGGAAATAATATTTTTAAACAAGCCATAGAAAGTTGGTTGCAATTTCTATTTAATCCACCAGAAAATAACAAATAATACAATAAATATTTGTGTTTAAACTCAAATATACTAATTGATAATAAAAAAAACGAATAAAAAAAAAAGGAATGTAATAATCTTTGTAAATTATATCATAAATACGACTGGTGGAGTTATGTCATACATGCAGCTAACTAAAAAGTATGGAAATGTCTGCTCTTCCCAAAATTACAACCAACTAATTGCAGCATTATCGCAAAAATGGAAGAGGAAAGTGGAAGGGGGAAAAAGTAAGGAACTTGTCTGTCGGCCTTGCATTAAAGACCATAATTGGTTAAAGAAAATTGTGATAAATTAAAAAGTATACCAGTTTCATTTAAGAACCAAAGAATTGACAGCCGTGCCATATAGATTGCTAAATAGTTGGGAAGAGATTTTTGATGTACCGACTCCATGGCCCATGGTTTATGAACTGATACGCAAAACAACGCCGGATTCAAAACTTTGAATTGTTCAATTTAAATTATTATACAGAATTCTTGCAACCAATATGTTATTTATATGGGGGATACAACCTTCCCACCTCTGCAGATTTTGCTGCGAAGAGGCAGAATCATTAGATAATTTGTTTTGGTACTGTCCATATGTAGCCTGTTTTTGGTCACAAGTCCAGGAATGGCTAAATAATTGCAATATTTACCTGGAGCCAACCCTGCAGATAGCACTACTGGGTGATCTGAAAAGTCATAGTCAATCGATCAATAATATAATAATACGTTTAGCAAAAACATCTATTTTTTTTAATTTACAATCTGTAGAAACTATGAGAATAGAAAGGGTCAGAACTTTTCTGAAACATCACAGCACAGTTAAAAAAGAAATGGCAAATAGAAATCCAATATCAATGGTGTTAAGAGATAGATGGGAGGGGTTGAATGGAGCTGAAGGTTGGCACTAATAACAACTAATAACAACACAATAACTAATGTAAATCATACTGTGCCCGTAAAACATAAATACTGTAGGTTATCTTTCAGCATGAAAGATATGGCAAATAGAAATAAAAAATAGAGTTAAATCCAAACAAAATAAAACTATTGCAAATAGACTTGTGTCCATAACATGTATATAGTATGTATATAGTATGTAGTATGTATGCTGATCTGTCCTCAAAAAAAATTATCACACAATGAAGTTATGAATCAATGAATGTGCACAAATTGGCAGGTGCATTTTGCATCTAGGCGCATGGTCAATCCAACTCTGCATTGGCCATGCAGTGATATGGCCTCAGCAGAAGTCAGTGCAAGAATGGCCTCAACAGAAGTCAGGGCATTCATACAGTACTTCTTGCACTTCACGTAGTTGTGTAGAGCTGTTGTAAAGGTAGTGAGTAAGTAGAGCTGTTGTAAAGGAAAGGAAATTAGAAATACAGGTGTGCCACGTTTGTAGTGTCGTACCCAAGAAGGCTCGATGCTGTAATCGCTGCCAAAGGTGCTTCAACAAAGTACTGAGTAAAGGGTCTGAATACTTATGTAAATATGATATTTAAGTTTTACATTTGATTTTGTGTGTGTGTTATCCACAGGTAGACACCATGAACTACGTGGGCCAGCTGGCAGGCCAGGTGTTGGTGACAGTGAAGGAGCTGTATAAGGGCATTAACCAGGCCACACTGTCAGGCTGCATCGACGTGGTGGTGGTCAGACAGCCTGACGGGACCTTCCACTGCTCCCCCTTCCATGTACGCTTCGGGAAACTGGGAGTGCTGCGCTCCAAGGAGAAAGTGGTGAGTTCGGGGGATATTTGGGAAAGAGAGGTCAGGGTATTTTCTGCATAGATTTTTTTTTTGCTGTGTCCAAACAAAAAAAAATAAAAAATACATTATTTAGAAAATTATTTTCAGGATGTAAAAACAGGTGGGCCTCTAATATTTCCAGACCAAAACCCTTGCGGTGATAGGTAGGTAGGGATGCAAAAGTCTGATCATTTAGCAAAACATTTAAGATTCCTAGAATTGGGAGGGAATACGCAGGAAATACAGAATCCTTCAACCAGGATTCCTGAAAAATTTTGGGAAATTTGGGAAAGTTAACGGAGCTAAACCCACCCATATTACATTTTTAGCAGAAGTTCTTATCCAGAGCAACTAGTGTCAAGTACCTTGCTCAAGTGCACATCGACAGAGTTTTCAGCTAGCCGGCTTGGGAATTCAAACCAGTGACCTTTCAGTTCCTGGTCCAACGCTTTTAACCGCTAGGCTACGTGCTGCCTGCCCAGAATCTTTCTTACACCTTCCTGCTATATTCTGCATCATCTCTGGCAGATGGAAGGATGCTGAAAAACTTTGTCTAGGTCTGTAATGGAACCCTGTCATTCTAAACTGCCATTTGTTTTTTCGCTCTATCACATCCATTACTGACGTGTAATTAGGGCCCTTTCATGTTGCCGTGTGGAAGTGCTGCTGCCTGACACAGATCCAGGTATTAAGAAGTACTTCTGAGAGAGCAATTGAGAGTGAATGGGGGGAGGACGACCATCCCAGTTCATCATCCCCGGGCTGCATCTCAAATGGCACCCGATTCCCTATTTAGTGCACTGCTTTTAACCAGGGATCTGGTCAAAAGTAGTGAACTAAATAGGTAATAGGGTGTCATTTGGGACACAGTCAGGAGGAGTACCACCCCTACTGTGCCCTTACTGCTACCGCTCGCCTCAGTCACTATGGCAACACAGTTTTAGATATTCCTCTGCATAGCGGAGGAGAGATGGCCTTGATACAGTACAGAGAGTAATGTAACGTAACAGTGTGGGAGGATTGACCCAGCATCAGGTAATGGATTTGGTGATGATGCTATCTTTTATAGGATCCTTTGAAAATTCATATAGCTACTTCACTGGTTGCATTATTGATGGACATATATGTTTTTTAGCCTTTACATACAACATTTAACATTTTATTCCTTTACTGAAACAGACCATTATCCCTCTGTCTGTGTCCCAAGTGGCATCCTATTTCCTACATAGTGCATTTCTTTTGAACAGTGACCTATGGGGGCGTCCACACAGGCAGCCCAATTATGATGTTTTTTCCACTAATTGTCTTTTGACCAATCACATCAGTTCTTTTCACATCAGATGTTTTTCAGAAAAATAATCTGAATCGGGCTGCCTGTGTAAACGCAGCCTAAGACTGCAAGCAGGTAATCATCTGGCCCAGTTTGCTTTCATTAACCATATCATGGTGTTAGTCTACATACAGCACATTGTTGTTTTGTGCATACAAGCACACAATAATAAGTATGTTGAATATTTACAGTGATCTTGCTGAAGCAAGCACACTAATACAGTACCAGTCAAACGTTTGCACACACCTACTCATTCAAGTGTTTTTCTTATTTTTACTATTTTCCACATTGTAGAATAATAGTGAAGACATCAAAACTATGAAATAACACATATAGAATCATGTAGTAACCAAAAGAGTGTTAAACAAATCAAAATATATTTTAGATTTTAGATTCTTCAAAGTAGCCACAAATTCCCTTGATGACAGCTTTGCACAGTCTTGGCATTCTCTCAACCAGTTTCATGAGGAATGCTTTTTCAACAGTCTTGAAGGAGTTCCCACATATGCTGAGCACTTGTTGGCTGCTTTTCCTTCACCCTGCAGTCCAACTTATCCCAAACCATCTAATTTAGGTTGAGGTAGGGTGATTGTGGAGGCCAGGTCATCTGATGCAGCACTCCATCACTCTCCTTGGTCAAATAGCCCTTACACAGCCTGGAGGTGTGTTTTGGGTCATTGTCCTGTTGAAAAACAAATGATAGTCCCACTAAATGCAAACCAGATTGGATGGCGTATCGCTGCAGAATTCTGTGGTTGGTTAAGTGTTAAGGCTGGTTAAGTTTGCCTTGCATTCTAAGTAAATCACTGACAGTGTCACCAGCAAAGCACCATCACACCTCCTTCAAGGTTGGAACCACACATGCGGAGATCATCCGTTCACATACTCTACGTCTCCAAAGACACGGCAGTTGGAACTAAAAATCTCAAATTTGGACTCTCAGACCAAAGGACAGATTTCTATAGGTCTAATGTCCATTGCTTGTGTTTCAAGGCCCAAGCAATTCTCTTCTTATTGTTGTGTCCTTTAGTAGTGGTTTCTTTGCAGCAATTCGACCATGAAGGCCTGATTCACCCAGTCTCCTCTGAACAGTTAATGTTGAGATGTGTCTGTTTCTTGAACTCTGTGAAGCATTTATTTGGGCTGCAATCTGAGGTGCATTTATGAGAGTGGTCCTCATGAGAGCCAGTTTCATCATAGCGCTTGATGGTTTTTGCGACTGCACTTGAAGAAACTTTAAAAGTTCTTCAAATTTTCCTTTAAGACATGACTGACCTTCATGTCTTAAAGTAATGATGGACTCATTTTTCTTAGCCCTATTTGGTTTTAGACATCTCAAATAAGCAATCTTCTGTATACCATCCCTACCTTGTCACAACACAACTGATTGGCGCGTTAAGAAGGAAAGAAATTCCACAAATTAACTTTTAACAAGGCACACCTGTTAATTGAAATGCATTCCAGGTGACTACCTCATGAAGCTGGTTAAGAGAATGCCAAGTGTGTGCAAATCTGTCATCAAGAAAAGGGTGGCTACTTTGAAGAATCTCAAATATAAAATATATGTTTACTACATGATTCCATGTGTTATTTCATATTTTTGAAGTCTTCACTATTATTCTATAATGTAGAAAATAGTTACAAATAAATACAAACCCTTGAATGAGTAGGTGTGTCTAAACTTTTGACTGGTACTGAACATTGTGAGTGAACTGTTTATACACTGAACAAAAATATAAACGTGTTGGTCCCATGTTTCATGAGCTGAAATAAAACATCCCAGAAATGTTCCGTATGCACAAAAAGTATATTTAACTGAATATTATTTTTTGGTTTACATCCCTGTTAGTGAGCATTTCTCCTTTGCCAAGATAATTCATCCACCTGACAGGTGTGGCATATCAAGAAGCTGATTAAACATCATGATTATTACACAGGTGCACCTTGTGCTGGGGACAATAAAAGGCCACTCTAAAATGTGCAGTTTTGTCACACAACACAATGCCACAAATGTCTTAAGTTTTGAAGGAGTGTGCAATTGGCATGCTGACTGCAGGATTGTCCACCTTAGCTGTTGCTAGAGAATTGAGTATTCATTTCTCTACCACAAGACGCCTCCAACATCGTTTTAGAGAATTTGACAGTGCATCCAACTGGTCTCACAAACGCAGACCACGTGTTTGGCGTTGTGTGGGCGAGCGGTTTTCGGATGTGAACAGAGTGCCCCATGGTGGCGGTGGAGGTTATGGTATGGGTAGCCATAAGCTACAGACAGCAAACACAATTGTATTTTATCAATGGCGATTTGAATGCCCAGAAATACTGTGACGAGATCCTGAGGCCCATTGTCATGCCATTCATCCGCCGCCATCACCTCATGTTTCAAATCAAATGTTATTTGTCACATGCGCCGAATACAATACCGTGAAATGCTTACTTACAAGCCCTTAACCAACAATGCAGTTCAAGAAATAGAGTTAAAAAACATTTACTAAATTAAGTCAAAAAAATCTAATCAATCAAAAAGTAACACAATAAATGTACATAACAATAGGAGGCTATATACAGGGGATACCTGTACTGAGTCAATGTGCGGGGGGTACAGGTTAGTCAAGGCAATTTGTAAAGTGGCTATGCATAGATAATAAACAGCGAGTAGCAGCAGTGTAGTTCAGCATGATAATGCACAGCCCCATGTCGCAAGGATCTATACACAATTCCTGGAAGCTGAAAATGTACCAGTTCTTCCATGGCCTGCATACTCAACAGACATGTCACCCATTGAGCAAGTTTGGGATGCTTTGGATCGCCATGTACGACAGTGTGTTCCAGTTTCACAGCACTGAAGAGGAGTGGGACAACATTCCACAGACCACAATCAACAGCCTGATCAGATGTGTCACGAATGGTGGTCACACAAGATTAATTTGTTTCAATTTACTGATTTCCTTATATGAACTCTAACTCAGTAAAATCTTTGAAATTGAGTTGGGAGGGGGAGTGCCCCCCCCCATCCGTGGGCAAAACTGATCCTAAATCAGCACTCCTAGTCTGAGACGCTTGATACATATGGCCCCAGAGTTCCTCCATAAATGGATGCCTGACCTGTCCTTTCCCTCTGCAGATTGACATTGAGATCAATGGAGAACCAGTGGAGTTGCACATGAAGCTGGGGGACAACGGAGAGGCCTTCTTTGTTCAGGAAACCGAGCAGCATAATGTGAGATTTTTTTTATCGGTTTCATGACAACCACTGTTGACACAGCTTATTACTGACTGTGTATGTGTCCCAAATGGCTCCCTATTGCCTAAAACGTGCACTTCTTTTGAGCAAAAAGTAGTGCACCATGTAGGGGATAGGGTGCCATTGGGGACGTAGTCTATAACGTGATCTTGTTGTGACTCGTCGTCTCTTTGTCACCCCGACCCAGGAGATAATCCCTGCCCACCTTGTGACATCGCCCATCCCCACAGAGGAGGCTCTGGGGAGGGGCAGAGAGTCCAGAGCTGGGGAGTCGGGCCTGGAGGGTGGGCTGCAGCCGCCCCAGGGGGACTCACAAAATCCAGCCTCCTCCTCCACCCCCCTCCTTCCCCCCAGCACCACAGCAGGGAAGAAGAAGAAGAGACGTAGGAAGAAGCACAAAGCAGACCCCCGGAAGGAGGAGCAACAGGCCTCCACTGCTGGTGGTGAGGAGGTCTGTGAACTGAGCTCAGACGAGGAGCACGGTACACAAAACAACGGCAGGTAAATGGACAGAGGAGTAGGGTGAAGAGGAGGGGGCTAACAGGAGCTCAATGACTCCATAGGTACACTCAGGTTGGGTCTGGGTGGGTCTGTTCAGCACAGTGTGTGTAGAGGATAGGGAGTGTTAACACTGTGGTCAATGGGGGATATTCTTCATTCCCTCAGGGCCCCCTTGTTCTCTACAGTGAAGGACACAGTGGAACACAGGCAGCACCCCAACCTCCACTCATTGGACAGCTACCCCTTCTCTGATGGAGACTGGTCTCCCGGCGACAGCCACAGGTATGACCCCCTCACTCAGTCACTCAGTCAATAACTTCCTATTCAAATATTTACACAGATCATGCAAACAGTCAGGATCATTAGGAAGATTTTTTATTTCCTTAGGACTTAACAAAAAAGAAAATGTAGTTAATCTAGCACACCTGATTCTAATAATTAGCTGGTTAATAAGCTGAATCGATTGAAAACTTACAGGAGGGTAATTCTCCAGGAACACGGTTGGAGTGCACTGATCTAAGGCATGTTATAGAGCAGTACACTGGACAGCCGTTAATGAGCCTTTTATTTGGAAGGTTATGTCCCTGACGTCGGCTCAAGCTTCAGTTATCTTAAAAGGCGCAAAGTCAGATGTCCAGTGTATTGCTCTATAACACGCCTTGGATTGAACCTCATTTTAGGTAGATATTCATTAAAATGGTAGCAGAACATTGATTGAATAGCCCTGTGGAGCTGTGAGTACATGCTGTGTATGTGTTGTGCTGTTTTCTCGATTGTAACAGATCCCCAAGATCCCTGTCGGAGCCCATGTCTCCAAAGAGCGACTCAGAGTTGATGGTGAAGTTATCAGAGAGCATGCTCAGAGCAGAGTCACACATGCAGTGGTCCTGGGGTGAGTTCCCAGAATCCACCAGGGTAAGACCTAGATCTTGTGTTTCAAATGGCACTACATTCCCTATATAGAGATGGAAATATGCCAAACTGATTTCATATTGACTCTTGTCCAGGTCAGTAAGAAAGAGCCCTCGGAGCTGCCTAAGACGATGACTATCACCCCGTCAGAGAGCACACATTTCAGGGTCATCCTCAGCTCAGAGGCCGTGGAGGCTGGGGGCCTGCACACCTCTCTGGACCCAGGGTGTGGACCTGCCATCGTCAAACCAGAGCCCCGGACCCCCAAACAAAATACCCTCCTCAGCTCAAAACACCACCCACCCGACCCTCTATCTGAACCCCATCATCCCCCCAAACCTATTCATGACCATTGCCCACCCCAACCTGAACCGTGTCCCCTCAAACCAGAACCAGGTGCTCTAACGTTGGAGCCCAGTCCAGACCTCTGTATCCCGTCCAAGCCTGAACGGAGGGGCCCTTGGACTTCCACTCCTCCCAGTGTGCTTGATTCCAGCCAGAGGGACAGTGGCTCTACTGCCGGTGGGGCCAGTTGCATGGCCGGGGACCTGGGGTCCATCGGCTCCAAGACTGACTCCCCCTCCAAGAGGAGAGGTACTAATTGTGCTTTAAATAGCAACCGAAAGTATTTAAAAAACCAAATTGAAAGTATGCATAGACGGTTTATATAAATAGCTTATTGATCAAGTATAACACATGACTTAGGCCATTTATAAGGATTTTGGCTTACGGCAGCACAATGTGCCGGATGATGGCATTCCATAGCCCTCTGTTGTTAATGACTGCTAGTATGAACATATGCTTTACATTACTTTTATGTCCTCCCATTTGATGTTTTATGTCCCCTATATGATGTTTTATGTCCCTTATTTTAAGTACCTCATAGCTCTATCACTACAGAATGGTCTGATGGCAACAGAAAGAAAATGGCTTGGTCATGAGTAAGGCCTCAGACACACCAATAGCGTGTGCTGGCCGGGTCATTCCTACCAGACCTCATAACATTTGGGGGGAAAAGTATATCAGAAAATATATAATATATCAGAAAAAAGTTTTAGGGCAACATATTTTAGGTGCATTTTCCAACCTGTCAGGTACATAATACATAATCCTAACAGGGTAGAACATAAACCTAAATTAGCCATAGCTCTGTGAGTGATCAAGATTGAGCTACCATAATGGTGAGCAGGATTTCAACATCTCTATCAAACATATTTTTTAAAAATATATATAAATTTAGTTAATTTTCTCTATAATTTTGCCTGACAGGGTGAAAATTTACGAGTGGGACATAGACTAACAACATGAAACATGGACAAATGGATAAAACTGAGTGTTTGTATTTATTTAGCCTTGCACCATTGTTTTCCCACCAAAGAAATTATGACTCTTCCTGAATGTGGTGTCATTGTAGGAAGGGGTTGTTTTCTTAAAGAAGAATTACAATAAACTAACAGGGTGGAAAGTGATATCAGGGACAAACAGAAAATCTAACAGAAAATGCAAACATCATGGAAAGAAAACATTGATGAGAGTGAATTTAACTAGGTCTATAAAACAGTGATGAAAGATTAAGTATTTTATCATTTATAATTTTATGGCTTATATTTCTTGTGGAAGTTGATGAATAATAACCGGGAACATGGCAAAAACGCCTACATTCGCTGAAAAAAAGTGTTACAAATTTATACAATTCCCTTTCAAGATCCATATTTTGTTATTTTTAAGGTAAAGCCTTTTGGAATCCACATTTTACACTAAATAATAAATTATATTTCCTGGGGACAGAAAAGACACATAGTAGGAATGACCCAGCCAAGAGTACTTAGAACCTCTGTTCAGAGTGCCTGCCTAAATGTGCGAGTGTGCACCAATTTTACATGTAGAATTGTGTGATAATGTCGTCAGTCAAAGCTCTACAGCTGGTGGTCCCTAAAACACCGCGCTTAACGATCAGCAGACCCAAATTTTATCCACATTCGGTGCTATGTGCGCGAGCCTTATGGGTTCAGACAGTGTTATTGACTACACCCGGAATTGGGCTGTGAATGGTTTAAGTGAATTCTGGTTATTCGTCTGTGTGTGACGAAGGTGTGAGGAAGAGGAGTCAGCACCAGGGGCCTGAGGATATCTACCTGGACGACCTGAACGCTATGGAGCCTGACGTCGTCGCGCGCTACTTAGCTCCCAAGAGGTACCTCATCATGCCTTTCATCCCATGTATTGAGGCCCTATTCCCTTTATAGGCACCGTATTCCCTTTATAACGCACTACTTTTGACCAGGGCCCATAGAGTTGTGTTGCAGTGACTGACCAGTCTGTGGTTGTATGTGTGTGTGTGTGTGTTGCAGTGAGTCCGAGACCATCCCTAAGCACTGGGTGGAGGTTGGCCGGTGCGATGGGTCCCAGTCTCCCCAGTCTGTGGGCAGTGCAGCGGCCGACAGCGGGACAGAGTGTCTGTCTGACTCGGCTGGGGATCTACCAGACATCACCCTGTCTCTCTGTGGAGGGGTCGGAGAGAACTCTGAAATCTCCAAAGGTAAGGTGTCCCACTGTATGTAAGTGTTATGTTATAGTGACTAGGGCTGTGCCCTAAATTGCACCCTATGTCCTATATAGTGCGCTACTTTTGACCAGGCACTGTAGGGAATAGGGTGCCATTTGGGACACAACATAGGGCTTCAATGTGATAAGTATGAAAATAACTAACTAGTACACTGTTACTCACAATGCCACAAATAATAATGTGTTATATTATATTATATGACAATAGATATGCTATAATGATGAGCAGATTAGGATACCTTGAAGATGCAAATGATATGATACTTTTATTGCAGAGAAATTCATGGAGCACATCATCACATATCACGAATTTGCTGAAAATCCAGCAATCATTGACAATCCCAATTTGGTGGTTAGAATTTCAAACCGGTGAGTCGTTCAGCCGTCCTACTCATACTAATTCATATTCCTGCATCATACTAATTCTTAGACTGACATTTTGAACAGAAGATCACAATTTGTAGATTTCCTTGAACTAATCACAATAATATTATTACACAGTTCCTTCAGAAAATATTCACACCCCTTGACTTTTTCCAAATTTAAAGCCTGAATTTAAAATTGATTAAATTGAGATTTTGCGTCACTTGCCAAAACACAATACCCCATAATGTCAAAGTGGAATTATGTTTTTGCAAATTAATTAAAAATGTATAACTGAAATGTCTAGCATATCAACCACTTTGTTATGGCAAGCCTAAATAAATTCAGGAGTAAAAATGTGCTTAACAAGTCACATAATCAAATCAAATCAAATGTATTTATATAGCCCTTCTTACATCAGCTGATATATCAAAGTGCTGTACAGAAACCCAGCCTAAAACCCCAAACGGCAAGCAATGCAGGTGTAGAAGCACAGTGGCTAAGAAAAACTCCCTAGAAAGGCTAAAACCTAGGAAGAAACCTAGAGAGGAACCAGGCTATGAGGGGTAGCCAGTTCTCTTCTGGCTTTGTCGGGTGGAGATTATAACAGAACATGGCCAAGATGTTCAAATGTTCATAAATGACCAGCATGGTCAAATAATAGTAATCACAGTGAACAGGTCAGGGTTCCATAGCCGCAGGCAGAACAGTTGAAACTAGAGCAGCAGCACGGCCAGGTGGACTGGGGACAACAAGGAGTCATCATGCCAGGTAGTCCTGAGGCATGGTCCTAGGGCTCAGGTCCTCCGAGAATAAGTTGCGGGGACTCGCTCTGTGTGCAATAACATTGTTTAACATGATTTTTGAATGACTACCTTATCGCTGCACCCCACACATAAAATTATCTGTAAGGTCCCTCAGTCAAGCAGTGAATTTCAAACACAGATTCAAGCACAAAGACCAGGGAGGTTTTCCAATGCCTCACAAAGAAGGCCAACTATTGGTAGATGGGTAAAAATATAGAAAAGCAAACATTGAATATCCCTTTGAGCACGGTGAAGTTATTAATTACACTTTGGATATTGTATTAATACATACAAATGATTGTCATTTAGCAGACATACAAATGATTGTCATTTAGCAGATGCTCTTATCCAGAACGACTCACAGTAGTGAGTGCATACATTGTCATACTTCTTTTTACTGGCCCCATGTGGGAATTAAACCCACAACCCTGGCGTTCTAAGCACCACGCTCTACCAACTGAGCCACAACCAGTCACTACAATACACCCAGTCACTACAAACATACAGCCGTCCTTCCTAACTCAGTTGCCGGAGAGGAAGGACACCGCAGAGGAATTTCAACAGCAGGCCAATGGTGACTTTAAAACCGTTACATAGTTTAATAGCAGTGATATGAGAGAACTGAGGAGCAACAACATTGTGGTTACTCCACAATAGTAACCTAATTAACAGAGTGAAAAGAAGGAAGCCTGTACAGAATAAAATATTCCAAAACATGCATCCTGTTTGCAGTAAAGCACTAAAGTAAAACTGAAAAAAATGTGGCAAAGAAATTAGCTTTATGTCCTGAATACAAAGTGTTTGGGGCAAATCCAACACAACACATTACTGAGTACCATTCTTCATATTTTCAAGCATGGTAGTGGCTGCATCATGTTATGCGTATCGGCAAGGACTAGGGATTTTTTTAGGATAAAAAGAAACAGATTAGTGCCAAGCACAGGCAAAATCCTCGAGGACAACCTGCTTCAGTCTGCTTTCCAACGGACACTAGGAGGAAAATTCACCATTCAACAGGACAATAACCTAAAACACAAGGCCAAATATACATTGGAGTTGCTTACTAAAACGACGTTGAATGTTTCTGAGTGGCCTACTTACAGTTTTGACTTAAATCGGCTTGAAAATATATGGCAAGACTTGAAAATGACAGTCTAGCAATGATCAACAACCAACATGAAAGAGCTTGAAGAATCTTTCAAAGAATGTGTAAGTATTGTACAATCCAGATGTGCAAAGCTCTTAGAGACTTACTCAGAAAGACTCACAGCTATAATTGCTGCCAAAAGTGATTCTAACATGTATTGACTCAGGGGTGTGAATACTTATGTAAATGTCATATTTCTGTATCTCATTTTCAATACATTTGAAAAAAAAATCTAAAAACAGGTTTCCGCCTCTCGAGTGGCTCAGTCGTTTCCTCTGACACATTGGCGCCGCTGGCTTCCGGGTTAAGCGAGCAATGTGTCAAGAAGCAGTGCTGCTTGGCAGAGTCGTGTTTCGGAGGACGCATGGCTCTCGACCTTCGCCTCTCCTGAGTCTGTACAGGAGTTCCAGCGTTGGGACAAGACTGTAACTACCAATTGGATATCACTAAATTCGTGACAAAATTTAGTTAAAAATAAAAAACAATCTGCTTTGTCATAGGGTATTGTGTGTAGATTAATGAGAATTCAGGCTGTAACACAGCAAAATGTGGAATTAGTCAAGGGATATGAATACATTCTGAAGGCACTATATATATATATATATATATATATATATATATATATTATTTTTTATTATTATTTTTTACAGATATTACAACTGGACATTGGCAGCTCCATTGATACTAAGTATGCAAGCTTTCCAGAAGAACCTGCCCAAGGTAGATCACATGTTATGCATTATGAATGTATGTTAGAATTTCAACATTCTGTGCATGTACTCATAAATACTTCATGTGTATCTAAGGCCACAGAGGAGGCATGGGTGAAAGAGAAGATGCCTAAGAAGTCCGGCCGCTGGTGGTTCTGGAGGAAAAGCAGCGTCAAACAGGTAGGGACTGCATCCCAAATAGTACCCTATTCCTTATACAGTGTAATACTTAGGTCCAATAAGGCTGCGCACAAAAGTAGTGCACTATATAGGGCTCTCAAACTCAACTCCGGACCTCGAAGCCAGTTATACTGTGTTTTTTCATTGTTCCCCTCCAATCAGGGACTGATTTAGACCTAGGACACCAGGTGGCTACAGTTAATTATCAGGTACCCCTGATATAGGGAATAGGGTGCCATTTGGGACAAAGGGGTGTTTTTGCAGTACGCTTTAGGTCTACTGGTATTGATACTTTGTAGTACCCGTAATGAAATCAACCCTAGCTGAACTGCTTTCCTGATACTGTCATTTGTCACCTTAAACAGATGGTCCATGATTTTCACCATTTCCTTCCTCATGATTCTTTTTTTTGTGTGGGCAGAAAATAGTTCCCATGTGAATCCCATTGGATTTGCATTTCCGTTGTAAATTAGCCTAAGCAAATCAGAGTGAGGAGAACCAGGTGCTAATTGTACTGCATAATCTTAGGAATCATTTTTTCATTTCATAAATGGGCAGTAATTCCACTATTAATCAAGGAAAAACACTAGGCCATATACAGTCAGTGTTGACATGATGACGTTTCATTAACGGGCGATTAATGTTGTCTGCTCCGCTCTCCAGTCTTCAGAGGCCAAGATGGACAGACACGAGTCCCAACACAGAGACACAGAGAGCCCTGTCCTCGATCAACAGATTCCAGCAGTGCCACAGTGAGTCAGCTTAGCACCACCCTGTCTCACCCTGTCTGTCCCCCACCACCCCTCCCTGGCGTTATTTCACAAGGGGAAGCCCAATTATTCACACAGTGATGTCACCCGCCTCACCCATATTCATCATTACACCAACCAATGGGAAACTATATTAGCCCTGGAAAAACAGTGATTCATAGGAAATTCCCCTGAGAACATGCATGAGGGACCCCGTTTGGGAGTCTCATCTGTGTTTTTTCTTTCTGTAGTAAATGAAGCTTGGTGACAATTCAGTGTTGGTATACTGCCCTCTAGCGGCAGCATATACAAATGCTGGATGTTCATTTTAATAACTGATGTCTAGAGAAGCATCATTCCTCTCGTTATATTTTCAGAGTAACTACTCACTCCCCTAATCTTTACTCACATTAGTTTAATCTTATACTGTTTTTAGGAAGTCTGATGTTGACCTGAGGTTGTTGTTATTTGACATTCAGGCAGAAAGCAGTAGACGACTCCTCCAGCGATGAAGAATCGAAAGAGCTCAACACAGTGGCACCTACTGAGCACATGCACACAGAGCTACCTCCACCAACTGGCTCGCACTCCTACATGAAGTCTCTCCGCCTCTCGTCTGACCAGATAGTAAAGAGCTTCTAACTTATAAAGTGATATTATTTAAATCCTATAAAGTGATATTGGCACATAGAGTTGGATAGAGGGCACATCTTTGCATCCTTACCCTCATAGCTTCTGTGACAGAATGGGAAGCGCAATTGAGGGCTATTGAGGGCAAGTGCACCCTCTGTCCTACTGTTAGCGCCTGTCAGTGCCTAGAAGAGATTTTGGAAACCACTTCATGTCACTCTCTCAGGCACCACTTTATTTGTGTCTTCTCATAGGTCAGTCTGAAGCTGAGGGAGGGGCCTAATGACGTCACTTTTAGCATCACCACCCAGTACCAGGGGACGTGTCGCTGCGAGGGCACCATCTACCTGTGGAACTGGGATGACAAAGTCATCATCTCTGACATCGACGGCACCATCACCAAGTAAAGTGGCTTTCAATTCTGTTTAACTACATTACCCAGTCAGTCTCCTCAGTCTTAACTCCTAGGTTGCATCCCAAAAGTCATCCTTTTGGACCAGAACCCATATAGGGAATAGGGTGCCATTTGGGACGCAGTCAGATTCTTAGGAGACTCAACATCTGAAATGGGATTAAGATCCTCTCCTGATCTTTTAATTTCTCATCTTCTGTTCGATGTTGGAGGGCTCTCTGAAAATCAGATAATGGTCTTGTCCAAACACACGATTACACATAATTACACTTAAAGGTGAAATCTGGGATTCAAACAAAGCAGTTCTTCAAGAATCAATGGCTAGTTTACAAGTATAAAAATGTATATATCAATCCCACACTCTTAAATGTAAAGGTACAAGTTGGAACCAAATAGGGTTCTTGAGAGCGATGCCATAGGGGAACCATTTTAGGGCACCAGTTTATTTGTGTCTTCTCATAGGTCAAATTAAAGCTGACAGTATGCACTTTAACTGTATAGTCATTGCATGATTCAAATCAAATGTTTGGAGTATAGAGCCAAAAGAAGAAAAAATGCTTCACTGTCCTAATAATTACTAAGGGCTCTGTAAAAATTCCTTGATTTTTCTTTCGCGGTTGACTCTTCATTATCTGGATAGACACTTGTGGTTTCTAGCTAACGTTACATCAATCAAAACAGTGGAGCGTGTAGTGAAGCAAAACTTTAGTGGTCAAAATCATTCATCTTTGGGTGACTGGGGGGGAGCGAGTTTCACGTAACCATTTATAAACTGGTAATTAAAAAATATATATATATATTACAGACTAGCTAAAAAAAATAAGTCAAAATGTATTATTTGCTCCATGGCTCTGTGGACCCACGGCTGTTTGGCTGATCTCAGTCGTAAAGAGGAATAACTTTGCCGCTGTTTCTGATTAATAAACAATGCCATGCTGGTGGGTGCTAACATTCAAATAAAACCCAGCCCTGAAATAATTTTCATGTCATATCATAGGAAAAGACACCACATTCACACAGATTTGCATGAAGTGGGGAGGTTGGATTTGTCACTTCAAGCTCAGATATATCATACTTTGACTAAAAGGATGACCTATTGACTTAAATCTGTATGCAACATCATGGTTAAGCTCTGGCCATCGTCTTTCAGCTACAAAAAGTGGATTTCTACTGATTTCTACTGGTGTGGGTTTTTATGTCTCACCAAATGCTCCTTTTTCTTAGGTCTGATGTGTTTGGCCAAATTCTCCCTCAGCTCGGGAAAGACTGGACTCATCAAGGCATTGCTAAGCTGTACCACTCAGTGCATGAGTAAGTAAGCCCTAGCCCAGGGCCTGCGTATTTATCAAGCGTCTCAGAGTAAGAGTGCTGATCGAGGATCAGGTTCCCCCTGTCCATGTTATCTTATTCATTGCGACCTAAAATGCTAAACGGATCCTTGTCAGCACTCCTATTTAAGTTGCTTGATACATATGGCCCTAGAACTACCATTTATCACATCCACCACTTAGTCAATGCATGACTAATCACATTCCTGTTTCACATGAAATGGTGGATAGGAGACGATCTAGACGATAGGAGACGATCTAATGTTGCAGTTATACTTCAATGTGCATTTCTTCAGGAATGGCTACAAATTCCTGTACTGTTCGGCGCGGGCAATCGGCATGGCGGACATGACCAGAGGGTACTTGTACTGGGTGAACGACCGGGGAACCATCCTGCCTCGAGGACCCCTCATGCTGTCCCCTAGCAGCCTCTTTTCTGCATTTCACAGGTACAACTCACCCTTAACTTCTCAGTTGGTTCAGTCTGCTTGGATTTGTAATAGCATTGTAATATAGTTAGATTGCAATGCATTTTCTTTCCTCTTCTCCGCCTTTCAGAGTTAAAACTGATCTTTCAGTTCCTATTTGGTACAGTCTGCTTGGAATAGTAATAACGTTGTAATAGCATTATAATATAGTTACATTTCAAGGCTTTTTGATTCCTTTCTACTTAACCTTTTATCAGGGAGGTGATTGAAAAGAAGCCAGAGAAGTTCAAGATTGAATGCCTAACAGACATCAAGAACCTCTTCTACCCAAACACACATCCCTTCTACGCAGCCTTTGGAAACAGAGCAAATGTAAGCTTTGTTTTACCTTCTCATTGTGTACTTATTTTGGAATAGGATCAGAATTATGGTGATTGTTAAGACTACTCCTCTGTTTTTGGCTCAGGATGTGTTTGCCTACAAGCAAGTGGGTGTACCAGTGTGTCGGATATTCACAGTCAACCCCAAAGGGGAGCTCATCCTAGAGCAATCGAAAGGCAATAAGACTTCGTAAGTAGCGACTTCACAGGATTGTAATCATAATTACTCTTTTATCTCTCTGTATGTCAGGAGTGTGGGTTTCTTGGGGAGTATTTTGGCCGGATTCAATTGCCGACAAATGCCCCTTTTAAAGGCGTTCGTGGAGATCGCCTGATGTTCGCGGAGATCACATTCACGGTAAAATGCTGTGGATGTAGGCTCAAGCGTATATGACCTTCAAAGTCTAGTGCAGTGCGCTTGTCGACAACGTGCCTTTAATGAATCCCGACCTTGGTCAGTAAGTACAGTAACCGTTATCTAACCCCTTCCCTGTCTTTCACTGTAGCTACGGCCGACTGAGTGAATTGGTGGAGCACGTTTTCCCTTTATGCAGTAAGGAGCAGAGCGCCACCTTCAGTTTCCCAGAATTCAGTTCTTTCTGCTTCTGGAGACAGCCAATCGCTGAGGTCTGCCTTGAGGAGCTGCTCTGAAACAACCAATCGCTGATGTGCGTCTTGAGGAGCTGCTCTGATTTCTGATTGGACAGTTCCCACAGCTGTGGTATTATCAGGTATTAAGGCGATAACCAACAGACACTTCGGGTATGGTCGATGCACTTTGTGTCTTTTGGACGGGAAAGAAATCACTTGAAATCAACTGTATTTGTTGGAATCGATGTAAGCAATATTTTGTATTGCTTAATAATTGTATGGGTCTTCCCATGATGATTGCTTGTACTGCCTTAACTGATGACTATACTATGTGTCTACTGATGCTGAATTATATTCCATTGTTTAGTGCTCCACAGGTTTAATAGCGTTTCGTTGATATATCAGTAAGAACTGCGTCATGATCGATTTAGGCATACTTTCCAATACAGACTGTACAGCCATTTTACAGTACAATGTGAAGAGAAAGAAGACAGGCGTAGTCGTAAGGTTAGTTATTTGGCTTGAGTGATAACGCACTCCCTATGTTGGGGTGTCCCGCTGTTTGGGAAGGCCTTACAATATAGTGTATGCATGCTATGCTAAGTTTGAACTAAGGGCTCTCTTCAAGCCGTGTCGCGAAGGTTCAGTGTTACGGCGCGATTTGAAATTGAAAGGAAACCTTCCCGCGTTAGCGGAGACGACTGCATTCACGTTAAACGCCGCAAATGTCAGCCCAATTGGAAGTTACTTTTACCTTTATTTTGCGGAATCTGTAACGCTTCAGCGATACCGATTGAGTCGGTCGCTAATATGTTGCGCAGAGCTGCCAGTGGAACTGGCACCAGTCTTAGATACACGCATACTGTATGATAATAGATCGATTTAAGTGATCTGAGCAGGCGATGTTTTAGACATACATGCAGATGGCTGCAGTGAAGTTTAAGGCGATGGAAGGCCTTTCTAAAGTGTCGATGCTGCTGACACACAGGGCACACAACACTGGAGCCTTTGGATGGAGACAGACTAATATGCACTGAAAGCACAATTATATGTTTTAGCAGACGTTTTATGGGTTAACTTTGACAGTGTTTGTGTTATGAAATGAATGCTTCTTTATGGGATATATTTCTATTGTTATAACTTGGGTTTGTCTAGTATATTTTGAATTATTATACCATTGTATTTGATGACGTTCGGAGGTGTTGCAGAGTTCCTCAGTAACAAAGGCATTCTTTCTATGAAAGTGATATTTTGTGTGGAGAGTACACACATCTTAACACGCTGGTATTTGTTGTGTTTTTCAGTGTATCTATTAAGAGATTAATTTTACAGTTCACACACTCTCCAATCTTAAATGCCTTCACTGTTACTTGATTAAGTGTTATTTTTGAGTGTCACTATATACATTGAAGTGTATGTTTGGGATATGAATGTTTAGCAAAAAAAAGAAAAAAGATAAAATCTATGATTCCATGCAGATGTTTCCTATGCTTATTTCAGAAACTTGTTTTTGGGAAAGGAGGGTGTAACTTTTGGAACATCATGAACATCTTTTCACATGCCAACAATCTGTCTAAACGGAACTTACTGTTAAAAACAGTGTGATTTTTTTGCTGAGACCTTAATATATATTTTTATAATGGAGTGTTGCGCCACAAGTTGTTTTAGCACAAAACTATTTTCTAAAATACCTGCGATACCAATACAAATAAGTATAGTATATTACAGTGATACTTCCCCAGAGACAGATGAACTCGTGGATACCATTTTTATGTCTGTGTCCAGTATGAAGGAAGTTAAGATTTAGTGATGCGGACCAATGCTAACTAGCGTTAGCACAATCAATGGAAATCTATGGGTACATGCTAGCATGCTAATTGCCAAAATCCCAAAGTATCCCTTTAACCATTCTATCATACATTTATAGTGATACTATTAATTAACAATAGGCCTATATAATAAAACAATAGTTAATAAACACTCATGGCCACTGTTTAGACAAAGCTTTTATTACTGGTACCAGGGGCAGAATTGAAGTTCTCTGATTCAAAACAGTTCATTTTCAGGCATTGTTCCTAAAGAACATTGTGACTCACTGGGAGGTGATGAAATACAAAGATCTTTCAAAACAACTGTGCTCGTTTTGAAGTTCTGCATCCCTTGTCAGGTAGGAAAAGGACCAGTCTATTTGTTTAACAGTAGTTCCGCTTACAATGCTATGTACAATTGATAGTCCTCAATAAAAATAGTCATTTGCAAATACCTAAAATTACACAGGTTTAAAATAAATGGTACAACAAATGTAAACAAATTGAACACACACATCAACACAAGCATACATTCAAAGATGTAATTTAAAAAAATGTTGCATTTAGAATATAATCACTAAATATGAATACTCCATGAATGGCAGTAGCCAGCCCCGTTCCCTCCATAACGATCTTATGAGAAAATATTTGATACACATTTATTTTTGTATGAAAGCTCTGTCATAAGATTGCTTTAAAGTACCATCATGAGTTACTACAATACCTGTAAGGCATACCCACATCTAAAGTAGAACTAGTGTTTTAAGGTTGGAGCTTTATAATGCTACTCATTGGTGGGGGTTATCTTTTTGAGGAGGTGGTGTAGAGAAGCACGGCGCTAAACGTCGAGAGGACCTCTGTGTTCTCTGAGATAGCAAGTTTGCCTGCGGTCATGACTAAACCTGCCCTGTCCCCACGCTTCAGAGTGAGAACCAGGCTCAGGGAGGCTGAGCCTCCGCAGTCACAGCTAGTGGAGCTAGCCCCACCTCCGCCACCATTAGCAGGAAGGTAACCAGCCGTGTCCAGCCTCTGGATGCTGTGGTTGGACACAGAGAGCACTGCCTCCACCCTGGCACCTCTCTGGGCTGTCAGCACAGCAGTCAGCAGGTAATGGCCCTCCATGGGAACATTGAAGATGCCTGGAAGAGTAGGAAGAAATAAGGGAGGGCGAATAAAGAGGGAACATCAGTCAACGACAAAGGGGCACTCATGTTAGCTGCATGAGGGACATACAAAAGTTGACAAATCTTGCACTTACAGTCTTGATTATTTGGGTAGGTTGCGGTTTACATTTAGGTTAGTGTGGTATCTGTGTGTGATTGGGACAGTGTTGTAGTAGTTACCTGTGTGAGGGTCGTAGTGTCCTCCATCATTCACCAACACCTTGTTGAAGCGGATGATGCCCACCTCACCAGGGAAGGGCAGGAGGTTGAGACCAGCCGAGAAGGACACCCGCTCACCTGACACACAGAGATACAGGGTTAAAGTTCAACCCTAAGTGTCTTCAGAAAGTATTCATACCCCTTGACTTTTTTCCAACGTGTTACAGCCTGAATTTAAAATGTATTACATTGAGATTGTTTGTCACTGCCCTATACAAACAAATACCCCATGTCAAAGTGGAATTATGTTTTTCAATATTTTTTGCAAATTACATAAAATGCAAAGCTAAAATGTATTGAGTCAATAAGTATTCAACCCCTTTTGTTATGGCAAGCCTAAATAAGTTATGTAATAAGTTCCATGGACTCACTGTGTGTGCAATAATAGCGTTTAACATGATTTTTGAATGACTACCTAATCTCTGTACCCCACACATACAATTATCTGTAAGGTCCCTCAGTCCAACACTGAATTTCAAACACAGATTCAACCACAAAGACCAGGGAGGTTTTCCAATGCCTTGCAATGAATGGCACCGATTTGGTAGATGGGTATAAAAAAAATAAAAAGCAGCCATTCAATATACCTTTGAGCATGGTGAAGTTATTAGTTACACTGTGTATCAATACACCCAGTCACTACAAAGATACAGGCGGCTTTCCAAACTCAGTTGCAGGATAGTAAGGAAACCACTCAGGGAATTCACCATGAGGCCAATGATGACTTTAAAACAGTTAGAGTTTAACAGCTGTGATGATAGAAGAAAACTGAGGATGGATCAATAACATTGACAGAGTAAAAAGAAGGGAGCCTGTACAGAATACAAATATTCCAAAACATGCATTCTGTTTGCAACAAGGCACTAAAATGGCGCAGCGGTCTAAGGCACTACAACTCCGTGCTTGAAGCGTCACTACAGACACCCTGGTCTGAATCGAGGCTGTATCACAACCGGCCATGATTGGGAGTCCCATAGGGTGGCGCACAATTGGCCAAGCGTCGTCCGGGTTTGGCTGGTGTAGGCCGTCAATGTAAATAAGAATTTGTTCTTAACTGACTTGCCTAGTTAAATTTAAAAAAGGTTATTTTGTCCTGAGTACAAAGTGTTATGTTTGGAGCAAATCCAATACAGCGAATAACTGAGTACCACTCTCCATATTTTTAAGCATTGTGGTGGCTGCATCATGTTATGCTTGTAATTGTTTTTCAGGATAAAAAATAAACGTAATTGAGCTAAGCACAGACAAAATCCTTGAGGAAAACCTGGTTCAGTCTGCTTTCCACCAGACAATAGGAGATGAATTCACCTTTCAGTAGGACAACAGCCTAAAACACAAGGCCAAATCTACACTAGAGTTGCTTACCAAGAAGACAGTGAATGTTCCTGAGTGGCCGAGTTACAGTTTTGACTTAAATCTGCTTGAAAAGCTATGGCAAGACCTGAAAATGGTTGTCTAGCAATGACAGAGGTTGAAGAAATTTGAAAAGAACGAGCAAATGTTGCACAATCCAGGAGTGGAACGCTCCTAGAGACCTACCCAGTAAGATTCACAGCTGTAATCGCTGCCAAAGGTGATTGATTATAATATATAATATACATTATATAATATATAATGTATTGACTCAGGGATGTGAATACTGATTTTATCAAGATATATATATATATATTTGTGAATTTTGTAAAAATGTTCCTTTCGCTTTGACATTATGCAGTATTTTGTTTAGATCATTGCCAAAAACATGTCAATTAAATCCATTTGAATCAACAAAATGTGGAAAAAGTCAAGGGGTGTGAATACTTTCTAAAGGTAAGTAAGTAAGTCACATTGACACAGCTTGTCCCCAAATTTGGGACACACATTCTCACTGTCATTTAAAAATAAAAATAAAAAAGTGTTTATTAGGACAGATACAGTAACTCTTGTCCATAACTGACTGGAATACTACTGCTTTAATCTGAAGAGACCTCTAAATATCTTACCTGTTAAAGTTAAGTATGGTTTGTGTAATGACGGTCTCAGGGGAATGTGGGCAACTGTTGAAAGAGGTTCATTTTCAGAAGACTCACAATTTTATATTCATAGTAAATTAAATCAAATGAGTCAAAATATCACTTACCAGAAATAACTGGCATATTAGGCTTTAAAGACCCTTTAGAGGGTGGGGAAGCTGTAAAATAATCAAGATACATTTCATGAGGTTTTGAAAGAAGGTCATTCATCTTGCAAACATACACTACCTTTCAAAAGTTTGGGGTCACTTAGAAATGTCCTTGTTTTTGAAAGAAAATCTATTTTTTTGTCCATTAAAATCAGAAATACAGTATAGACATTGTTAATGTTGTAAATGACTATTGTAGCTGGAAACGGCAGATTGTTTTAATGAAATATCTACATAGGCGTACAGTGGCCCATTATCAGCAACCATCACTCCTGTGTTCCAATGGCACGTTGTGTTAGCTAATCCAAGTTTATCATTTTAAAAGGCTAATTGATCATTAGAAAACCCTTTTGCAATTATGTTAGCACAGCTGAAAACTGTTGTTCTGATTTAAAGAAGCAATAAAACTGGCCTTCTTTAGACTAGTTGAGTATCTGGAGCATCAGCATTTGTGGGTTTGATTACAGGCTCAAAATGGCCAGAAACAAAGAACTTTCTTCTGAAAATCGTCAGTCTATTCTTGTTCTGAGAAATGAAGGCTATTCCAAATGAGAAACTGCCAAGAAACTGAAGATCTGGGACAATGCGGTGTACTACTCCCTTTGCAGAACAGCGCAAACTGGCTCTAACCAGAATAGAAAGAGCAGTGGGAGGCCCCGGTGCACAACTGAGCAAGTGGACAAGTACATTAGTGTCTAGTTTGAGAAACAGACGCCTCACAAGTCCTCAACTGGCAGCTTCA
Organism: Oncorhynchus mykiss; assembly: GCF_013265735.2. NCBI lineage: Eukaryota > Metazoa > Chordata > Actinopteri > Salmoniformes > Salmonidae > Oncorhynchus > Oncorhynchus mykiss. The sequence continues at coordinate 28,320,987 of NC_048579.1, forward strand.
TTAAATAAAGTCTCAATGTTTGAATCTACACTGTATTTGTGATCAATTTGATGTTGTTTTAACGGGCAAACAAATGTGCTTTTCTTTAAAAAACATGGACATTTCTAAGTGACTCCAAACTTTTGAACGGTAGTGTACCTACTTGCGTTTGAGTAGGTGTGCACATGCATTTGTATTCTGTACGTGTTTTTAGCCCCTCTCCCAGCTACCCCTATATCTCACCTGGGGCTCCAGCGAAGCCCTTGATGGGGGTCATGCTGCCGTCAGCCCCCTTGGGCGGTTTGGAAGAGATCATGATTCCGGGGGCTCCTGCCTCCCCAGTCTCTATCATATGTGGTGGTAGGGCCCCGTCTGGTATTGGCCCAATGGGCAGGACAGGGCTCTGAGGGACAGGCTTGGTCTCAGTGGGATTACCAGACTCCTCCACACCTCCATGAACGCCTGAAAAGGGGGTAATGACAAGCCAGGGGATAAAGAAAGGTTGAAGGATAGAGCGAGGGATAAAACCCCGGACCAGTTGTGGAGAGGTCAACATGTGTTAACAAACCAGCTGGTGCCGTGACGACTCCTGACACTGACAGACAGTTGGACTCTACCAGTCTCACTTCCCCTTGTGGCAGCGTTAAGTTAGGGACCAAAAACTACAATGAAGAAAAATTGTCTGGTCAAAAGAGAGACATCGGAGAATTCCTTTCAGACATTAAGGTCAAGCTTGCATTACTCTTAAACATGCTTTGTGCTTCTCGAGTGAAAGCTTTCACTTAAAGTAAAGTAAACCTCCCAGTAAAGTCAACCTCCCAGTTAAAGCTGGTTTGTGGGAACTCACATTGAGTATGCAGGGGGCCCTAATCAAGATTTGGTTAGGGGGTGGGGACCCCACCCACCTTGCGGGCAAAACATTTTAGTGGCCACCCTCTCTTGGCGGCAGTAGGGCAATTTATTTTGTTGTTGTTGCAGAAATTCCTTCTTGACCATGTGAACTTTCATGTGCCTTAATTACAAACTTGTATTGGATCTGTAAATATGAATATAAAATGTTAAGCTATGAGCCTTGTTTAGCCAAGGAGAAAGCACTGAGCTACAGTGCCTTCTGAATGTTTTCAACCCCCTTCACTTTTTCCACATTTTGATTAATTACAAAGTGGGATTAAAATGGAATCCATTGTCATTTTTTGGCAACGATCTACACAAAAATATGACTTTCAAGTCTTGCCATAGCAATTGTCAAGCCAAAACTGTAACTAGGCCACTCGTGAACATTCAATGTCGTCTTGGTAAGCAACTCCATCCAAAGCCTAATTAATAACTTCACCATGCCCAAAGGGATATTCAGTGTCTGCTTTTTTATTTTTTTATCCATCTACCAATCGGTGCTCTTCTTTGCGAGGCATTGGAAAACCTCCCTGGCTTGAAAGTCACTACTCGACTGAGAGACCTTAAAGATCATTGTACAGTATGTGTGTGGTAAGGGGTGGGACAGTCATTCAAAAATTATGTTTACCACTATTATTCCATGCAATTTATGTGATTTGTTCAGCAAATGTTTTACTCCTGAATTTATTTAGGCTTGCCATAACAAAAGGGGTTATTGACTCAAGACATTTCAGCTTTTCATTTTTAATTAATTTGTATTATTACGGGATGTTGTATGTAGATTTAGTGAAACAAAATCGCAATTTAAACTATTTTAAATTCAGGCTGTAACACAAAATGTGGAAAAAGTCAAGGGGATTGAATACTTTCAACTCATTGAAAGACAGGATTATGGATGGGGTTGACCATGCGTTTACATGTTCATTCTTAAAGTGATGGGTGGCGCTAAGGCTTAAGAGGGTGTGAACTATGCTGAATGGGTGTAAGCCAAAAATATTCAAATTTCACTTAAATTTGACATAAGCCCCCATAGAGCAATCTGGTCACATATCTGAGTGAGAGTTTCCAACTAAATCATAGGTGTACCCTGGAGGTCAGGCCCCCTGGGCACATGCCTGGTCAGTAATTCATCATGATTACAAGTTTTAGATAGCTGGCTAGACTAAACTACCTAGCAAAAATAAAAAAATAAAACTGTTTTTTTGTTGTAATGGCTTGTGAGTTTTTTCTTATTGGCCCAAATCCTGTGTACTTTTTAGCTATAGTACATGACCTATTACACATTTTGGGGGAATTTCACTCTCTACCCTGAGTATTTTTAAGGTTTATTAGATGGGAATGATGGTGAGATAAATAGGTGGGAGACGCAGTATACAGTGATTAAACCCTGGTCTCCAGTGGGGAGGCATTATGTTCTGTATGGGAGTGTTTCCCACTCAACACGGCTCTGCTCTCTCCTTCACCTTATTACTGTACTTTCTCTTGTCATTTTACACGAAAGAACAGTTATTATATAGAATGGTTCTCAATACGCCTGAGAGATTCTAATTGTCATCAAACAGTGAGTAATTCCCTGTCATCAGTGACCTAAACAGCACACCGCAGACACATCCACTGTGACAGGAGTCAAATGTTTGTGCATTCCTGACAGCCAGAGCTGAGATGACTAAAACAAACTACACATGAGTTTATCAGCTAATCATTAACCCTCTCAACATTGTTCTGGGGTGAAGTTTCCCCTTAGGTACAGATCTAGGATCATTTTCCCTTCCCATAATCCTAACCTGAACTGTTAGTGGGGAATATGCAAAACGGACCCAAGATCAGTGTGTCTAGGCAGGGGCAACGTCGCCCTACTCCTCATTATTCTCCTGAGCAGTCAATGAGATAACAGGCAACAGGTCCAAACTCTGTCTTCAGAGGGATTAAGCTGTACATGAAAGGCATACCTGCATACCAGGCAGCCTATCCCCCACCTCAGGCAACAGAGGTCAGTCGCTATAAAAGCCAGAACAACATGGTCTGGCTATTAAAACATTTATCTAGGATCAGCTTACCCTCCCCCAATCCCAACCTTAACCATTAGTGGGGGGGTAAATGCTAAACTGACCCCGAATCAGTGTCTAGAGGCAACATCACCCTACTCCCTAATAAACACTACACAGAGAGGGGACTAGAAGCAATCTGTAAAATACCACAGGAAGGAAGACTTGAGGCGGATTTTGTACATGTGTGTGTAATTTAGTGTGTGTGTGTGTTTAGTTTAGTTTGATTATGTGTAGCAGTCGGTTGGGCCTTGATGATTCTGACTGAAAGCCAATCTCAGCCTAAATCGCAGGGTAATGATTAAAGGATGGAGCTCTAACGTGTGCATGCACTATGATTAAAGACGTGGATGTAAACAATTGCAGCTGGGGGCCCCTGGCTTTAACTGTCGACCTGGAGGGAGTGTTACAGTGTATCCAAGAAATCCTACAGTCATATATATGCCATTTAGCAGACGCTTTTATCCAAAGCGATTTACAGTCATGCATCCCGGGAATCGAACCCACCAACCCTGGTGTTACAAGTGCCATGCTCTACCAACTGAGCTAGAAAAGACCACAGACTTACAGCCAGCCATTCCCTCCACCAGTCTGAGGATATATAAGAATCCCTGTGATATCCTATGTTCCGTACCACATCAGTTTAGTCTACTTTCAGGGGGAAAAAAGACAATTGAATATCTTCATATGAAGAAGAAAAAATATATATACGCTTTTTTTTTTTTTTTAACTCTGTCGGGGTCTCAACTTACGCCTGAGATGGAATAGAGTTGGAATAGCAGAATACACAAGGTGCAATTTCTCCTATGTCAGTCACTGATAGTCTGTCAATTCTATGCCAGCTAACATTTTCTAGAATGCCAAGTTAGTTTAGTGGCCAGCTATCATGGTCAAATTACCGGCCATGGGGCCCCCATTGATTTTGTCAGTCTCACTCAGACACCGTATTAAAAACGGCAATCATTATCCCTATAACACATGGCAAAATGTGTAGAATTGCAGGAAATTAACTCTAAAACTAGATGTGGTTATGGATGTGGGTACGCAGACCCGCAAGAAACTGTGGCCCCTCGATGAGTTCAGATTTTTTGGGGCCCCCACCCCCATCAAAATAAAAAAAAGAGCTAGATGGTGGTTTTAGCAAGAGAATAAAGTGACATGCTTTATTGCAGTGGGAGCTCAGAGATTGACTGTGCTGTGCATCATCAGGTCCTAGCTTGTCTCTGGACTATCTACCTTTGGCCAAAGCACATAGGAACCTGGTCAAATGTAGTGCACTATATTGGGGATTAGTGCACCATTTGGAACACTTGCCGTCCTGCCAGGGTTATCACGCTTGGCCTGTGTGTCTGTAACCCTTCAACCTTGGTTATCTGTCAGAGGGTCATTGACCTGAACAATATGGCCACTGAGGCAGTGGAAGAGGCAGAAAAGCATGCTAGCTTCTCTCTGTACTGCGCATAACTGAACTCTTAAGTGTTGTGTTGTCTGGACTTTCAGCAAGGAAGAGTTAACAAGGGTGAGTATATTGCATGTGTGGTTCTCACAGGCAAACATGGGCATGCACACACGTACACACACAATTCTAATCTCTGGGGAGTGATTGATAGGCTCAGGGGACACCACATTAGCCGCTTGGTTGTGACTAATGGTTTGGGAAATTGCCCTAATTAAACTACACTTCTGATTAACCGAACAAAACATATTTTTCCCGAGCACAGGTGGATAGTCTGGCCCTGTAAAATATTGACAATAGGGGCGATTTCATGCCAGCATAGCCTGAAAATATTTGTCGTATCTCAGATTGTTTTGGCAATTTTCACATCGAAACTTAATTGGTAGGAAGCATGTTTGACACGCTTTTTAAATTTACATCACAAATGATTTGAGAATACCATGATGAAAGTGGCCATTTTAGACCCTTTTATACATGCCTCCTGTAAGATCCTATTATCCGTACATGATACAGACAACATCTTGGTGTTATTATACTCCTAATAGTGTGCTCTAACAATTCATCATGATTTTTGTCTTAAATGGCTTGTGATACAACTGTAAAAAGCATATCAAACATCCTTCCTCCCAGGGAAGTTTCTATGTGAGAAATGCTAGAATAATCGGAGATACCAAAATAATGTTCCAGCTACACTGGCGTGGAATCTCCCGGTAGAGCACCACACCAGTGAACACAAACATAAATACACCAGACAAATCTGTTAGCAGTTTTAGACTTTAGATTTTCAGACCGGTCTTCAAGCCAAGCTAAATCTGGCGCTTGTCAAGCCGGGAGTGTCAGTCATTGAGCAGCCAAACACCATTTTAGGAAAATCTGATGTTTCCTTTCAGCAATCAATATATCTATTATCTAAACCATTGAGGAAAGTTGAGGGTCCCAATTCATGTCCCGCCCATTCAGCTCTTACTCAGTCTCTGAGTTTAGGAGGAAGGGTGTGTATGACGTCATGGCAGTACATGTGGCTCAGGGGATAGTCTTGACTGTGTCTGCGTCCCAAATGGCACCTTATCCCTTATGTAAGTGCCCTATTTTTGACCAGTGTCCATAGGGCTCCCCATAAGGCTTTGGTCAAAAGTAGCGCACTATATACGGGATAAGGTTCCATTTGGGATGCAGACTGTGTTCATTTAAAGAGAGACTGGGCCAGGCCAGTGTGTTAAACATATTCAACAAAACCAGAGAAAGAGGAGGCAGGGGGATATGGAGAAAGAGAGAGGGAAAATAAGGGCACTGAGGGGGAAGAGTAAGGTTGAAGGAGGGTGTGATGTCATGTCAACCCAGTAGCGCCTGGTCTGAACCCGGTCCACTCTGCTCTCGAAAAACAAACCTTCTTCTTGGTTCCTATAAGTGGACAATTGATAAGCCAGTGACAGAGGTCCCTATAAATGGACAGCACTTTCCACTTCCTGATAAGTAGCGATAGTCCGCTGTGCACGCTAAAGACCAGTCCAGGACAAAAGAGAAGCCATGAGCCAAGTATGAGCCAATGATATCCCAATGTGATCCATGGTAAAGCAGCATCCAGTCAGGAACATATGACAAGCGAAATGCCCTCTAAGGGCAAACATTGAAACATTCCAGCTGATAGAATAATGATTTTAAATATAAGTTATTACTATAATAACAAGTCAATGGCAGGGTACTGACACTTCATTTCTCAGAGTCTCCGAGTGCATGCTTCGCACACGGGTTGAAACAGTGACTCCGATCCAAAGTCTCTCCTTGTGGCTTCACAGCCAGGATCAGGCCCCTTCCCCATTGGACTCCCAGACCAGAACATGCAGAGCTGCTCTGTAAACCAGTGAGTCATATAGAGCTGGATTCAGAAGAAGAGACGCAACCCTCATAAATGTTATGGAGTGTGCTTCCAGCTCCCTTATTCCCAGCTGTGGACCTCATCGGAGTCCGGTTGAGTTCGCCTGGGCCCATGTTTACAAAGAGCCCATGTTTACACTAGTTATCTGCATTGACCAAGGATATGGGGGTTCTGAACTCTCAGATGACCATGAAACAGCAAGGCTAGTCTTAACAAAAATATAGTTATAACAGAGTATAGGTCTTTACGGGTTCCAAAAAGTTGAACCCGGACAGACCCGAGGGCAATCAGACCAGATTGGACCAGTGACAAATAAATGACATTTATCAGCCAAGTTGCTCTTCTGGTTAATGAATAGGTCTTTATATGTTGTCTAAACCTTCTATAAGTCAATAAAATGCACCTTATTAGCGTACAATAAACATGCAGAGCTGTGGTCACATAGAATCAAACAGGAACCAAACTAGACCAGAGGGACAAAATAGAATGTTGGGCCCGGGTCGGGTATATCGGTTCCAACTGGACCTGTCAAGACCTTTACTACAGAGATAAGGAGCCCGCCAAGCATTGCTCGGACACAAACTATTTAAAATAACCGTGTGTGTTCAATCAGTGCTGCCTCTGAGTCAAAACCCAGGGAGATTGAAATCCAGCTTCCCGTTGCCCTTAGTTCTCACAAAGAACCTAGCTAGGTTTACATTCAATTTGCGACAGATTTTCATGAAAATATTCTAAACGAGCACAAAACAATATGTACATTTTCCCACCAGGGGTGTTTCCATCAAACTGGCTAGTTGCGGATAAAAAGCTGTGCGTCATGACGTAACGCACATAGAAAGCACTTAGTCATCTAACTTTTTATTTTAAAATAATAATAATGAAGTTCTATGTGTTTCCATCCTGTTTTTATCTCTGTCGATGGTTTTGGCACAAAGTCTGTGATAAACAAAGAGGGGTCGGCGGGGAGGGGCACATAGATTTTGTAGTAATGTTCCAATCACTCAAATATCACATTAATACACGTTAGACATGGCAAAATGTATATAATTGCAAGACAATTAGCTTTAGAATTGCAAAATGTTCTCTGCACCCCATGACAAAATTTGTAAAATTGCAGGAAATACACTGTAAATACACCTTCTAAATGTTTCTCTCTGCCACCAAGAGGGGTGTGAACAGTTTGTGTCATGAACAGTGCTTGTACCAATAGAAATAGATGTGGTGGCAGGGGATGTAAAGTTTACCAACAAATTTGCTATTTCCATCAGGCCTGTCGTGACATTTTTTGTCCGACGTACATAAAAAGGTTGGATGGAAACCTGGTAAGAGACATACACTAACAGGTCCTACATTAAATACACATTACTAGGCACGATTTAAATCAACAACCTTAAGCAACCCAAATGGGCTCCAGCTGCAGCTCTGAGATTTATCTTACTAGCACCATTTGATTGTAATTTCCAATTTGTGCTACTGGAACACCTTGATGATATATACTGTGGTGTAACCAGTATGAAACTAACTTAGCAGGAGAGCACTGACGTGGGGGAAGTGTAGGTTTAAGAACAAATGAGAGGTATAACCTGGATAATTGGAATAATCATGCATATTTTAAGCAAGCAAAGTGGTCAATCTTATTTAATCTTTAGCCTAATAAACTGTGTATGATTTTCTAAGTTGTAGTGGTAGGAAAACAAAGCATCGCGACTGCAAGTTTACTTCGACATGATGGTTATTGTGACTCCTGTTTGCCACATCTTCAATTTAAGCCTAGAAGACGGTGTGTGCCCTCAGACATGGAGGGAGGCAAAGGTCATTCCACTACCCCAGAGTATCAGAGCACACTATTAATTGTTAAAACAGCCAACCAATCAGCCTGTTACAAATTTTGGGAAAACAAGTTATTTTACAGAAGACAAGTTAACAACAGACTTTCAACATGCTTATAAAGAAGGGCACTCCACATGCCTGGCACTGACATAAATTACTGATGATTGGCTGAAAGAAATTGATAGTAAGAAGACTGTGGGAGACCTCAGTGCCGCTTTTGATTTAATTGATCATAACCTATTGCTGAAAAAACGTAGGTGTTTGCATTGTCTGCCTTATTATGGATTGAGAGTTATCTATTTAATAGAACACAGAGGGTGTTCGTTAATGGAAGCCTCTCTCATGCAAATTCGGTTGAGTGTGGTGTACCGCAGGGCAGCCAACTAGGGCCATTATTGTTTTCTGTTTTTAAAGTGACCTTCCACTGACTTTGAATAAAGCCTGTGTGTCCGTGTATGCTGACTACTCAACAGTATACACGTCGGCTGCAACAGTAAAATAACTGACACCCTTAACATAGAGCTCCAGTCAGATTTAGAATGGGTAACTAAGCAATAGGCTGGTGCGAAATATCAAAAAAACAAAAAACATAATTTTTGGGACAAATCACTCACTCAACGCTAAACCTCATTTAGATCTATTATTGAATGTGGCTATTGAGCAAGTTGAAGAGACTAAACTTCTGGAGTGTAACCCTAGATAGCAAGCAGTCATGGTCAAAACATATATACTCAATGGTTGCCAAAATGGGAAGAGGTCTGTCCATGATAGGGCGTTGCTCTACCTTCTAGCCATCTCAGTCGACTAGACAGTTTCTATGGGCCCTAGTTTTGTCACACCTGCCCAGCCTTGTGGTCATCTGTGGCAAAGATGGACATAGTCAAATTGCAGTTTGTCCAGAACAAAGCAGCACGTATCGCACTTAGATGTACATGGAGGGAAAGCGTCATTAACATCCATGTCAGATTTCCTGGCTCAAAGTTGAGGAGAGACTATTGGTCTTTGTGCAAGGTATTGCTGTGTTAAAGGTACTGTCTGTTCATGCAGTTGGCACACAGTTTGGACAAGGCATGCAACCAGAGGACATGCAACCAGAGGTCTCTTCCCAGTTCCCAGGTCCAGAACAGAGGCTGGGGAATGCACAGTATAAAATAGAGCCATGACTACATGGAACTCTGCCATCCCAGGTAACTCAAGCTAGCAATAAAACCAGTTTTTAAAAAAACTGATTAAAGAACACCTTACTGCACAATGGGGACTGTGAAGAGACACATCCATTTTATTTATCTTGTTTTGTAATTTGCACTGCATTATACCTAGATAATGTGTGTATGTACTGATATGTAGGCTGTGTGTGACGTTTTAAATGTATTTCAGTACTTGACTAATAATGTTCTGTGCTTAGTAAAATGTCATGTTTCAGCGGCTAATGGGGATCTTAATAAATACCAAATCTCTGTGTCAAGTCTTACCAGTGTTCTCAGGACTGGTGGTTAGATGATGGAGGTCCTGGGTGATGACTGAGAAGTGGTCCTGGAGGTTCTGATATGTTCCCTTCAATCCTTCGATGTCCTTGGTGTGGGCAAGCAGGGTGTTGTTGATCTCGCTGACACAGTTCCACAGGCCGGTCATGTGCTTGTTCAGCCCCTCTTTGATCCTGTGCAGGCTGCTGGAGATGGGCTCCAGCCTGCTGCACATGTTATCCAAGCTGGCAACCCGGCCATCTACAGTTTTAACGTCCAGAGCTACACCCTCGGTCCTGTTCCTGCAGTGATCTGCCTCGGACCTCACCTTCTGTCCCAGTTCCTCCAGCCGGGCCCTTAGCTCCTCTCTCTGGGCCAGGTGGAGCTCCTGCAGGTCCCTGGCATCATGGGCCGGCCCCACGCTGCTCTGGCAACAGGTGTTCAGTTGCTGGAGCTCCAGGGACTGCCGGCTGAGAGATACACCCAGGGCCGATAGAGAGCCCTCTTGTCCTCCAATACGCTCGCTGACAGCTCCCAGCTCTCCCCGCACATCTTTAAGATGAGCACTGAGAGAGACACCAAAGTCTGACAGAGAGCCTTCCTGCACTCCAATACGCCCACTGAGAGCTTCAAGTGCTTCTTCCACACCTGCAAGACTGGTACTGTGGTTCAGAAGCTGCCCTTGGAGCTCCAGGGACAGCTGGCTAAGAGAGAGCCCCAGGGCTGACAGGAAGCCCTCCTGTCCTCCCATACGTCCTTTCAGAGCCCATAGCTCTTCCTGTGTATCTGTAAGACTGGCGGTATGGTTCAGGAGCTGCCCTTGGACATACTCCTCCATGTCTACAAGACTAGCTGAGTGGCCTTTCATGCTAGACTGCATGGTGTCTAGGCTAGTTTTGTAGACCTGGAGGTTATTTTGAATGCTCTCTATGGCCAGTTGGTCAGACTTGCACTCTGTAGAGCACAACTGGTCAAGGGCATTGAATCTGTCCTCCAGAGCCTGAACGCTGGTCTTGTGAGAGGTCACCTCACCCGGCAGTGCCTCCAGCACAGCCTGAGGCCTAGATAGGGGGCTGCTTATCTCCACCAGTAGACTGGTTACCCGGTCCTCCATGGAGCTCATCCTGTCCTCAATGGCCTTCTTCAGGTTTGTAGCCCCCTCTGCCCACTCTCTCCTCAGCTTCTCCTCTAGGAAGAGGCTGTGCACTTCCACGCTCCTCTCTGACATGTTTAGATGGGCCTCCAGCTCTTCCGCATGGGGCAGGAGTTGGTCAGGCTCGGGCTTCTTCTCTAGGCTGGACTGGAGTCTTGGCTGGGCCCCAGAGGCCCGGAACAGCTCCTTCTGCAGCTCCTGCAGACCTGGTGGGGTTCCGTCTCCCCTAAGCAGACCAGGCAGCTCATTCTTGAGGTCCTGGATCTCCTTGCGGAGGTCCATCTCCTTGGACTCGAGGAGCTCAGTCAGGCTGAGGTAGCTGTTCTCCTGGAACTCAGACTGCTCCTGCACTGATAGAATCTTATAGTCACACGAGTTCTTCAAGTCCGACATCTTGATCTCCATGCCCTCCATCATCTCGTCCCTTAGGGCGTGAAACTTTGCATCCACGTAGGCGCGCAGGGCCGCGTCATTGGCCGGGGGAGCCGGAGGGGGTGTGGCCAGAGGGGCCTGTGTGGCCTCCATTAGCAGACGTAGCTGTCCGTCATGGTGGTTGACCCTGGAATGGAGGTCATCCAGGGTGTTGCTCTTGGTGTTGAGGGTGTCTGTGAGGTTGTTGATCTTGTTTGTGAACTCGTCCATGTCCACCATTTTGTACTCCTTTTCCATGGAGAGGTCCTGCAGAAGCATGCTCTGCTGCTCGCCACGCACGCTTTCCGGCTGCCGCAAGTTGTTGAGCAGCGTGACCAGCATCTTGCTGGCGTCCTCCTGCAGATCCACCCTCAGGTTGGCAGACAGGCTGGTCATGGCTGCCTGCATGTCCAGGACCTGCTGTGACAGACGCTGCACCTCCTCCTCCATCTGCTGTGTCGTTTGACTCCCTCCCTGGCTCGCCACCTGGCCACTCACCCCCCCCTGGCCTGTCTGACCTCCTGGCTGCCCCTCTGCCCCCCAGGAGTGGCCACTCTGACCCCACGCCTGCTGCCCCGGACCTACAGAAGGAAAATCCAATGGTTAGGATGTCCTCTTTTCTACTAGGGAACCCATATTTATTATTGTGGGTTAAATCTATGCTTTACATTACTACAGTAGTAGAGTAGTGAAAAACATTCCTAAACTAATCATATGACCAGACTAGCATACTAGTTATGTATGGGTTGTGGCTCAGGTATGTGTCTCTAAAAGGTGAGGTATGTTTAAGCAGCTCTCTTACCCTGTGTCTCTGCGATGTGTCCAGGGGCAGGAGGCGGGTTGGACCGAGGCCCCAGGACTGTCTGACGGAACGGGACACCTTTCAGATCTTTGCAGTCATGACCCTGGTACCCTGGACAGCACCTCCACTCCAGCTCTGTCACCAGCTTATAGCCAACCTTATACATGGGGCGGAATTGGGTTCGATACCTGGAAAAAGGAAAAGGTAATATGGCAAAGAAAGAGATGACCTAAATGTGCATTCACATTTTCTATAATTTGGAGATTGTTTTGACTTTAAATTTGTCTAACCATATGACCATTGGGAACACAAGGTCAAAAGGAAAAACCCACAACAAGACAATCTAGCAATTATGTTCACAACATAAAACCCCCTCAATGTTATTCTCCACTGGGCTTCTGCTTTCAAAGTTTCAATGGACATTTCCTGAATGTGAGTAATGTGAGCAATGCTTTGCCAAGTTACCACTACGCTTGAGCAGTGACCCCTCTTGGGAGAGCAGTACAGGCCTTGGAATCCCAGCAATAAAGACCTGTTTATGACAACAGCCTCCAGATGGGCTAGCTAGCCAGTCACACTCCTAATGCATCATGCACCCCTTTTTAATGCTGCTTAATGTTTTCCACCATTTACACCCTGTCAAATGTGGAGCCACGCTTCGTCACTGGCCCCAGGACATGTTTCCCAACACGATGCTCAATAATAACACATGAAAGCAGCCAACCCAGGGAGAAATGTGTGTGTGTGTGTGTGTGGGGGGGGGGGGGGGGGGGGGGGCTGTGTGCGTAACTGTACCATGTGTGCCAATACAAAGCAGATGATTATTTACAGTTTAGCTAAATAAATAGATTTTTCATCATAGCTGCACAATCTTTAATTCCCCTCATCTTCCATAAGGCTCAATGGGATCACGGACATGTTTCTTGTCCCAGACAGTGACAAATAGACCATAACGGATCAGTCAATCAAACTCACTGGTTCGTCATAAACATCTAAATCACTTGCAGATGATCTGTCATAAATACGGAATAATCTGAGGATCTGAAAGGGTGAATGCAGATTACAGAAGATAATGGGACAAGTGTGCCAAGAGGATAATTACACCTACTCAGTGCTTGTGACCCTCTGCTGCTGTAGTGCAGTGATAAACTAGCCGATGGAGATCATGAATACAGTAGCCGACATTAACAGCTGACCAGTAATTTTCTTTGCTGATATTATAAAGCACTTTACACAAGTTATTCGGAATGCCAATAAACAATGCAATCATGTGATGGTGTTTTAAATACTAGGCAGAGGATGGGACAATGGTCATGGATCCTAAACATTATTGGTTGATATGTGGAAGTATTCTTAACATTCAAAGTAATCAATAGTGTTCAATGTCAACTTTCTTTAATGATGTTGAGTCACTGCTGTAACACCGCTCTCGAGACCAATAAAAATAGCAGCACCCCACCCTCTCGAGCGAGCCTCTTGGGCCACTTACATCACTTGTTGCGCGCAGTTGAGTTGATGCATCTGGCAAGGCGCAGACTCCGGCTGCACAAAGCTCTCGGTGCCACCCACGACCGCATAGCTCACGTTCTTCTGCACGACGTATGCACACCAGTTTCTGAAAAATTGAATTATTGAGTCACACAAAATGACGAAAACAATTCAGCCTATGAAAGAGGAATGGTGAAGTCCTTGAAGTAAAATAATCTAATCATTATATAGGCCTACCATAAATGTGTTGATTTCATTATTCTATTAAATTGCAGTGACATTTTTATTGAACTTTTTATTGTTGTTGCCATTGGCCTATTTTAAAAACAAATAACGTGTAAACCCATAAGTATGTGCTTTTTTTGTTCTAATTTCAATGAAAAATAAATCAATATATATTTCAGCATAGGCCTACAGTAACAATAAAAAGCCATAAAACATGTAAATACTCTAGACAATTTAGACTATTGGAGTCTCCAATAATATAACCATACATTATCAGTCAAAACTATAGACAAATGTCTGATTATACATACAGTACAAACAACTATGAAAACTTCACTCACTTATTCCTCTGTCGTTGTTCTGAGCCAGAGTATGCGCTTCCCTGGAACATGTTATACCGTGACGGCGTTCCATTGATCAATGGAAAGGTGAGCAATAAGGGAAATAAGGCACTTTTTAAGACGAATCCGGTGGGAAGGCACTTCATTTTAATACAACGGAAAAAAGTAGACAAATATTAAACATGTAAGCATTGAGGTTAGACGTTTTGGTCCCTCTCCTAGCAGCAACTCGAAAGGCTGATAATACAAACTTTCTTCCAGGGTATAGCAGCCTGTGACGTGACGTTCGGGGTACAGCGAACCCCCTTCACCAGTGCTCCTCACTCCCAGAGAGTAAAATGCGCTCCCAGTAGAACAGTGATTAAATCCCGTTTCGTAGTTTCCTCACTCATCTGCTTCAGTTTGTATCGGAGATCATGTTCCCTGCTTTCTTGAAAAATACTTGAATGTGGTTGACTGCATGCATGCAACTCTAGTGACGAAGTCCCCAAAGGAACGCTTTCATATCCAGCCCACTGGATAATGCAATACAGTGCTTTACACCAGGTTTTCCCAAACTCGGTTCTGGACCCCCCGCTTTGCAAACATGTGAGAGTGTCAGACTAGCATCACTTTATTGTAAGTGATACATCTTGTAGCAAACATGTTTTATTGATATGCGGGTGTCATATGACCATCACCTTCAGATCGGCGGGGACACTGACTAAAGTACTACTCATATAAAACTTCGAACAAAACCTAAAGACACTTTTTAGAATATGCCAAATGATTGAGTGTGCATTGAAATGAGATCATAGTGTTATAGATACATTTGATTGAGTGTCATTTTAGACGTAAATTTAACCGAATAAAAAACGAGTTGGCGCACACCCAGAAAACATATTTTATGTGTCGGTGCGAACAGCAAAACATCTATAAACTAAAGAAATAGTCTTATAAATTGATATATTCTTTCTCCAGCTCATCAGCGTACACCCAATATGTTCCCACTGTTGATACTTATTATGCATTATAGTTTAACCAAAAAATTACATGTAACAAAACCAAACGAAATAAGTAACAATTAAATGTGAAATAATTTGTTTAATTCTATGTTGATGCTAATATTAAATTGTTTCCATTTAAGAGCCTAATAAACTCAGCCAAAAAATAAATGACTTCTCACTGTCAACTGCGTGTAAATATTTGTATGAACATAACAAGATTCAACAACTGAGACATACTGAACAAGTCCCACAGACATGTTACTAACAGAAATTGAATAATGTGTCCCTGAAAAAAAAAGTCAAAATCAAAAGTAAAAGTCAGTATCTGGTGTGGCCACCAGCTGCAATAAGTACTGCAGTGCATCTCCACCTCCTTGACTGCACCAGATTTGCCAGTTCATGCTGTGAGATGTTACCCCACTCTTCCACCAAGGCACCTGCAAGTTCCCGGACATTTCTGGGGGGGAGAATGGCCCTAAACCCTCACCCTTCCAATCCAACAGGTCCCAGACGTGCTCAATGGAATTGAGATCCTGGCTCATCGCTGGCCATGGCAGAACACTGACAAACCTGTCTTGCAGGAAATCACACACAACGAGCAGTATGGCTGGTGGCATTGTCATGCTGAAGGGTCATGTCATGATGAGCCTGCAGGAAAGGTACCACGAGGGAGGAGGTCGTCTTCCCTGTAAAGCACAGCGTTGAGATTGCCTGCAATGACAACAAGCTCAGTCCGATGATGCTGTGACACACCGTCCCAGACTATGACGGACCCTCCACATCGATCCCGCTCCAGAGTACAGGCCTCGGTGTAACGCTCATTCCTTCAACGATAAAACCATCATCAAATCAGACCATCATCCCTCGTGAGACTTACCCACGACCTGTCAGTGAAGAGCACTTTTTGCTAGTCCTGTCTGGTCCAGCGACAGTGGGTTTGTGCCCATAGGCGACGTTGTTGCCAGTGATGTCTGGTGAAGACCTGCCTACCAACAGGCCTCTCTCTACAAGCCCTCATTCCAGACTATTGAGGACAGTCTGAGCACTGATGGAGGGATTGTGCGTTCCTGGTGTAACTCGGGCAGTTGTGGCCATCCTGTACCTGTCCCGCAGGTGTGATGTTCGGATGTACCGATCCTGTGCACCGTCTTAGGCGTCTCGCAGTACGGACATTACAATTTATTGCCCTGGCCACATCTGCAGTCCTCATGCATCCTTGCAGCATGCCTAAGGCACGTTCACACAGATGAGCAAGGATCCTGGGCATCTTGATTTGTGTTTTTCAGAGTCAGTAGAAAGGCCGCTTTAGTGTCCTAAGTTTTCATAACTGTGACCTTAATTGCCTATCATCTGTAAGCTGTTAATGTCTTAACGACCGTTTCACAGGTGCATGTTTATGGTTCATTGAACAAGCATGGGAAACAGTGTTTAAAGCCTTTACAATGAAGATCTGAAATTCTTTGGATTTTACAAATTATCTTTGAAAGACAGGGTCCTGAAAAGGGGACTTTTTAAAATGCCATGAATTATTGCATAACAGTTTCACACAATTGTAATGAACTTAATCACGACACACCCCTCACTATTAACATTGGTTGCACTAATTACACCGTCCACATAACCTGGTTCATGCATTCATGACATTACCCTGAAGAAGGCAGTGATGCTGAAACATTGGTGATTTACCCAATAAATTACTTTGAGTTCATATATGGTGTGCAACTCTTTATTTTTATAGTTTGAGGTCACTTTAGCATCAGTCAGCCAAATACGGATTCATTCAAAACATATCTTGTAGAATTTTCACAAACACACCTAATTCCTAAGTGAAAACACATTTATAAACAATTTATAAAATATTTTTTATAAAAAAATAAAATAATCTTTGTACATTGTCCAAAACCTACCTTCCCCTATCAAAACACAGTTAATTGTAAGCTGGACAAAAAGAAATAAAGTTCATCTAAATACCAGTCGCTTCATATTGCTGCCATCTACGTTTAAATGTGTAAAAAAAACACCAACCTGCTGAACAAATGAATGAAAATGCATGAAGAGACTAACTCTTCAGACTCAGACATGATGTAGATGGCATGGTACAACTCTGCTGTACATGTCAAATGGAATTGAAAACTGACATTTATGTTGCTCAAAAAAAGGGAAATCAATAGTCTTGTTTTAATAACTTCCGCCTCGTCCTCTTGGTTACCATACCGGACGATTCTCCGGCCTTGTCAAGACTCCGTTTCACCCCAATGGCGGAAGGCGTCCGAACTGGAGTACTGGCTGTACAAAAAGACAACCGACAACATACCTTTCACATTTAAAAAAAATAGCAAAGTAAATCCCTCACAGATTAAAACAAAGCGACAGGAAAATAATGTAGGGGTCACCTAACAATGCTCTTTAGGGCCTTGGGTGTGAGAAATGTGCTTTAATATTTGAATTTTCTTTTTATCACAGTGTCAAAATGTACCCCTCATCATATACACGTACCAAGCTTTGTCTCGATGTCTTTGAGCTGCTTCTCCTGCTCATCCATCTCCTCTTCTTTCTGCACCATTTCAGGTGACTTCAGGTATTGCATGTGGCTGTCAAAGTCCTCCTGCACCTGTCTGCTCTTTTCCATGGCCAACCGGTACTGCTGGAGCAGGTCTGCAAACAGGGGCAAAGGCATTTTTTTTTTACCCCTTTTTCATGGTATCCAATTGGTACTTACAGTCTTGTCCGTATGGGAGTTGCAGCCATGAGACTCGGGAGAGGTGAAGGCCGAGAGCCGTGCGTCCTCTGAAACACAACATGCCCACTTAACCCGGAAGCCAGCCACACCAATGTGTCGGAGGAAACACATGGCGACCGTGTCAACGTGCACTGCGCCCGGCCTGCCAAAGAAGTCGCTAGTGCGCGATGGGACAAGGACATCCTTGCCGGTCAAACCTTCTAACCCAGATGACGCTGGGCCAATTGTGCGCTGCCCCATGGGTCTCCCGGTTGCGGCCCGCTGCGACAGAGCCTGGACTTGAACCTAGAATCTCTAGTGGCACAGCTAGCACTGCAATTCAGTGCCTAAGATCACTGTGCCACTCGGGATATCTCTATATATATATATATATATATATATATATATATATATATATATATATATATATATATGATACTATACTTTGAAATGCACTAAGTAAAAATCCAGTTACAGAAGTAAAATCCAGTCACTGACCAATCTGGCCCATAAAGGTGTGGTAGTCCTTGGGGAGGGGTGCGCCGAACACCTGGCCACGCAGTCTCTCTATTGGAGGGGCTTTGTTCTGCAAGCCCCCAAACTTGCCGTTGCTGCGGATCCTATCGCCCTGCCGAGTCAGGAGGGTGGGGCATGGCACCTTGCTCTGGACCACCTGGCCAAAACAAAAAACAACAAGACCCAATTCTCAAAACAGGAAAAAAACTGACTGGACTTTAGGACATGTTTCTGGACCACCCATACAAAGACACTAGACCTGCTTCACAAATAGAGCACTATTCCCTATTTAGTACACTACTTTCCACCAGGGCCCGGGCCAAAAGTAGTGTACTAAATAGGGAATATGGTGGAAACTGAGGGACCAACCTACCTAAATTTGTCCAACAAACTCATATTTTTTATATTTAGTTGCAAAACGTTTTGAAAGTTTGCCGCGGTCTCCGCCTAAATGAATAAACCCCTGAATTTGTGCAATACAAACTAGTTTGTTGAAAACGGTTACTGTCCAGAAACATTTAGCTATAGTGTGCACTAATGAATACACCCCAGATCTCCCAGGCGAAGGCTTTAAACTAGAACACTAATTGGCCAGGGTGTTACAGATGGCTTGGTTAAGGCAGCATGCCTGGCCTGACTCACCCCCTTCCTGTAGTGGTTAGCAGAGTCCAGGTCATCCGTCAAAATGGTGTCTCCAAGGAGGTTGCCGAACACTGCAGGGAAACAAGAGATGATTATTTAAAGGCTAGTTACATACGTATTCACCAAACTACTACCAGAGTATTACCTGAAACGGATCACTAAAGCTCCTACTTTTACTGAAACATGTTCCATTATTTGGCTAAAGACAGGGGGGTGTATGATATCATACAACTGCTTCTATAGAGGGTAAATAAACTCAGGTTCTTAAAAGGTTTTTTTATCTGGAGGCGGAAAAAAACGCACACCTGTTTAGGCGAGGTGCTGGCTAGCGGAATAGAACACAATAAAAAATACAAAAAGTTCTGTTGAAGTTCTGTTGGTTATTAGGATATTCAATTATTGCATCTGAGCTCCTAGAGTGTGCGGCTCTCCTTTTCTTCTTTAAAAGGTTTGAACCATTTCAGTATATTTCATGCCCTGACAAAAACCTCTTATAAGCGGAAGCCCGAGAGAAGCATTACATGTAAAGAAAGAACGTAAAACTGTTCCAAGAGCCCTCATTATGAAATCAATCCCAAATCTGGAAATACAGAAATCTAAGAGCAAAAATAACAAAAGTTTAAACATGCATGATGACAATCCTTTAAATTACACAAAACAGCATCATGATGTATAATAATTTTTATAGTGAAAGGCTGGGGTCCAATTTCAGCTCCAGTAGCAGAGTCCCCCCAGGGAGGGATGCCATAACTGCCCCGTGAGGTAAGAGCCTGGGGTTCCGTCTGGAACCGTTTAGCCCCCAAACGCAGGCGGGTGAGAGAGAGAGAGCGAAGGGCCAGGGGAGGAACTACCCTAACAACCACAAACACACAACTCAGAGTAAGAGTGCTGATCTAGGATCAGGCCCCTGCTCTCCATATCATCTTATTCATTATGATTGAAAAGGCTAAACTGATCCTAGATCACAAGTCTGAGACACTTGATAAACATGGAGACCAGGAATGAAGAGACAAAAGCTTCTAGAACTGCACAGAAACAGAAACCACGCATGCTTAGGCACAACTAGACAATTACATTTAAGGGGGGGGGGGGAATATGTGACTCAAAGAGAAATTCTGAAGAAGACTAACTCACCTATGTGGCAGTTCTCTGCATTCTCTGGGAAAATGAGGAGGTCTCGGGCAAACACAGGGTTCCCAATGGGACGAAAGCTGTCCTGACCGTTCCTTATAT
The DNA here is from genome assembly GCF_013265735.2 of Oncorhynchus mykiss. NCBI lineage: Eukaryota > Metazoa > Chordata > Actinopteri > Salmoniformes > Salmonidae > Oncorhynchus > Oncorhynchus mykiss. The sequence goes on from NC_048579.1 coordinate 28,341,046, forward strand.
GGGGCAAGGGTCTGGAAAAGAAACAAGTACAGCCCACAAAAGCATGAACACCTTTGAGAATAATGAAACAGAGCTCAAAGAACCTCACATGACACAGGTCCCAGACTAAAAACTGTAGGAGGCCAACTACTGGAAAGGAAGGAACAATTGCATGTTGTTTAGAGTGTAAAGGTGTGCGTGTGTTCACCTGCTGCTGTTCTTCCTCCAGAACACCGTGTCCAGGGGCATGACCTGCTGCTTCCCCTGGGTGTCGTCATAGATCTTCCGTGCCGCCGCCGTTGTCATGGTGACCACACAGTCAATGTCCCCCAAGAGGTGCCAGGAGATGACCGTGGCCACGTCATCGTCCTCCACCAGCGCCAGGTGGCCAATCTACATCAGAGACAGTGGGTGAGATTCTGAGTTACACACCACATACCGTCCTTCACCAATTAACCACTACTTCGGCCCGAAGCATAAGAAAGCTGCAGAGACAGGGTCCGGCTCCCAAATGGCACATGATGGGGAATAGGGTGCCATTTGGGAGCCAGACAGAGTAAAATGTGTTTCGTCGGCTTTACTTTTCCCAGGACGTCAAGGTTGCCCCTGAAGGGATCGGGCATGGCGCAGACTCTCCGCGTCTGGAGTTTCATCTTCTCCGCGTCAGCCGTCTTCTGACTGATGACTTTGTCGATCGCTGGGATCTGTAGAAACAGCCATCAAACATTTCAACTTCAGAGTGCACGCATCATGCATAGCACAATGACAGTCTTGTGGAAGGGGGGTTGAGTATCTGTGGTCTTTGTGAGTGGGAGAACGTGGGTATAAGCCAATACTCACGGACGACAGTTGTGCTACAGCCATGCCATTCTTCCCGAGCTCGGATTTCAAGTGACTCTCCTTGTTGGTGGCGTTGCGCACCTGATCTGAAGCAAGACAAATGTTTAAAACATTGACAGTTTGGCAACCAAACAGGCAGTTTCCATCACTTCCTGCAGCTCAGTTGATATAATTAAGCAATAAGGCACACGAGGCAGTGCTATATCATGAATACAGTCACAGGTCAATGTCGTCGTTTGGCCCCGACAGTTAGAAACATATTAAAATTAAAATAAATTCCATAATTTCATTAAAACATTAATCTTGATAAGTCAATTCATACAATGTCATTCTTCCACCAGAAAATATAATCCGGACAAAAATCTGGTTGTTAGTTCTTTTGGTCAGACGTGCCCCAGACTTTCATTATTTTTGGATAGTTGCTATGCAAAAGGACTGGTCGTCTGCTCTTAACAAAATGGTTGCTACGCAGGTTGGACAACCTTCTTATCACTTGCTAGCTAGCCAGTCAACTTCAGCTATCTCAGTCACGTCAAACATTGAACCTGGATTGATAGTTCACTAGCTGCATTTTCATTTTTCCCTACGGGCATTTACATGGATATGTCCATGATTATAAAAGTTGCTATCGCGTCGGGCTGAACAACGGCATTTGCCTGTGACTGTGTTCACGATACAGCACTGCCTCGTGTGCCTTTTTATTTTATTTGTATACACCGTGGCTTGGAACTGCTCGTTCAATCAGCATCCAAACAACCAGTTTTGTAACACGTTTGAAATGGAACACCTACTACTGAGCTCAGTGATGAGTTGCCTGTTGGTGTCAAACAGACTCCTGTAGATATCAACGGTCTGTTTGAGCTGGTCCTTCTTCTTGGTCAATTCAGACATCTGCTTCCTGTTTTCCACATCTAGTAATGGACAGGAAGACAGTCAGGATCACCTGACACACACTGCTCCAGGAGCCAAGAGACTGGCCTTTAAAGGGACATTACACTTTCAAATCTAAACTTCCCTTACATTTTCTGATCTCAAAAGTAGTCTAATGTTAGGCTGAATCCACGTTCCTAGGCATAGGTTGTGTCGAGTCAGCTGTATGCCTCCATCAAACACGAATGGAAAAGACAAACATCAAATACATTCAGGAATTGATATAGTGCTCATCTTTTCCATTAATTTGTGATTGAGACACGTAGCTGGATCGCCAAAACAGATGGCCTAGAATGTGGACATTTCTTAACAGTCTACTTTTGAGGTCTGAATTATTATTACGAGTGAAATGTCCGTTTAAGATGGCTGGACACTCATGATCACAGTGTGTCAACCACTTTTAGATGGGAGGCAAAAAATTATGCTATTAAAATGACAAACTGATATTGACGTGATGTCACAATTTAAAAATGAAAACGTATGACCTAACCGTTGTAGAAGCGGAAGGGAAGCTCAAACGCTGCCAGGGGATTTTTGGGGCCATACCCTGGGACCGAAGGTCTGAAGAGCAAGACGTACTCATTCCCATCCTGACCAGGACTGTTCTCCATGATGAACAGATTCTAGAAGGGGGAGAGGAGAGAGAGCGAGAGAGAGGTTAAAATATTGTGCGTTTTCAAAAAAACATGAATATCTATATGCAATGCAAACTTATGGTTAGCACACAAAAATGTTCTACAAATGCACCACCACCCCACTCACAGTGATTTGGGCCTCTCCATTAGCCAGGCTAAACTGCAGGCTCTTGACTTTGCCCTCAAAGAGAGGCAGATTTTTGTCACTGGAGCCTTTGGAGCTCTTAATAGTCACCACCACTTTCCCACTCAGCTCCAGCCCCGCTGAGTTATTATACATATCCTGGAGGGAAGCAACACAAACCATCAGCCACAGAAATATTATCACTAGAATGGGAACCCCTAGTTTAGTTGATTAATTAGACTATTTAAAAAAACAAGCACACATAAAATTTAAAAGCCATACATGCACATGAATAAAATCGAGGATAACTATTCAAGTCAACGATGTCAAATTTCCATACTCAGGTTCTATTTCCTTTCTAGTGATTCTATTTACAGTGCCTTCGTAAAGTATTCAGACCCCTTGACTTTTTCCACATTTTATGTTACATCCTTATTCTAAAATTGATTCAATTTAAATACACTGCTCAAAAAAATAAAGGGAACACTTAAACACAATGTAACTCCAAGTCAATCACACTTCTGTGAAATCAAACTGTCCACTTAGGAAGCAACACTGATTGACAATAAATGTCACATGCTGTTGTGCAAATGGAATAGACAACAGGTGGAAATTATAGGCAATTAGCAAGACACCCCCAATAAAGGAGTGGTTCTGCAGGTGGTGACCACAGACCACTTCTCAGTTCCTATGCTTCCTGGCTGATGTTCTGGTCACTTTTGAATGCTGGCGGTGCTTTCACTCTAGTGGTAGCATGAGACGGAGTCTACAACCCACACAAGTGGCTCAGGTAGTGCAGCTCATCCTGGATGGCACATCAATGCGAGCTGTGGCAAGAAGGTTTGCTGTGTCTGTCAGCGTAGTGTCCAGAGCATGGAGGCGGGAGACAGGCCAGTACACCAGGAGACCAGGAGACAGGCCAGTACATCAGGAGACGTGGAGGAGGCCGTAGGAGGGCAACAACCCAGCAGCAGGACCGCTACCTCTGCCTTTTTGCAAGGAGGAGCAGGAGGAGCACTGCCAGAGCCCTGCAAAATGACCTCCAGCATGCCACAAATGTGCATGTGTCTGCTCAAACGGTCAGAAACAGACTCCATGAGGGTGGAATGAGGGCCCGACTTCCACAGGTGGGGGTTGTGCTTACAGCCCAACACCGTGCAGGACGTTTGGCATTTTCCAGAGAACACCAAGATTGGCAAATTCACCACTGGCGCCCTGTGCTCTTCACAGATGAAAGCAGGTTCACACTGAGCACATGTGACAGACGTGAGAGTCTGGAGGCGCCATGGAGAACGTTCTGCTGCCTGCAACATCCTCCAGCATGACCGGTTTGGCGGTGGGTCAGTCATGGTGTGGGGTGGCATTTGTTTGGGGGGCCGCACAGCCCTCCATGTGCTCGCCAGAGGTAGCCTGACTGCCATTAGGTACCGAGATGAGATCCTCAGACCCCTTGTGAGACCATATGCTGGTGCAGTTGGCCCTGGGTTCCTCCTAATGCCAGACAATGCTAGACCTCATGTGGCTGGAGTGTGTCTGCAGTTCCTGCAAGAGGAAGGCATTGATGCTATGGACTGGCCCGCCCGTTCCCCAGACCTGAATCCAATTGAGCACATCTGGGACATCATGTCTCGCTCCATCCACCAACGCCACATTGCACCACAGACTGTCCAGGAGTTGGCGGATGCTTTAGTCCAGGTCTGGGAGGAGATCCCTCAGGAGACCATCCGCCACCTCTTGAGGAGCATGCCCAGGCGTTGTAGGGAGGTCATACAGGCACGTGGAGGCCACACACACTACTGAGCCTCATTTAGACTTGTTTTAAGGACATTACATCAAAGTTGGATCAGCCTGTAGTGTGGTTTTCCACTTTAATTTTGAGTGTGACTCCAAATCCAGACCTCCATGGGTTGATAAATTTGATTTCCATTGATAATTTGTGTGATTTTGTTGTCAGCACATTCAACTATGTAAAGAAAAAAGTATTTAATAAGAATATTTCATTCATTCAGATCTAGGATGTGTTAGTGTACCCTTTATTTTTTTGAGCAGTGTATATACATATCACATTTCCATAAGTATTCAGACCCTTTATTCAGTATTTTGTTGAAGGACCTTTGGCAGCGATTACAGCGTCGAGAATTCTTGGGTATGACGCTACAAGATTGGCACATCTGTATTTGGGGCGTTTCGCCCATTCTTCTCTGCAGACCCTCTCAAGCTCGGTCAGGTTGGATGCAGAGCGTTGCTGCACAGCTATTTTCAGGTCTTTCCAGAGAGGTTTGATCAGGTTCAAGTCCAGGCTCTGGCTGGGCCACTCAAGGACATTCAGAGACTTGTCCTGAAGCCCCTCCTGTAATGTCTTGGCTGTGTGCTTAGGGTCGTTGTCCTGTTGGAAGGTGAACCTTCACCCCAGTCTGAGGTCCTGAGAGCTCTGGAGCAGGTTTTCATCAAGGATATCAATGTACTTTGCTCTGCTTATCTTTGCCTCAATCCTGACTAGTCTTCCAGTCCCTGCCACTGAAACACATCCCCACAGCATGATGCTGCCACCACCATGCTTCACTGTAGGAATGGTGCCAGGTTTCCTACAGACATGACGCTTGGCATTCAGGCCAAAGAGTTCAATCTTGGTTTCATCAGACCACAGAATCTTGTTTCTCATTGTCTGAGAGTCTTTAGGGGCCTTTTGCCAAACTCCAAGTGGGGCCATCATGTGCCTTTTACTGAGGAGTGGCTTCAGTCTGGCCACTCTACCATAAAGGCCTGATTGGTGGAGTGCTGCAGAGATGGTTGTCCTTCTCCCATCTCCACAGAGAAACTCTGTCAGAGTTACCATTGGGTTCTTGGTCACCGCCCTGACCAAGATCCTTTCCCCCAATTGTTCAGTGTGGCCCGGGCGGCCAGCTCTAGGAAGAGTCTTGAGGGTTCCAAACTTCTTCAACTTAAGAATAGAGGTCACTGTGTTCTTGGGGACCTTCAATGCTGCAGAAATGTTGGGTACCTTTCCACAGATCTGTGCCACGACACAATCCTGTCTCGGAGCTCTAGGGACAATTCCTTCGACCTCATGGCCTTGTTTTTGCTCTGAAATGCACTGTCAACTGCGGGACCTTTTATATACAGGCGTGTGCCTTTCCAAATCATGTCCAATCAATTGAATTTACCACAGGTGGACTCCAACCAAGTTGTAGAAACATCTCACGGATGATCAATGGAAACATGATGCACCGGAGCTCAACTGAGTGTCATAGCAAAGGGTCTGAATACTTATGTAAATAAGGTATTTCAGTTCTTTATTTTTAATACATTTGTAAAACAAATTGTCATTATGGGGTATTGTGTATAGATTGCTGAAGATAATACATAAAAAAATGCATTTTAGAATAAGGCTGTAACGTAACAAAATGTGGAAAAAGTCAAGGGGTCTGAATACTTTCCGAAGACACTGTATATGGCCTCAGTTAGGCTTGGTCACCAAAAATGATAGAACATTTTAACCATGCAACCATGCTTTGTTTTCCTCTATTGCTTAGTCAAGTTGGCTTTTTTCCCTTCACTAATCCTATGTTTAGTGATTCATGACAATTGCTGGCCAGAGGATCTAATCATCTCACCATTAATTTCAGAGACATGTCCTCCACCAGAGTCCGACTGTCAAGGACGTTGTTGTTAACCACCACTGGGGTTGGTGGCTGCAGGTCTGGGGCCAATTTGACAGGGTCGTTGGGTACAACATTTATGACATACTAGGCAAGGGCAAGAAAGAGAGAGAAGTGATTATCATAGTTCTACAAGTAGCACAAAATAATGACCTTTGGGCCTTTGGACATACAGACCTATGGACATACAGTCACTGGACATGAAAGACATTTCTTCTACATAAGATTAACAGGAGACCAATTTGGAGAGCAGAGACCATATCCACGTGTACGTGTTTCACTCAAAGCCAGTTGGGGGTGTCTGGAAATTAGTTGTCTGTGAGGAGTGGGTTTATGGCTCTAAGCCATCTGGTTGAAGTTGAACTCACCTGGTGACTCCACAGCCCTTTAGTCTTGTCAACACACAGCACAAACTGGATGGTGTACTTCCCGACATGGTCTGGGATGACTTTGTCTCTGTTAGATGAAAATGAATCATTTTACATCAACATCACAGGACTACCTTTGTGTGTTGAATAAAGGTTAATAAAAAATATAACAATATTTGTGTTGATACACCATGAAGTGGCCATCACCTCTGACCAGAACATCAGTTACATATGTTAATTTCCCAATAATTCAATGTTTAAATTGCCACCCATCAGGTGATAGCTAACACCGCGGCCACCCGCTTGCTTTGCAATTTGTAGTGTGTCTCTCTAAAGCCATTTTAGGCAGGAGAGGAAATACCCATCTTAGTACTACAATTACCCAGCACAAGCTGGGTACGAATATAAAACTATTGGTTACCTGAAGTGAAAACTGTTCGCCTTTTCATCTTCCATGGGTTTGCTGCATTTCAGTTGGGCAGCCTTTAAAAAAAAGCATGAACACAATGAGTATTCTTTATTGCCATCCCTTTTTATGTACGTATGTATGTATGTAGGTATGCATGTATGTACACACATTCAAAAGTTTGGGGTCACTTAGAAATGTCCTTGTTTTTATGTCCATTAACATCAAATTGATCATAAATACTCGTAGACATTGTTAATGTTGTAAATGAATATTGCAGCTGGAAACGGCTGATTTTTTATGGATTATTTACATAGGCCCATTATCAGCAACCATCACGCCGGTGTTCCATCATGTTGTGTTAGCTAATCCAAGTTATTCATTTTAAAAGGCTAATTAATCATTAGAAAACCCTTTTGCAATTGTTGCACAGCTGAAAACTGTTTTGCTCATTAAAGAAGCAATAAAACTAGCCTTCTTTAGTCTAGTTGAGTGTCTGAAGCATCAGCATTTGTGGGTTCAATTACAGGCTCAAAATGGACAAAAATATAGACTTTTCTTCTGAAACTCGGTCTATTCTTGCTCTGAGAAATGAAGGTTATTCTATGCGAGAAATTGCCAAGAAACTGAAGATCTCGTACAACACTGTGTACTACTCCCTTCACAAAACAGCGCAAACTGTCTCTAACCAGAATAGAAAGAGGGAGGCTCCGGTGCACAACTGAGCAAGAGGACAAGTACATTAGTGTCTAGTTTGAGAAACAGACGCCTCACAAGTCCTCAACTGGCAGCTTCATTAAATAGTACCCGCAAAACACCAGTCTCAACGTCAACAGTGAAGAGGTGACTCCGGGACGCTTGCCTTCGAGGCAGATTTGCAAAGAAAAAGCCATATCTCAGACTGGCCAATAAAAAGAAAAGATTAAGATGGGCAAAATAATGCAGACACTGGACAGAGGAACTCTGGCCAGCATCCCGGAGTCGCCTCTTCACTGTTGATGTTGAGACTGGTGTTTTGCGGCTGCTATTTAATGAAGCTGCCAGTTGAGGACTTGTGAGGCGTCTGTTTCTCAAACTAGACACTAATGTACTTGTCCTCTTGCTCAGTTGTGCACCGGAGCCTCCCACTCCTCTTTCTATTCTGGTTAGAGACAGTTTGCGCTGTTTTGTGAAGGGAGTAGTACACAGTGTTGTACGAGATCTTCAGTTTCTTGGCAATTTCTCGCATAGAATAACCTTCATTTCTCAGAGCAAGAATAGACCGAGTTTCAGAAGAAAAGTCTATATTTTTGTCCATTTTGAGCCTGTAATTGAACCCACAAATGCTGATGCTTCAGACACTCAACTAGACTAAAGAAGGCTAGTTTTATTGCTTCTTTAATGAGCAAAACAGTTTTCAGCTGTGCAACAATTGCAAAAGGGTTTTCTAATGATTAATTAGCCTTTTAAAATGAATAACTTGGATTAGCTAACACAATGTGCCATTGGCACACAGGCGTGATGATTGCTGATAATGGTCCTCTGTAGATATTCCATTTAAAAAATCTGCCGTTTCCAGCTACAATAGTCATTTACAACATTAACAATGTCTACACTGTATTTCTGATCAATTTGATGTTAATTTAAAATGGCCCCCCAAAAATTGCTTTTATTTCAAAAACAAGGACATTTCTCAGTGACACCAAACATTTGAACGGTAGTGTTTGTATATATATTTTTTTACAAGTAATGTGAAAAGTTGTGTCCTTGTGTGACAGCCAAAGTCTGTTAAAGTTAATTCGTCCCTTTGGGTCTCAGTCCCAAATGGCAGTGAATTCCCTTTATAGTGCACTACTTTAGGGCTCTGCACTATATAGGCAATAGGGTGCCATTTGGGATGCACCCTGGGTGTCCCGTAACTCACCCCTGAGGGGGGCCTTGACGTCCCTGACGGCTCTCCCTTCCACAACAGCATGGACATGTTGGCAGGGTTGAGGTTCTTGATGGTGCTGCCCTCCTCCGACACCACAGACACTGAAAACACTGGACCCACACAAAGACCACCATGACAGGTCAGCTGACACAGAAGCCGCAGACACACAGGCGGCGCCACAGACAGAGGTACAGACCTGTGAGGGTGCCTCCAGCAGGAAACACTGAGTTTGTGTTGTACTCCACCACCAGTTTGACAGGTTTGTTAGGATCGGGGATAATGGTAAGCTTTACGGCTGGACCGTGGATGGGCTTCTTGTTGAAGGACCCTCTGAACTCCAGCGCATACTCCCCCCTGGGAGACCAACAGGGGTTGAACACGGCCCTCCAATAATATATGGTTGCAGGGTCATTACGGCAAGTGGTTAGGAATTATAGGGTTAGGAACTTACTTTGGACCGCTCACATGGTCTACTACGAAACTGGCTTTTCCATCTTTGTCTATCGGTTGTGAATTAACGGGTGACTTCACCTGAAAAACAAAAGACTTCATCACAATTTCTCATCAAGAAGATAAGCTACCCAATAGAGGTCAATATCCCCAATGCTATAGAATCCCCATGTCCCCTTTACATTCGCTGAGGGGAAAGTGGCTGACCTTTAGAGCTGGAGTGGAAGTCTTCAGTGTCACCACAACCCTCTGGTCAGGAGAGGGGTTCCCCCACTCGTCAAACAGCTGGAGGAGGAAGGGCGTCTGGATGCCCTGCTCATTCAGTACCTGCAGGGGCTGAGGTAAAGACGCAACACACGGACGACAGTTAGTTAGGGAGAGAGGACAGCCATGACCAATATGTACCAAAACTCAGTGGTTGCTTCATAAAATGGCAACACTGACGCGGTCAAGAGTGTCTTGGCCCTTAACTTAATGCCCACCTCTTGTGGTCCGTCCACTAGTTTGAGCTGTGCAGGGACCCCAGCCGTCAATTTAATTGTCACATGCTCCGCAAAGTCCCTCCAGGTGAAGTTCAGCTCTCTGATGCCTGGGAACCCAGGGTTGAACCGCACCCCTGTCACTAACATGGAGTGGGTGCTCTCCTGGTTACAACACAACGGCGTAATGGACATTTTGTTTTATGGCGTTTTTCCAATTCACAGACTGTAGCTTTAAGGACAATATGGGATGTTTTGACGCAAATTATACTTTCAGCAAAAATTCTCAATGATAGCATTACAAAATCACTTGGATTTATTCAATGTACCTGCCAGGTAAAGACCAGGGATGCTTTGTCAAGACCCTCGGCATCCACGGCGAGAGAGTCCACACAGGTCGCGGTCAGCATCTGAGTTTTATTACCATACTGGTCTGTAAGCTGTAAGACTGGGAAAGGGGATGACCGGTTTCTCATTTGGAAGGTAATCAAGAAGAAGTGTTTAAATGTGAATTAGGTGTCAAGAGAGTCAACTGTTGATGGCTCCAGACTCACAGATCTTTCCTGATAGGACCTCTCCCATCCTCACGGTCGACTCGCTCAGGGTGGCTTTCATGTGTTTCGGCTCGTCGGGGCGGGGCCTAAAACCAACACATAGCCAATCAAAAACAGGCCCGCCCCGCTGATATGATAAGCGCAATCAGAATTAATTTTGTTGCTACCTCTATAAGCATATTAACATGGTCTACTTTGTATCTTTTCACCATGAGGCAAAAATCTTTGCCTCATCAAAAAAAAAAAGAAAAAAAAAAAAAAAAGAATTGCTTGAGTGCAAGATCTTTCTACCCATGTTTGAGCAGACAACTTACACTATAGTGAAGGAGGTGTCGACAGACACCAGCTCCTCCATGTAGGAGACCTGGTAGAAGTGCTCCTCCTTCACCAGCGTCGGGACAGGCACGTTGGGCAGCTTCCCCTGAGCCAGCTCCTCCACACTCACGTCAGCCGCCCAGTTCACCTGACACAGTCACAACAGACAAACAGGGGAGTCTCAGACAACAGGCTGCTAGAAGCATCAATACTGATCTAATATCCATGTCAACTCTAATGCAGGACTCCTGGGCCCAGTATTCATAAAGCATCTCAGAGGAGGAATGCTGATCTAGAATCAGATGCCCCCTCATTCATATGCTCTAGTCAGCTGTACCTCCATCAAAATGCCAGTATTTGTCCTTCATATTTGTTCTCCGTCTTTTAAACAGTGAGACAATGTTTTCAGCACTTATTTCCATGACTGATCAGAACGTGTTTTCTTATGGCCCTCGGTTGTCCCTCTGCAGCAGACATATGGTGAGCAATATGTTTGGAATGTCAAAGTATCGTGATAATACCGTATTGTGAGGTCCCTGGTCATCCCCAGCCCTAATTCATACATGGTCAGGGTGGTGTCATCATTACCTTGATCCTCCGGGCCATCTCCTCAGACAGAGGGACCACCCTGCCTCTCTCGTCATACAGTCTATAATGGAGGTTCTCCAGGAGGTCCCCTGCAGTCCAGTCTATCTTTTCCTTGTCCCTAAGCACCATGGAGTCCACCAGGCTGTCCTCGTCCTCCTGACTGTACACCTCGAGACGTGACACACGGGTGCTGGGGACAACCCTCAGATCCCTCTGGACTGGAGCTACACTCTTCTGACTCTGATGGGTAAGAAGGGATGAATGAACATGTATCATTTCACTTGACAAAATGTATTCGTGTCATGTTTTTACACTGAAAATATTTAAAAAGCCCCAAATAATATTGGACTGAAAAACAAAACCTTATGAAGCAGTGAAAAAAATGGCAGTGTGCAGGAGCTTCTTTTTTCTATCATTGAGCTCCATGGAGGGGGCGAAATAAGTTGAAAGGAGACGTTAAGAAGTTTGAGGTGAAACAAAGGGGAGGTCTTAATAGATGACAAACAATTACTTACAGGAATATCAAATGTAGCTTTAACCGTCTGGTCTCCCGCAATGTTTTTGAAGGTGATTGGTTTTAGCACCAGGGTCCCGGCTCCTGTGTTACTGCAGTCTACAGCCACCATGGAGGTCGAACCAGGGATCCCCTGCAACTGAGACCCCACAGAAAGATACATACCGCACAAATATTTTATTATTGTCAAGCCAACACGTAGACTTCCAGGACTCAATTTTTTTTTTTTAAACCGCATTCATTCTATTGGGCAACAGTCTCTTTATGCATCTAGAAGGGAAGAGTTACTCCAGAAGGCGGAGGTTGTCTATGTAAGGACATTTTAAAATCAGGCCCAGTGGGCACTGCTGACAAACAGTGAAACATTGTCAAGCAACTCATTGATTTCCAGGACTCAAATATACACAGAGTATACAAAGCATTAGGAACACCTGCTCTTTCCATAACTGACCAGGAGAAAGCTATGATACCTTATTGAGGTCACCTGTTAAATGCACTTCAAACCAGTGTAGATGAAGGGGAGGAGACTGGTTACAGAAGGATTCTTAAGCCTTTGAGTCATGGATGGTGTATACAATGCCTTCAGAAAGTAAATCGGACCCATTGACTTTTCCCACATTTTGTTAGGTTACAGTATTATTCTAACATTGAGGGGGGACTAGTCAATCTACACAAAATACCCCATAATGACAAAGCAAAACAGGGTTAGACATTTTTGCTAACTTATTAAATATAAAACTGAAATATCACATTTACATAAGTACTCAGATCCTTTACTCAGTACTTTGTTGAAGCACCTTTGGCAGTGATTACAGCCGAGTCTTCTTGGGTATGACGCTACAAGCTTGGCACACCTATATTTGGGAAGTTTTTCATTCTATCAAGCTCTGTCAGGTTGGATGGGGAGCGTCGCTGCACAGCTATTTTCAGGTCTCTCCAGAGATGTTCCATCGGGTTCAAGTCCGGGCTCTGGCTGGGCCACAAGGACATTCCGAGACTTGTCCCGAAGCCCCTCCTCTGTTGTCCTGGCTGTGTGCTTAGCATCATTGTCCTGTTGGAAGGTGAACATTCACCCCAGTCTGAGGTCCTGAGTGCTCTGGAGCAGGTTTCCATCAAGGATCTCTGTACTTTGCGCCATTCATCTTTCCCTCAAACCTGACTAGTCACCCAGTCCCTGCCCCTGAAAGAAATCCCCACAGCATGTTGCCACCACCACCATGCTTCACCGTAGGGATGGTGCCAGGTTTCCTCTAGACGTGACCCTTGGCATTCAGGCCAAAGATATCAATCTTTGTTTTATCAGACCAGAGAATCTTGTTTCTCATGGTCAGTCCTTTATGTGCCTTTTGGCAAAATCCAAGGGGGTTGTCATGTGCCTTTTACGGAGGAGTGGCCTCAGTCTGGCCACTATCATAAAGGTCTGATTGGTGGAGTGCTGCAGAGATGGTTGTCCTTCTGACAGTTTTTAACATCTCCACAGAGGAACTCTGGAGCTCCGTCAGAGTAACCATCGGGTTCTTGGTCACCTCCCTGACCAAGGCCCTCCTCCCCTGTTTGCTCAGTTTGGCTGGGCGGCCAAGCTCTAGGAACAGTTTTGGTGGTTCCAAACTTCTTCCAGTTAAGAATGATGGAGGGCCACTGTGTTGTTGGGGGACCTTCAATGCTGCAGACATTTTTCGGTACCCTTCCCCAGATTTGTGCCTCGACACAATCCTGTCGCGGTGCTCTACCGGCAATTCCTTCGACCTCATGGCTTGGTTTTTGCTCTGACATGCACTGTCAACTGTGGGACCTTATATAGACAGGTGTGTGATCTCCAAATAATGTCCAATCAATTGAATTTACCACAGGTGGACTACAATCAAGTTGTAGAAACATTAAGGATGATCAATGGAAACAGGATGCACCGGAGCTAAATTTCGAGTCGCATAACAAAGGGTTTGAATACTTATGTAAATATGGTATTTTTTTATTTTATTTTTATAAAATTGGCTAACATTTCTAAAAATCTGGTTTCACTTTGTCATTATCGGGTATTGTGTGTAACTTGATGAGGGAAAAAAATACTATTTAATCAATTTTAAAGGCTGCAAGATAACAAAATGTGTGTGTGGAATCAATGTGTGGAATCAAGGGGTCGGAATACTTTCCCGGATGCACTGTATACAAAAACGCATTCCTTTCCTGCCATTGGGAAACAGTCGCTTTATGCACTCATTTGGAAGTGAAGAGTGGCTCCAGAAATCTGAGATTGTCTATGGAGGACATTCTATCAGGCCCAGTGGGCACTGTTGGCAAACATTGAACTCCTCTTTATCTTAGTGAGAAAGGAAAGGGATGGAGACATGTGGACCAATGGCGCCACCAGGGTAATACAGCTGCCTCAACTTCAAAGGCTGACACAGCAGTTAAAGCCTTTCCTGAAGGAGGAGACTAATTCCTACACTAAATCCAGCATGATTTAATCTCCAGAACAGCAATGTGTTGATAAATTGAAGCAATTCAGAAGCATGTGCTAATTTATGGGTTGTGATCAGATTTTAAAAGTCACAAAAGTATTCCCGTAGGTGAGATCTGCCTCCTAGAGCCCCCTCACTTGGGAGATGTCCAGATGGTCCATCAGAAGTCCACAAGCCAGATATCATTCATGGATTCTATCCTACGGGTAGATATTCTGGCAAAGAGCTGGATCGTATTCACAAGGAACGCAACGATCAAATAGGGGAGGGACTACTTTGTCCAATAAGAAACACTTGTTTTCCATTGCAAAACATTTTGCTATGGTATGCACTAATGAATACAACTCTGGTAACCTGCTATATGGAGAGTGGCCCTAAATTGCACATCCTCTCTGGGACAGTGACACACCCTCTTACTCAACCCTAAAGAGTTGAAATAGTGCTCTGGCAGAGGGACAAGCCCGCCTCTCCCTTTATATTAGTTTGTTTCCTGAAGAGGGAACGGCTGTTCTACTGGAGCCAGTGGTTTTCATTAGCCAACTGCTGAGAAACTTGGAGGCAGAACTAGTACACACAGCTCCCGCAGGCCCAAGTCTGACAACATTCTCAGGGTGCTCGTTTTGGCCTTACGAGAACTTGATGCTACTTGGTGCCTTTGAAGACATCAAAATGCCTATTGTACTTCATTATTAAGAAGTGGACTTTAGTAAAAAAACATTCAAATGTATGAGCATGGAAACACCAAACACTAGATGGAACTTTAGATTTCAGAAAATGTTTAACTGAACTGGAAGAAGTCATAGGCATGCCAAATTAGTGATGGGGATAGAAATTGCAGTTGTGTAATTCCTCTGCTTTTGACTTGAGTATATACCTCCAGAGTCAGGGTCTAATCTGATTTTACCTGGCAGCTGATGATCAGTTTGGGGTGAGCTGTGACGTTTCCTGCTACGTCATGGACCTCCACATCAAAGCTAACCGAAGTTCCATTCTCCACAGTGATTGGATCCTCTTGTTTCACTTTCAGTGAATCTGGGTTACCTGTAAAAAACACACATTCAGCTGACACACTACTATGGAATGTCCTTTACATGTACACTGAACACATTGAGCTCCAAAAGTATTGGGACAGTGACATGTTTTGTTGTTTTGGCTCTCTACTCCAGCACTTTGGATTTTAAATTATACAATGGGAGGTTACTACGTGAGACTAAAAGTGCAGACAGTCAGCTTTAATTTGAGGGCATTTTCATCAATTGCAGCACTTTCTGTGCCTAGTCCCCCCCAACAGTATCGGGACAAATTCATTTCTGTATTAAAGTAGTTAAAGGTTTAGTATTTGGTCCCATATTCCAAGCATGCAATGACTTCATCAAGCTTGTGACTCCACACATTTATTGGATGTATTTGCAGTTTTGTTTTGAGTGTGCTTCAGATTATTTTGTACTAAATAGAATAAATAAATAAATGACAATAATGTAGTCATTTTGGAGTCACTTTTATTGTAAATAAGAATACGTTTCTAAAGACTTCTACATTAATGTGGATGTTACCATGATTATGGAGAAAGTTAGACAAATAAACTCAGCAAATAAAGAAATGTCCCTTTTTCAGGACACTGTCTCTCAAAGATAATTTGTAAAAATCCAAATAACTTCACAGATCTTCATTGTAAAGGGTTTAAAATAAGACAGCACTACAGGGAGACAGGATGGACAGCTGATCATCCGATCGTCCTCGCAGTGGCAGACCACGTGTAACATCTGCACAGGATCGGTACATCCGAACATCTCACCTGCGGTATAGGATGGCAACAACAACCGCCAGAGTTACACCAGGAACGCACAATCCCTCCATCAGTGCTCAGACTGTCCGCAATAGGCTGAGAGAGGCTGGAATGAGGGCTTGTAGGCCTGTTGGTAGGCAGGTCTTCACCAGACATCACCGTGGGTTTGTACCCAGACAGGGCTGGCAAAAAGTGCTCTTCACTGACGAGTTGCGGTTTTATCTCACCAGGGGTGATGGTCGGATTCGCGTTTATCGTCGAAGGAATGAGCGTTACACCGAGGCCTGTACTCTGGAGCGGGATCGATTTGGAGGTGGAGGGTCCGTCATGGTCTGGGACGGTGTGTCACAGCATCATAGGACTGAGTTTGTTGTCATTGCAGGCAATCTCAACGCTGTGCGTTACAGGGAAGACATCCTCCTCCCTCATGTGGTACCCTTCCTGCAGGCTCATCCTGACATGACCCTCCAGCATGACAATGCCACCAGCCATACTGCTTATTCTGTGCGTGATTTCCTGCAAGACAGGAATGTCAGTGTTCTGCCATGATCTCAATCCCATTGAGCACGTCTGGGACCTGTTGGATCGGAAGAGTGAGGGCTAGGCCCATTCCCCAGAAATGTCTGGAAATTTGCAGGTGCCTTGATGGAAGAGTGGGGTAACATCTCACAGCAAGCACTGGCAAATCTGGTGCAGTCCATGAGGAGGAGATGCACTGCAGTACTTAATGCAGCCGATGGTCACACCAGATACGGACTGTTACTTTTGATTTTTACCCCCCCTTTGTTCAGGAACACATTATTCCATTTCTGTTAGTCACATGTCTGTGGAAATTGTTCAGTTTATGTCTCAGTTGTTGAATCATGTCATGTTCATACAAACATTTACACATGTTAAGTTTGCTGAAAATAAATGCAGTTGACAGTGAGAGGACGTTTCTTTTTTTGCTGAGACATGCTAACCTCTCACCATCACAGTAACAGGGGAGGGTATGATACGTACGTCTAACTTCCTCACTCATCATTCCCTCAGATTAAAAAGGAGTCTGCACTTTAACCTCAGTCATTGTGTCATTTAAAAAGTGCAGGAGTACAAATATGTCACTGTCCAAATACATTTGGAGGTGACTGTATATACAGTGCTGCTTGTAAAACTGTTTGGACTACATATATGTTTTATAAGTCCTAAAGGGTGGTTAATGTGTTTTGTTATCCCATGTTGTCACCCTAACTAGCCCTCAAGCATATGCAACTGTCACCAGGCAAACCAGGCATCTACCGACAAACCCCCCCCCCATTAAAGAGGATATTTCTTCTCAAAGCAGAGCAGCAGACCCCCCCCCCAAGTTGTTGCCGTAAATCACAGGTTGTTAAAACAGAGTTTGAATGCAATTTAGCTTTTTTTTATGCAAATGGTCCATTCGCTGTTTACCAAGTTAACAAGTATTTTTCTCTGAATACCCAGGAGCACAAACATTCTTTAATTTGTGACTTCAAGTTAAATCAATCACTTTACCAGGGAGAAGGCTGATCTTCAGAGTCTGCGAGTCCTGTTTGAGGCCAGGCAGTACCACTTTCAAGTCGTGCGTCTGCCGAGATAAAAATAAGACCCATATATTTCACACATTACTTGGGGACGTAATTTGAGAAAGCTTTCAGTCGAGTGTCTGTTTCTTTGAGGTTCATCTGGATAGAGGTAAAGTGAGAGCCCTGCAGCCCTGGAAACCAGCGGGTCTCTGACCTTGCTCTGGTAGTGCTGCACCGCCCCCCTGGCTCTGACGCCTCGGATGGTCAAAATGGTCCCCCTAGCGGTCACCCCCTCGTAACTCACTTCCAGGGCACTGAAACACAGTAAGAACCACCAGCTTAACAGCGAGGAGCTGACTGACAGACTCCGGGGCTGAGCCCTGCAGGGAAACGTCTTTATTACACAGTCAACACACACAGAGGGGATGTGCAAACAGAAAATAAAAACACCTATCAATCAATGAATCAGCGCATTTAATTAATAGCTTTAGAAAATTATTTGGAAATACTCCGCACAGACACAAAACAAAACATCTCAAACATGACAATGTGTTTAACTATTTTTATGTGTAACCTACCTGCATTCCAGGAGGGGCTTGAGGTTGGGAGGGGGGCGAGCAGGGTGACCGTATTCATCCAGCAGCTCCAGTGGGATGTGGAAAGGCACCCCCACATGGAGCAGGGTGTTCACTGTGCCCACCACAAACCTCTCTGCACTGCCCTCTAGGAGAGGAGAGAGAAAAGAGAGGAAACAGTTGTTTAGGAGATGGATCTGATTGCTACTGGAGATGCATATAATGTATATGTGTGGCAGTCTGATTTCAGAAATTAACTTACCAGTAATGGAGAAGTCCAGTGTGTGGTTGGGAAGCCGATTCCCAGCCCAGACGGTAGCGTTGCTCTCATTGACATTGAGTATTGTGTTCAGGTGCAGAGTGTACTTCCCCAGCTTGTTCAGGTTCTCTGTACAGGGAATCACATTTATTTAAAAAGCCCTTTTTACATTGGCAGATGTCCTAAAGAGCTTATAGGAGATACCGAGCCTAAAACACCAAACAGCAAGAAATGCAGATGCAGAAGCAACACTGATAAGCCTCCGGAGAGTCAGACATTATGACAAACACTAAATCACTAGCTAGTAACAAAAACAGAGGAGCGGAAACTAAAATCATTACAATAAAGTAAATTATTAAAATAAAACAATTACCCATGGTTCTGAACCAGAATGCCCACTTGGCCGAATGTGCTGCAATGTGAGAGTTGGTCTCCACATCACCATTAGGTGCTAGGGAGGTAGAGAGAAAACTATTTATGACACGGTATACACACACTAGCCGTTGAAACAGTCCGCCAAAAATATACAATTGAAGTCGGAAGTTTACATACACTTAGGTTGGAGCCATTAACACTCGTTTCACAACCACTCCAAAAATGTCTTGTTAACAAACTATAGTTTTGATAAGTCGGTTAGGACATCTACTTTGTGCATGACACAAGTCATTTTTCCAACAATTGTTTACAGACAGATTATTTCACCGCATTACAATTCCAGTAGGTCAAAAATTTACATACACTAAGTTGATTGTGCCTTTAAACGGCTTGGAAAATTCCAGAAATTGATGTCAATTAGCCTATCAGAAGCTTCTAAAGCCATGACATCATTTGAGTCAATTGGAGGTGTACCTGTGGATGCATTTCAAGGCCTACCTTCAAACTCAGTGCCACTTTGTTTGACATCATAGGACAATCAAAAGAAAATCAGCCAAGACATCAGAAAATAAATTGTAGACCTCCACAAGTCTGGTTCATCCTTGGGAGCAATTTCCAAACGCTTGAAGGTACCACGTTCATCTGTACAAACAATAGTACGCAAGTATAAACACCATGGGACCACACAGCAGTCATACTGCTCAGGAAGGAGACGCGTTCTGTCTCCTAGAGATGAACGTACCTTGGTGCGAAAAGTGCAAATCAATCCCAGAACAACTGCAAAGGACCTTGTGAAGATGCTGGAGGAAACAGGTACAGAAGTATCTATATCCACAGTAAAACAAGTCCAATATCAACATAACCTGAAAGGCCGCTCAGCAAGGAAGAAGCCACTGCTCCAAAACCGCCATAAAAAAGCCAGACTACGGTTTGCAACAGCACATGGGGACAAAGATCGTACATTTTGGATGAATGTCCTCTGGCCTGATGAAACAAAAATATAACTGTTTGGCCATAATGACCACCGTTATGTTTGGAGGAAAAAGGGGGAGGCTTGCAAGCCTGAAGAACACCATTCCAACTGTGAAGTACGGGTGTGGCAGCATCATGTTGTGGGGGTGCTTTGCTGCAGGAGGGACTGGTGCACTTCACAAAATAGATGGCTTCATGACGAAGGAAAATTATGTGGATAGATTGAAGCAACATCTCAAGACATCAGTCAGGAAGTTAAAGCTTGGTCGCAAATGGGTCTTCCAAATGTACAATGACCCCAAGCATACTTCCAAAGTTGTGGCAAAATTGCTATAAGGACAACAAAGTCAAGGTATTGGCGTGGCCATCACAAAGCCCTGACCTCAATCCTATAGAAACTTTGTGGGCAGAACTGAAAAAGTGTATGCGAGCAAGGAGGCCTACAAACCTGACTCAGTTACACTAGCTCTGTCAGAAGGAATGGGCCAAAATTCACCCAACTTATTGTGGGAAGCTTGTGGAAGGGTACCAAAAACATTTGACCCAAGTTAAACCATTTTTAAGGCAATGCTACCAAATACTAATTGAGTGTATGTAGATGTCTGACCCACTGAGAATGTGATGAAAGAAATAAAAAGCTGAAATAAATCACTCTCTACTATTATTCTGACATTTCACATTCTTAAGATAAATTGGTGATCCTAAATAACCTAAGACAGGGAATCTTTACTAGGATTAAATGTCAGTAATTGTGAAAACTGAGTTTAAATGTATTTGGCTAAGGTGTATGTAAACTTCCAACTTCAACTGTAACAGCAGCAATCATTCTTACGATTCAGATCAACTCACAATGCCAAACAACTTTTAGTTCGATCGAAAGTGCTTTCCGTGTTGTGTTTTGCATGGCTGATGGTATCCTGGATATTGACTCTCCTTTCTTGTTGAGAATTTCCACATGGAGAGGTCCTGCAAGGAATGAAAAGGAGATCAGTCACTCACAAAGATGTGCATACTTAGGATACAGTATCAAACACACTTGGCAGATAGCACGGAACAACTGTGTAAGGTGCAGAGCGTCCGTCTCTGTACCTAGTGGAGTGCCTGCTGGCCGAACATCGTTCTGGGTCCAGGGGTTGCCCTCTGGCCAGGTCACTTTTAGCTTGTCTGGGAGTCTGGGGCAAAAACGGGACAATGTTACATCATAAACCCATGAACCACTGGGGCATAATGAACACATTCATGTACGTTGGGAATAAAATCCAAAATGGTTCCCTCACTTGGCTAGTTCGTCATCAATGCTCTTCTTGATGGCTGCATTGGTAATCACCCTGTCGATTTTGGAGATGGGTATTGTCTTGATGTCATCGTACAGCGCCTTTGGTTCCTATGGGAACCGATACAAAAACAGATGATTTTGCAGCCAAAATCATGCAATTGCATATGTTAAGACAATGGGGGTTCTTTAGGATAATAGTGTGTAGAACAAAGTGTCACTACTATGATTTTGTCTGACGTCTTACCATGGCCACCTGCACCTGCCCTCCTGTGGCGTAGACATCTCCCTCGTGATCGCCATACAGTAGGAACTGAATAACGGAGCCAAAGAAGATGGGCTGTGTTTTCTGAGACTTCACCTTGAAGGAAATGCAGTGAGAACAGACTTTAGAGATCGACACGAGCTACTTAATTATCTGACTGTATTTAAAGACGCCTAAACAAGAAAACGAATTAACACTTCAAACCACAGCGACCAAACAGTTCTGTCTCAATCTTTCCTGAATTCCTTACAATGTCTCTCCTCACCTCCTTCCCAGAACACATTGGAGAAGGTTGAGGGGAGGAACCTTGAACTTTTTCCTCCAATGTGGTGGTGGAGAAGGAGCCAATGAGAGAGGATGCAAGGAATCATGGAAAGACAAATTGAGATTGAACCAGGCTCTACCGTCTTTGGAAGAGGATGCTCACGTATTGACCAGCTTTGTACGCTCTACCGTCCCACTCGATGGAGGAGAAGGTAGCCCAAGGAGATTGCATCTTCTTTGTGGTCACGTCTGTTCGTGTGATGGTTCTCTTGAAGCCTCTGAACTTTACTTGCTTGTCCCACTTCTCGTGGCAGGTCTTCAGCCACTGGTGAAACTCCTTATGGATTTTAACCCTTTGTTCCTGGGAGGGGAAATGACATGCATCAGTAACACAGCAATTTTTTTTATACTAAATGTTCAACATCATAGTGGTAATTCAGTAATACTGTTATCACATTTGTCTAATATGGGTGTTAAGATGTCCAGCTCTGAGGCTTAAATATGCTATAATATTTTCTTCCACCCAAGAGGACTGAGGTTTGCTAGTGATAGAACATAAACATCAGACAAAAGGAAGCTACCTGGCCATTGACAATGCGGGTGAATAAGGTCTCCTTATTCTTTAGCTGCAGCTCCAGGTCCATGAAAGTGAGCTTATTGGTGCTGACCTGGAACCTGTCATTGGTGAACAGCACCCCTGAGAACCTGCTGTAACACTCTGCAGGCACTGTCCCTGTCTTCTTTGGCCATGCGCACCAATCAAACCTGAAACACGACGAACACAGAATTCAAACATTAACCCTTTTTTTGTTAAAGTATACATTACTGAAGAAAAATTTATTATTAAAATAGCATTTTGAAAGTCTTTACTCGGATACAGTGGTGTATGGGATGAGACGTCCATTCCAAAAACACTCAAATATGGGCCTCTTCCCCCTGGCCTGGTTCAGGACGATACTGTCATCATCCTCTTCCGTAGCTGGTGAATATTATAGAGGGAACAGAATGCAATCAGACTTTTGCTGAACTCAAAGATGAGATCACATGGGCTTTACAAGAAAATGTTCATTTCAGATGCCATAATATCTCAGTACGTTATGACACTTCTATCAGTGGTTATCAAACTAGGGGTCACCTGATATGAAAATGGGGCCGCGAGAGGATGTTCTAAATCCTGAGACAAAATAAAATAAAAAAAACGGTACCTGACTAAAAAGTATATTTGTTGACCGAGTCATCTGTTCTTTCAACCAATTGTATTTTTACACAAACACACAAGTTTTGGGTCACTTAGAAATGTCCATGTTTTGTCAATTTTTGTCCATTGAAATAATATCAAATTGATCAGAAATACAGTGCAGACATTGTTATAGTTGTACATTTTTAATGGAATATCTACATAGGCGTACAGAGGCCCATTATCAGCAACCATCACTCGGCACGTTGTGTTAGCCTTTTAAAATTAATAACTTGGATTAGCTAATTGATCATTAGAAAACCGTTTTTCAATTATGTTACCACAGCTGAAAACTGTCCTTCTGATTAAAGAAGCAATAAAACTGGCCTTCTTTAGACTAATTGAGTATCTGGAGCATCAGCATTTGTGGGTTCGATTACAGGCTCAATATGGCCACAAACAAAGAAGTTTCTTCTGAAACTCGTCAGTCTATTCTTGTTCTGAGAAATAAAGGCTATTCCATGCGAGAACTTGCCAAGAAACTGAAGATCTCGTACAACGCTTTGCACTACTCCCTTCACAGAAAAAGTGCAAACTGGCTCTAACTAGAATAGAAAGAGTGGGAGGCCCCGGTGCACAACTGAGCAAGAGGACAAGTGCATTAGAGTGTCTAGTTTGAGAAACAGACACCTCACAAGTCCTTAACTGGCAGCTTCATTAAATAGTACCCGCAAAACACCCGTCTCGAAGTCAGTGAAGAGGCGACTCTGGGATGTTGGCCTCCTAGTCAGGATTCCGCTGTCCAGTGTCTGTGTTCTCCCCCCCATCTTAATTGGTTATTTTTATTGGCCAGTCTGAGATAGGGCTTTTTCTTTGCAACTCTGCCTGGAAGGCCAGCATCCCAGAGTCACCTCTTCACTGTAACCATTGAGACTGGTGTTTTGCAGGTACTATTTAATGAAGCTGCCAGTTGAGGACTTGTGAGGCGTCTGTTTCACAAACTAGACACTAATGTACTTGTCCTCCTGCTCAGTTGTGCACCGGGGCCCCCCACTCCTGACTAACTAATTCCATGTGTTATTTCATAGTTTTGAAATATTCTGGTTAACTTTGCTATTATTACATTTCGGGGGATGCTATTCACTATTCCGTCTCGTGAATACAGAGTATAAAACGGCACAGGGGATGTCGGGTTTGCGGCGTGGCTATTTTGACAAATAGATCGACTGTTGGGCTTTTGCTCCATCTATGGCGGGACAGCGGGCAGGCATCAGCACTCGTTATGAATGTGTCTCCCTCTGCCACATAGACACATTGTATGATACACCGAGAGCAACTGCCTGCAAAAGAGATTCGCACAGAACTCGGCGATATACTGCAGCAGGTAACTTCAACTGTAAACTACAGCAAACCTGAGTAGTTGCTGCTTTTGCAATAGCTAATGGGGATCCTAATAAAATACACACAAAAAAAAAAAAAAAAAAAAAAACAACAACATCCCCAAGTGTTCGCAAAACTATGTGGAGATATGGGATCAGAGCATGACAACGTTCCATTTCATACAGAGGCTTGGTGGTTAGAGGGGGAGAGTTGGAAATATTTTTTGCATTGAGAGAGGAACTGCTGTCATTAAATTAATGAATGATTAAATAAAAAAAATGTAAATCGGTTGACTGTGTAATTAAAAGAAAATCATGTAAGAGACATGGGAAACTGAACAGTAGAATCGAACAGCTGATAGAGCTATCATGTGACAAATGTTGCAGACAACGCATTCACGGATCATTACGTAGTAGTTTTGATTCCTGACTGAAAGGGAATACCCTGCCATTTACCTCTGAGCATTAATCGCGCAGTCAAAATATCTGTAAACTTGGAAATCTCTGACTTCAGAGCGTTCAAGACAACTGAAAACTCGGGGGGGGACTCTAACTGGGAAAAATAATTTTGAACAGTCATCCAACTCGGGAACTCGGACCACTTTCTGGAGCACCGATTTTCCGACCTGAAGATCAATGACGTCATGATATGACCTCGTATTTTTCAGAGTTCCCACTTATCTTGAAAGCACCATACAACTCAAGGTACCCGTCACCAGCTTATATCTGTGTGAAGCTGGATTCAGTGCTCTCGTCTGCATTAAAACCAAATATCAATCCAGGTTGATGTGACAGATGAATTGTGCATTGTCGACCACGCCCGCCGAATTTGAGAAGCTCTGACGCGACATGCATCAAGCACACCCATCTCATTAGTGGTGTTGAGATGAGATACATTACGTCAGACTAATTTGCAATGGACTGTCATAGCCCCACGTTAAAAGTATGTGATGGTGAGTTGAGAAAACAAATCTTAAATTATGTTTGAATGATTTTCAATTGACTGTCATAGTCCCAAATAAGTAAACATTGGCTGTTTATTTAAAATAAAAAAAATCACATGCCTAGCAGTCTTGCGTTTTTTTTATATGCCAATATCGAACGGCTACTTACTGTATAGTATGGATTGATTCAGGATTTGTTAACACGACGGAACTATTAGGGCACTACTCCAACTAATGCAGACTGCTATCTAACAAATTATTGCTAGGAGCTAAGCAGGCCAACCACCTGTTGCTACATATAGGAGTCAACTACAGCTACCTCGGTTTCCACAGGATTTAAAATCGAAGGGAATGGCGAGTTGGTTGTATGGAGGATCTGATTTGGCTTGATTTCTAAGCTAACGTTAGCATTCTAGCTTCACTACTGCTTCTAAAAACAGCCAACAGGCCAATTCTTACAAACCACATACACTGAACAAAAAATACAAACGCAACATGTAAAGTGTTGGTCCCATGTTCATGAGCTGAAATAAAAGATAGCAGAACTTTTCCATACGTTTATTTCTCTCAAATGTTGCGCACAAATTTGTTTACATCCCTGTTGGTGAGCATTTCTCCTTTGTCAAGACAATCCATCAAACTGACAGGTGTGGCATATCAACAAGTTGATTAAACATGACCATTACACAGGTGCACCTTGTGTGGGGACAATAAAAGACCAATAAAATGTGCAATTGTCACATAAGACAATGCTACAGATATTTCAAGTTGACAGAAGGAATGTCCACCAGAGCTGTTGCCAGAGAATTTAATATTAATTTCTCTACCGTAAGATAATTTGGCAGTACGTCCAAACGGGCACACAACTGCAGATCACATGTAATCATGCCATCCCATTCTGCACAAACTGTCATAAGCCATCTCTGGGAAGCTCATCTGTTTGCTTGTCATCCTCACCAGGGTCTTGAACTGACTGTAGTTCGGCGTCGTAACAGACTTCAGTGGGAAAATCTCACCTTTGATGGCCAATGGCACGCTGGAGAAGTGTGCTCTTCACAGATGAATCCCAGTTTAAAGATTGTACCGGGCAGCGTGCATGGCGTCGTGTGGGCAAGCGGTTTGCAGAGGTAAACGATATGAACAGAGTGCCCCATGATGGCGGTGGGGTTTAGGTATGGGCAGGCATAAGCAACGAACAATGAACATAATTGCATTTTATCTATGGCAATTTGAATGCACAGATACTGTGACAAGATCCTGAAGCCCATTGTCTGGCCATTCATCCTCCGCCATCACCTCATGTTTCAGCATGATAACGCACAGCCCCATGTCGCAAGGATCTGTACACAATTCCTGGAAGCTGATTATTTAATGATGGTGTTGGAGTTGTGCCTGGCCGTGCAGTCATGAGTACTCCCTGTTCACTCATGACTACACGGCCAGGCACAACTCCAACACCATCATTAAATTAAATTTGCTGATGACACAACAGTGGTAGGCCTGATCACCGACAACAACGAGACGGCCTATAGGGATGAAGTCAGACACCTGGCCGTGTGGTGCCAGGACAACAACCTCTCCCTCAAAGTGATCAAGACAAAGGAGATGATTGTGGACTACAGGAAAAGGAGGACCGAGCACACCCCCACTCAACAGGGCTGCAGTGGAGCAGGTTGTGAGCTTCAAGTTGCTTGGTAACCACATCAACATATTAACATAGTGGATGGAAGCTCAACTGTTACACTGGCAATACTAAAGTGCCTATAAGAACATCCAATAGTCAAAGGTTAATGAAATACAAATGGTATGGAGGGAAATAGTCCGATAATAACCACAACATAATACTTCTTACCTGGGAATATCAAAGACTCATGTTAAAAGGAACCACCAGCTTTCATATGTTCTCATGTTCCGAGCAAGGAACTTAAACGTTAGCTTTCTTACATGGCACATATTGCACTTTTACTTTCTTCTCCAACACTTTGTTTTTGCATTATTTAAACCAAATTGAACATGTTTCATTATTTACTTGAGGCGAAATTGATTTTATTGATGTATTATATTAAGTTAAAATAAGTGTTCATTCAGTATTGTTGTAATTGTCATTATTAAAAAAATAAATTAAAAAATAAATTAAAAAAAAACGTCCGATTGATCGGTATCGGCTTTTTTTGGTCCTCCAATAATCAGTATTGGCGTTGAAAAATCCTAAAATCGGTCGAACTCTAACAGAGGGTAGTGAGAACGGCCCAGTACGTCACTGGGGCCAAGTTCTGACATCCAGGACCTCTATACCAGGCGGTGTCAGAGGAAGGCCCTAAAAATTGTCTAAGACTCAAGCCACCCTAGTCATGGACTGTTCTCCCTGCTTCCGCACAGAAAGCAGTACCAGAGCGCAAAGTCTAGGTCAAAGAGGTTTCTAAACAGCTTCTACCCCCAAGCCATTAGACGCGTGAAAATCTAGTCAAACAGCTACCCAGAATATTTGCATTGCCCCCTCCCCCCACTTTAATTAACTCTCCCTACATGTACATACTACCTCAACTAACTGGTTCCCCTGCACATTAACTCTGTACATGTTGTTATATTTTTCCTGCTGCTCTTTAATTACTTGTTACTTTTATCACATACATATTTGTATATATTTTTTAAGCTACACTGTTGGTTAGGGGGTCATAAGTAAGCATTTCACTGTAAGGTCTACACTGGTCATATTCAGCACATGTGACTAATACAATTTGATTTTAATGTCCCAGTCACTCCATGGCCTGCATACTCATCAGACATGTCACCACTCATTGAGCATGGTTGGGATACTCTGGATCGACGTATACAACAGCATGCTCCAGTTCCCGCCAATATCCAGCAACTTTACACAGCCATTGAAGAGGATTGAGCTAATATTCAGCAGGCCACAATCAACCTGATCAAGTCTATGTCAAGGAGATGCGTAGAACTGCATGAGGCAAATGGGGGTCACACCAGATACCGAGAATTTATTATGTTTTTTTAATCCACGGCCCTACTTTTTTTTGTGACCAACAGATTCATACAGTTGAAGTTGGAAGTTTACATACACCTTAGCCAAATACATTTAAACTCAGTTTCACAATTCCTGATACGTAATTTTTACTAGGATTAAACATCTTAGGTCAGTTAGGATCACCACTATTTTTAAAATGTGAAATGTCTGAATAATAGTAGAGAAAATGATTTATTTCAGCTTTTATTTCTTTCATCACATTCCCAGTAGGTCAGAAGTTTACATCGTGGCCAAAATGTTTGAGTATTAATTTCCACAAAGTTTGCTGCTTCAGTGCCTTTAGATATTTTTGTCAGATGTTACTATGGAATACTGAAGTATACTTACAAGCATTTCACAAGTGTCAAAGGCTTTCATTGACAATTACATGAAGTTGATGCAAAGAGTCAATATTTGCAGTGTTGAACCTTCTTTTTCAAGAACTCTGCAATCCGCCCTTGCATGCTGTCAATTCATTTCTGGGCCACATCCTGACTGATGGCAGCCCATTCTTGCATAATCAATGCTTGGAGTTTGTCAGAATTTGTGGGGTTTTGTTTGTCCACCCGCCTCTTGAAGATTGACCACAAGTTCTCAATGGGATTAAGGTCTGGGGAGTTTCCTGGCCATGGACCCAAATATCGATGTTTTGTTCCCAGAGCCTCTTAGTTATCACTTTTGTCTTATGGCAAGGTGCTCCATCATGCTGGAAAGGGCATTGTTCGTCACCAAACTGTTCCTGGATGGTTGGGAGAAGTTGCTCTCTGAGGATGTGTTGGTACCATTCTTTATTCATGGCTGTGTTCTTAGGCAACATTTTGAGTGAGCCCACTCCCTTGGCTGAGAAGCAACCCCACACATGAATGGTCTCAGGATGCATTACTTTTGGCATGACACAGGACTGATGGTAGCGCTCACCTTGTCTTCTCCGGACAAGCATTTTTACAGATGCCTCAAACAATTCGGAAAGCGGATTCAGAGAAAATGACTTTACCTCAGTCTTCAGCAGTCCAATCCCTGTACCTTTTGCAGAATATCAGTCTGTCCCTGATGTTCTTCCTGTAGAGAAGTGGCTTCTTTGCTGCCCTTCTTGACACCAGGCCATCCTCCAAAAGTATTTGCCTCACTGTGCATGCAGATGCACTCATACCTGCCTGCTGCCATTCCTGAGCAAGCTCTGTACTGGTGGTGCCCCGATCCCGCAGCTGAATCAACATTAGGAGAGAGTCCTGGCGCTTGCTGGACTATCTAGGGCGCCCTGATGCCTTCTTCACAACAATTGAACCACTCTCCTTGAAGTTCTTGATGATTTGATAAATGGTTGATTTAGGTGCAATCTTACTGGCAGCAATATTCTTGCATGTGAAGCCCTTTTTGTACAAAGCAATGATGATGGCATGAGTTTCCTTGCAGGTAACCATGGTTGACAGAGGAAGAACAGTGATTCCAAGCACCACCCTCCTTTTGAAGCTTCCAGTCTGTTATTAGAACTCAATCAGCATGACAGAGTGATCTCCAGCCTTGTCCTCGTCAACACTCACACGTGTTAACGAGAGAATCACTGACATGTCAGCTGGTCCTTTTGTGGCAAGACTGTAAAGCAGTGGAAATGTTTTTGGGGGATTCAGTTCATTTGCATGGCAAAGAGGGACTTTGCAATTAATTGCAATTCATCTGATCACTTTTCATAACATTCTGGAGTATATGCAAATTGCCATCATACAAACTGAGGCAGCAGACTGTGAAAATGATTGTGTCATTCTCAAAACTTTTGGCCACGACTGTACTCAATTAGTACTTGGTAGCATTGCCTTTAAATTGTTTAACTTGAGTCAAATGTTGTATGTAGCCTTCCACAAGCTTCCCACAATAAGGTGGGTGAATTTTGGCCCATTCCTCCTGACAGAGCTGGTGTAACTGAGTCAGGTTTGTAGGCCTCCATGCTCGCACACGCCTTTTCAGTTCTGCCCACACATTTTCTATAGGATTGAGGTCAAGGCTTTGTGATGGCCACGCCAATACCATGACTTTGTTGTCCTTAAGCCATTTTGCCACAACTTTGGAAGTATGCTTGGGGTCATTGTCCATTTGAAAGACCCATTTGTGACCAAGCTTTAAATTCCTGATTGATGTCTTGAAACGTTTCAATACATCCACATAATTTTCCTTTCTCATGAAATGAGTCTCTCCTGCAGCAAAGCACCCCCACAACATGATGCTGCCACCCATGTGCTTCATGGTTGGGATGGTGTTCTTCAGCTTGCAAGCCTCCCCCTTATCCTCCAAACATAACGATGGCCATTCTGGCCAAACAGTTCTATTTTTGTTTCATCAGACCAGAGGACAGTTCCCCAAAAAGTCCCCATGTGCAGTTGCAAACCGTAGTCTGTCTTTTTTTATGGCGGTTTTGGAGCAGTGGCTTCTTCCTTGCTGAGCGGCCTTTCAGGTTGTTTATATAGGACTCATTTTACTGTAGATACTTTTTTACCTGTGTCCTCCAGCATCTTCACAAGGTCCTTTGCTGTTGTTCAGGTATTGATTTGCACTTTTCACACCAAAGTACGTTCATCTCTAGGAGACAGAACGCGTCTACTTCCTGAGTGGTATGACGGCTGCGTGGTCCCATGGTGTTTATACTTGCGTACTATTGTTTGTACAGATGAACGTGGTACCTTCAGGTGTTTGGAAATTACTCCCAAGGATGAACCAGACTTGCGGAGGTCTACAATTTTTTTTCTGAGGTCTTGGCTGATTTCTTTTGATTTTCCCATGATGTCAAGCAAAGAGGCACTGAGTGTGAAGGTAGGCCTTGAAATACATCCACAGGTACACCTCCAATTGACTCAAATGATGTAAATTAGCCTTTCAGAAGCTTCTAAAGCCATGACATCATTTTCAGACATTTTCCAAGCGGTTTAAAGGCACAGTCAACTTAGTGTATGTAAACTTCTAACCCACTGGAATTGTGATACAGTGAATAAGTGAAATAATCTGTCTGTTAACAATTGTTGGAAAAATTACGTGTGTCATGCACAAAGTACATGTCCTAACCGACTTGCCAAACTATAGTTTGTTAACAAGAAATTTGTGGAGTGGTTGAAAAAAGAGTTTTAATTACTCCGAGCCAAGTGATGTGAAATCCATAGATTAGGGCCTAATGAATGTATTTTAATTGACTGATTTCCTTACATGAACTGTAACTCAGTCAAATCATTGAAAGTGTTGCGTTTCTATTTCTGTTCTATGTAGTTTGAAATAGAAGTGACTGGCGAGATAGGCTTTGTCCTCTTTCCTATACAGCAACTAACAAACTATGGATCGATTGGCTTGCTACCGTGTTTGTGCGCCCTCCTGAGCCTGTGTCTCCTTTAGTCTCCTTTCCACACTGGAGAATGATGTCATTCTTGTGACATTTTATGTTATTTATTTTTTATATTTTTATTTTTAATCCCAGCCCCCTTCCCCGCAGGAGTTCTTTTGCCTTTTTGTCGTCTGTCATTGTAAATATGAATGTCTTCTTAACTGACTTGCCTAGTTGAATAAAATGTCAAGAAATTCCAAGCTATTTTAATTTTTTTAAGTTTGAGATAGGATTTTACTGAGTGGGTTCTCAAATTTATGCTTTGGCCACAACTAGTAAAGGACGAGTCAACAACATTCTTCAGGTATGAGATTTGAGATTTTCACAAGACTTTAAAAGCTTAACTGTGAACTACTGCAATTTAAAAACTTGACCGTGACCAATGTGTCCAAACATCTGACAGCAACCCTCTACACATAGCAGTCAATGCCTATTAGGTTCTGGTGAAAATTAGTGCACTATGTAGGGAATAGGGTACCATTTGGGGTACAGCCTAGGTTACCTGGTATGGCATAGGGGTCTTCGGGGTAGGTCTCCCTGTCATAGAGGAAGGGGTGGTACCTCAGGATCCCCTCCACTATTCCGTCAACGTCTGTGCAGGCCTTGAACTCGAATGTGTCAGCCGACGTGTTGATGTAGAGCGTCTGCATGTCGTTGTCGATCTCTCGGAGGTTCACCATGCGAGGGATCTTGGGGAACTTCTCCAGCAGAGAGATCTGAACAGTAGATAAATATCAATATAGTACCACAAAATTAGAGGCGGCAGGGTAGCCTAGTGGTTAGAGAGTTGGACTAGTAACCGAAAGGTTTCAAGTTCAAATCCCCGAGCTGACAAGGTACAAATCTGTCGTTCTGCCCCTGAACAGGCAGTTAACCCACTGTTCCTAGGCCGTCATTGAAAATAAGAATTTGTTCTTAACTGACTTGCCTAGTTAAATAAAGGTAAAATAAAATAAGAGTTATAAAATAAGAGTTATAAATGTAAAATAAAATAAGAGTTATAAAACAAAGATTGAATAGATGCTCTTGGATGACTATTGTCTGTAGCACTACCATAAAATAACATAATTACATGGTTATTTAAATACAATGACAATCTTACCTGAATGTCAATGTTGGAAACACAATCAGAGTTTCGGTAGGAGGCTTTCATGTCATTCCCATTTAGGCCGTGAATGTAGTAGTGATACAAGTGGCTGAAAACAAAGCAGATTGTAATTTCAATAACTTGTTAATGGATTTCAAAGAGTAAAATCAAAAGAGGACAACAACCAATTGGATTGAAAGGTGGTGGTGGCTATTTGGGACGGTGCAGGGCAGGCGGTATCCCAATACTATACCTCTAATTAATGAGACATGGTCTAAGGGTGTTCCATAATGAAAGCGTGTGAGATAAGCTATGGTCCAATGACTGTACCTGCTAGCAGCATGTGTCCCGCGTCCGAAGCTACACCCATAATAGTCGGTAGATGGCTCCAATTGGAGAATCACTGTTTGCGTCGCCGAGCAGTGAACAAGAAACTATTCAAATCCAGTTCAGATTCCCCCTCCCCAAATCAACACCAAACATGGATTCTATGTTGGGTTCTCACTTTGTGTCTACACTGGTCTGTGTTTCATACCTGAGACAACGTCTGAGAAATCATGGTCCAATGTCTATACCTGCTAGCAACATTTGTCACGCGTCTGAAGCTTCACCCATAAATCGGTATATTGGAGTCGCCCTTTGCGTCGCTGAGCAGTGAACTATTAAATCCAGTTTTTAGATGCTACCAAAGCAACATCTAATATGGATCCCCATCGTTTTTTTTCTGTCTTTGCGTGCACACATTTCCTGTACTTCCAGTCTGGGGCAGCATGGTGCCCATATTGCGAGGCTGATTAACATGACAAACAGGTATGGAACAGAATCCATGTTTGGTGTTGATTTGGGGAGGGGGAAATCGAAAAACTGGATTTTAATAGTTTCTTGTTCGGCGACGCAAACAGTGATTATCCAAATGGAGCCATCTACCGACTATTATGATATAGCTTCGGACACTGGACACATGCTGCTAGCAGGTACAGTCATTGGACCATGACTTCTCACACGCTGTCTCTATGGAATGCCCTTATACCTTCTCAATTAAATAATATTGGGATCGCCAGACGGGTGAGCAGACTCACGCCAGTTCTCTGGTCCACAGGTGGAAGTCCTGCTTGAGGAAGGTGACATGTTCAGGCTGGATTCCCGTAACCACCACGGCCGTGAAGCTGTCCTTTCCCACCTCCTCAGCGATCAGCCCATGGAGGAAGCGCTCCTCGTCGTCTCTCACGTGGGACGAGTCAGCCATCTGCGGGGTGGAGAATTGAACATGGCTTTCATTAAATAGAGGATGGCCACTGAGGGAAGGTTATAGCAGTTTGCCACCGATACTGAAAGTTCCAAATGGACGGATTGAGGACGCCTTTCGGAGATCACATCAACATTTTGAGTGATCTGGGAGTTCAGGCTGGATTCCTCCCTTACCTTCCGGTTTCTGATGAAACCACTGTAAATATCTTCCTTGTTCCGCTCCTTCCTCTCAAATTCTTCTTTTGAAATGATGAGTTCATGGACATCTGGGGAGCCCGCTGGTTTGGTGATCATCTTTAACAAAGACAGAGATATCAAGTCATATAGTAGCGCATCACAGTCCATTAGGGGAATATGGTAGAACACAGAGGAACATTTACCCTGGTTGACTGTCCAATGTAGAACACTGCTTGTTTCCCTCCTACTCCAAAATATGATATATCACTGTTGAGACTGCGAGCGACTGGATCAGGGCGAACATACCCTGCATGATCACTAGTGAGACAAAACAGGATAATCACTGACGATAGATACATAGAAAGCACCAAAAACGAACTTCAAGTGTATACTTAATTATTTGGAAAGTGCATTTTAATATACATTTACTGTGAGTCATTTAAAAAAATGTAACTTAGCAAGTCAGTTAAGAACAAATTCTTATTTTACAATGACGGCCTACCCCGGCCAAACCCTCCCCGAACCCAGAAGACGCTGGGCCAATTGTTCGCCACCCTAGGGGACTCCTGATCACGACCGGTTGCGATACAGCCCAGGATCGAACCAGGGTCTGTCGTGATGTCTCGCACTGAGATGCAGTGCCTTAGACCTCTGCGCCACTCTGGAGATGGGTCTGACTGCATTGTCTGATCGAGACACCTGAACAGGTCAGATCGAGTGATGTGGAAAAACTCCTGGCCCTACTCTTGCTAAACCAACCTTGAAAACATGCCGCTTTCCCTGCTGAATTTGGAGAGCCTGTACACAGCCCAGTTATTAAGCTGTTTGGAGGTCATTCCACAGCCATTGTCCATGATAACCACTGCATGTTTCCCCAAGGACTCATCAAACAGCTGGGGGAAGAGATGAGAAACAATCAACTACCTCTGTGTCCCATTCCATCAATACTGTAGGGGTGCAGAACACTGACCTTTATATGAAAACATCATAATACTTATGCATCACATTCATTCAAGACCATATGAGGTTTACAATTGTTAGAAAAATAGGGAGAGTAAAAATTATTTTTTTAATCCACAGTAGTATCTCACCAATCGGATGTCTATGGTCCTCACTCCTGTGTTGTGCGATGTAGCTGACAGTGCATTGTCGATTAGTTCTGCAAAGGCATACGCTGTTGGGGGGGGGGGGGGGGGGGGGGGGGGGGCAAGGCTTTAATTAACTATAGGCCTTTTAACACAGCTTCTTCTGGAACAAAATCAGCCCGGGCCAGTAACTTCAAAGCGTCACAGAGTAGAAAATTGGTTGTAAGTGCTGAGCATAGACATTTCATTCAGTGTGGTGCAGTGTGAACACAGCTAATGAATACACACAGGACTGTAATATTGTTGGTTTGGGCTGGAGAAGGTACAGTATTTCAGAGGCACTCACGTAAAGAATTCTGGCCCTCACTAGCGTAGTACTCATACATGCCACTCTGGACCAGTGTGTCATAGTGAGGGAGAAACACAATGTGTTCCTTAGTTGCCACGGGCAGGATCTGGTCCTCGGTCTGCAACAGGTGGAGAGTGTTTCCTTGTTGAAGATTCTCTGAAAGAGATGACATATCAACAACATAACGTAGTCGCTCACCTCTTATTCCCCTTGTATAAAAGGCATATTTGTGACCCAATGCCTGACTATTAGTATACCAAAAACATTTTCACTGATTGATCCAAGTAACATGCCTATTATTTTAAATTATCAATTAAAAAGTTGATGACTGGCATTTCCCTTTGGCATTTCTTTCTAGCACTACACCTGGTAGCCCTGACTGGAATGTCACTTACCATATCTGTCAAAATCTATTCCTTTTCTGTCCGTTGTTGTCAAGACAAACGTTTCGTTGGAAGGAATGGCAAATTCCTAACAACACATGGAAAATAGTTGTTAGATATACAAGTTTTGATAATTTGGTGAATGGTTTAGATATTGTATTGACAACTTGTTTATAACACTTGCTTATAACACTTGCATATAACACGTGCTAGCAAGCTATTAACAATTTCATTAAAACATTAAATTGGCAAATGACAGCTATATTTTTGGATCAATGCACTTCCCATGATCCGCCACCTAGCCAAGCTATCGAATGAGCTGCTAGTTAAATGTCAATAATCGTGGGAACTCATTAATTTTCAAGAGCCAGCTGTTGCAAATTTGCAATCAAGCAGGCAGCTGTCTGGCTAACATATATCTGGATAACTAACGACTTTAGCTAGCTAGCTAGCTACTGTACCTTCGATACAACTTGAAGGAAGTCGTTGAAGTCCAAGCCATTTATGTCCAGAACTCTCTCCATTGCGTCGTGTCTTTCCGGACGACAGTCGAATATTACCACACTTTTATGTGGTTTATCTGACCCGTTAACTCCATTTTTACTCTGTGAAATGTGTGTTCTATTGCTATTGGCAACAGCAGACGTTGTCACACCTTCCGACTCTGCCATGTTTCTTCTTCAGGTGAAAGAAGTCGTGAGTATGCGCAATGTACTGCGCATCTATCGCGTGGGCTGTGTCGTCACTAGTTGCAGCAAAATCCTAAACCCCGCCTATTTCGACAATTTATTTTCACATTTAACCCTAACCAAACTGCTAACATTATGCATAACTATAAAATCCAATTTACACCAAAAATCTATTTTTGTTTTCATTATTTCTTTATGATATAGCCAATTTCAACTTTGTGGATGTGGAAACGCGCTGGGGTGTATTCATTGGTTGAATTCCGTTGCAAAACTTTTGGTCTGTTACGAGGAACCAAACGGAAGTAAACGAAATCTGCACCCGGGGTGTCCGCCCCTGGGTTGTCCCTCCCGTTTTCGTTCCGTTTAAGAAAGGTTTTACAACAGAATCGACGTATTGAATATGCCACAGGTTTGGCGAATGCACGTGACGATAGACAATCATCATGGCGGCGCACAGCAATAATGTCCAAGTAGAGAAAGTAGGAAACCCAGCAAAGAAACGAAATGTGTAAGTAACGTTAGCAAGCTAGTCACCCCCACAAGGTACGCTTATGGACACTCACGGCATGTAAAGATATCAAAGAGAGAGTTAGGAGAAAGTAGTTTGCCAACCAGATTGGCTATGTCGATTGTGTTTAGAAATGCCAACGGGTGGCTGTTGGATGCTTGTTCACTTGTCGACAAGGGTGTCCAACTATGTAACGTTACTTCGGAGAGGAAAGCAGCCAGTGGGAAGTCGCATTTTAAATGTTGTTTTAAACATGAGTGTTTTCAGATTTTAAAGTCTCACGTTAGTGTTAAATCAAGTTGTACTGTGACCACAAACGACAGTACCGTCTCGAATGCAGCACTACAGAGGAGTGAGAATAAAACTACAGTGGATTGTAAACCATCAAAGGTAAATTGTGCTATGGATGCAAGGACTGACCATCCATGGTATCAACAGTATTGTTTTAACCTGATGTTATGAGGCTATACAGTGTTTGTTTATGTTTACAATGTTTACAAACATTGGAGAAAAATAAGCTTATATTTTATGTTCTAATGCAGTGTGACAGTTGAACTAAGCTCATGAGGTTATGTTCTGTGTGTGTGGTGTATGTGTGTGCATTTTTCACTGGCTGCCAATAAATAGGCCATAGTGGCAAAATAATTACAATTTAGCAATTAAACTCTGGAGTGATAGATGTGTAGAAGATGAATGTGCAAGTAGAGATACTGGGGTGCAAATTAGCACAAAAAAAAAAAACAGTATGGGGGATGAGGTAGTTGGATGGGCTATTTACAGATGGGCTATGTGCAGTGATCTGTGAGCTCCTCTGACAGCTGGAACTTAAAGTTAGTGAGGGAGATATGGCTCTCCAGCGTCAGTGATTTTTGCTATTCCTTCCAGTTATTGGCAGCAGAGAACTGGAAGGAAAGGTGGCCAAAGGAGGAATTGGCTTTGGGGGTGACCAGTGAAATATACCTGCTAGAGCGTGTGCTATGGGTGGGTGTTGCTATGGTGACCAGTGAGCTGAGATAAGGCAGGGCTTTACCTAGCAAAGACTTATAGATGACCTGGAGCCAGTGGGTTTGGTGACAAATGTGAAGCGAGGGTCAGCCAACGAGAGCATACAGGTCGCAGTGGTTGGTAGTATATGGGGCTTTGGTGACAAAACGGATGGCACTGTAATAGACTGCATCCAGTTTGCTGAGTAGAGTGTTGGAGGCTATTTTGTAAATGACATCGCCGAAGTCAAGGATCGACAGGATAGTCCGTTTTACGAGGGTATGTTTGGCAGCATGAGTGAAAAATAGGAAGCCGATTCTAGATTTAATTTTGGATTGGAGATGCTTAATGTGAGTCTGGAAGGAGAGTTTACAGTAACCAGACACCTAGGTATTTCTAGTTGTCCACATTTTCTAAGTCAGAACCTTCCAGAGTAGTGATGCTGGGCGGGCATGTGCAGGCAGCGATCGGTTGAAGAGCATGCATTTAGTTTTACTTGCATTTAAGAGCAGTTGGAAGCCACGGAAGGAGAGTTTATGGCTTTGAAGCTTGTCTGGAGGTTAGTTAACACATTGTCCAAAGAATGGACAGAAGTATACAGAGTGGTATCGTCTGCATAGAGGTGGATGAGAGAATGACCAACAGCAAGAGCGACATCATTGATGTATACCGAGAAAGGTGTCGGCCCGAGAATTGAACCCTGTGGCACCCCCATAGACTGCCAGAGGCCTGGACAATAGGCCCTCTGATTTGACACACTGAACTCTGTCTGAGAAGTAGTTGGTGAACCATGCGAGGCAGTCATTGCGAGGCTGTTGAGTCTGCTGATAAGAATGTGGTGACTGACAGAGTCGAAAGCCTTGGCCAGGTCGATGAATACAGCCGCAAAGGTGTAGACCTTAGTGAAATGCTTACTTATAAGACCTTAACCAACAATGCAGTTTTAAGAAAATAGTGTTAAGTATTTACTAAAAAAAACTGAAGTAAGAACGTTAGAAAAATAACACATTTCAAGAGCAACAATAAAATAATAGTAATGAGGCTATATACACTGCTCCAAAAAATAAAGGGAACACTAAAATAACACATCCTAGATCTGAATGAATGAAATATTCTTATTAAATACTTTTTTCTTTACATAGTTGAATGTGCTGACAACAAAATCACACAAATTATCAATGGAAATCAAATTTATCAACCCATGGAGGTCTGGATTTGGAGTTACACTCAAAATTAAAGTGGAAAACCACGGGCCAGTCCATAGCATCAATGCCTTCCTCTTGCAGGAACTGCTGACACACTCCAGCCACATGAGGTCTAGTATTGTCTTGCATTAGGAGGAACCCAGGGCCAACCACACCAGCATATGGTCTCACAAGGGGTCTGAGGATCTCATCTCGGTACCTAATGGCAGTCAGGCTACCTCTGGCGAGCACATGGAGGGCTGTGCGGCCCCCCAAAGAAATTCCACCCCTCAGCATGACTGACCCACCGCCAAACCGGTCATGCTGGAGGATGTTGCAGGCAGCAGAATGTTCTCCACGGCGTCTCCAGACTGTCACGTCTGTCACATGTGCTCAGTGTGAACCTGCTTTCATCTGTGAAGAGCACAGGGCGCCAATGGTGAATTTGCCAATCTTGGTGTTCTCTGGCAAATGCCAAACGTCCTGCACGGTGTTGGGCTGTAAGCTCAACCCCCACCTGTGGATGTCGGGCCCTCATACCACCCTCATGGAGTCTGTTTCTGACCGTTTGAGCAGACACATGCACATTTGTGGCCTGCTGGAGGTCATTTTGCAGAGCTCTGGCAGTGCTCCTCCTGCTCCTCCCTACACAAAGGCGATGGTAGAGGTCCTGCTGCTGGGTTGTTGCCCTCCTACGGCCTCCTCCACGTCTCCTGATGTACTGGCCTGTCTCCTGGTAGCGCCTCCATGCTCTGGACACTTACGCTGACAGACACAGCAAACCTTGCCACATCTCGCATTGATGTGCCATCCTGGATGAGCTGCACTACCTGAGCCACTTGTGTGGGTTAGAGTGAAAGAGTGAAAGCACCGCCAGCATTCAAAAGTGACCAAAACATCAGCCAGGAAGCATAGGAACTGAGAAGTGGTCTGTTGTCCCCACCTGCAGAACCACTCCTTAATTGGGGGTGTCTTGCTAAATGCCTATAATTTCCACCTGTTGTCTATTCCATTTGCACAACAGCATGTGAAATGTATTGTCAATCAGTGTTGCTTCCTAAGTGGACAGTTTGATTTCACAGAAGTGTGATTGACTTGGAGTTACATTGTGTTGTTTAAGTGTTCCCTTTATTTTTTTGAGCAGTGTACATACCGGTACAGAGTCAATGTGCGGGGGCACAGGTTAGCCGAGGTAATTAAGGTCATATGTATGGTACCGGTCAAAAGTTTGGACACACCTACTCATTCAAGGGTTTTTCGTTATTTTTTACTAATTTCTACATTGTAGAATAATAGTGAAGACATCAAAACTATGAAAACACATGGAATCATGTAGTAACCAAATAACTGTTAAACAAATCAAAATATATTTTAGATTCTTCAAAGTAACCACCCTTTGCCTTGATGACAGCTTTGCACACTCTTGGCATTCTCTCAACCAGCTTCACCTGGAATGCTTTTCCAACAGTCTTGAAGGAGTTCCCACACATGCTGATCACTAGTAGGCTGCTTTTCCTTCACTCTGCAGTCCAACTCAACTGGATTGAGGTTGGGTGATTGTGGAGGCCAGGTCATCTGACGCAGCACTCCATCACTCTCCTACTTGGTCAAATAGCCCTTAACAGCCAGGAGTTGTGTTGGGTCATTGTCAATGGCCTGTCATTGTCCTGTTAAGCACAAACCAGAAGGGATGGCGCATTGCTGCAGAATGCTGTGGTAGCCTTGCTGGTTAAGTGTGCCTTGAATTCTAAATGAATCAGACCGTGTCACCAACAAAGCACCATCACACCTCCTCCTCCATACAAATGCAAATAGTCCAGATAGCCATTTGATTAGCTGTTCCGGAGTCTTATGGCTTGGGGGTAGAAGCTGTTAAGTCTTTTGGACCTATGCTTGACTAGACATGTCTGGAGAGTGGGGCTAACTTGCCAGGTACTATCACTGGGAAACGCCTTTGTTTTAACCACAGATCTTTTTGATATATTCAAATCCCACAGAAAAGAAAACGAAAATGCAATGATCTGAACCAAGGAGAAATTGATTCATTGGCCTTCCACCACAAGGTAATCTTATGTTCACCATTACTTAGTTTACCCATTACCATTACTCAGACTTTTTATTGTTGACCACTGCTTATCATTGTGTTATGACCAGATCAGGTCTGCCATTTTGGAGGGGACCAAATCCTTAGTGGATGCTGGGCTCTCCTGTGAGTACCTGAGTGAGGTCAACGATGCTCAGGAGGGTCCCCTGCCTTCCCACGAATGCAACCTGGCAGCCTTGTGTGACATGGCTAAAGAGCTCCCTCTAGTGAGTGAACATGGAGAGGACCCAGTTCAGTTTATTGAGTCTGAGGATGGCTGTAGTACAACACACCTTGACCTGTTCACACGGATCACAGAGAATTGTATGGACTTTGCCATGGAGGTGATGCTGATGGGAGAGAAATACATTATCCCACCACGATGTGCCTTCCTGCTCTCTGATTTTGCCAGAATGCAGCCCCTGGTTGGTTGTGAGTGTACAAAACCTGATCATGATAAAGAGCTTGCGTTTGCTGATTTTATGTTTTGTCAGTGCAGAAATACATTGTCTTTATAAATCTCCTAAACTCTCTAAAAATGTTTTGAGGAATCGAGTGGAGAGAAGGCAAGGCTTTAGTGAACTAAATAAGGATCCTCTCTGCCTGTATAGGCCTAATGTCTTAGAACAAGGTTTCCCAAACTCGGTCCTGGGACCCCCCCTCCCGGGTGACGGTTTCATTTTTTTCCTCAAGCATTACACAGCTGATTCAAATAATCAAAGCTTGAT
This sequence comes from Oncorhynchus mykiss, assembly GCF_013265735.2. Taxonomy (NCBI): domain Eukaryota; kingdom Metazoa; phylum Chordata; class Actinopteri; order Salmoniformes; family Salmonidae; genus Oncorhynchus; species Oncorhynchus mykiss. The sequence goes on from NC_048579.1 coordinate 28,382,941, forward strand.
GTTGAGTTGATCATTTGAATCAGATGTAGTGCTAGGGCAAATAAACCAAATGTGCACCCAGAAGGGGTCCCAGGACCTAGTTTGGAGAAACCCTGTCTTAGAAAATTGATTATTTTGCAGATGGAAAGTTTTTCGACCTCATTGTCCTGGATCCTCCATGGGAAAACAAGTCTGTAAAAAGGAGTGGCAGGTCAGCGTTCTTATTCAGTGTGATTTTATTCCAAGCGACATCCACTGCAATGTATGACTCTGCGAACCTCTTATTCTGTTTTGACCATATTGTGCATTTCTCCTGCTGACCTCTAGGTATAGCTTTCTGCCCTCCTCCCAGCTCAAACGGCTCCCTGTCCCACTGCTGGCCTCCACAGGCTGTGTGGTGGTCACCTGGGTGACCAACAGGCCCAGCCACCTGCGCTTTGTCAGGGACGAGCTGTACCCACACTGGGGTGTGGAGGTGCTGGCAGAGTGGTTCTGGGTCAAGGTAGAACAGAAAGGAACCTAGAATTTATCAAAGTCATTATAGTTGTTTTAAATCTATTTAGTTTAAATGACACTACTAAATGGTGATAGTAAAAGTGGTCATGTTTCATCTAGGACCTCTAATGTTGAATTTGCTTCTGAAATGAGCTATATGGTCTTTATGAACGTAAGCATTTTTCTCTGATGTATTGTCTACGTTTTCGCCCTCAGGTCACCAGGTCAGGGGAATATGTGTTTCCACTGGATTCTCCGCATAAGAAGCCTTACGAGGTGTTGGTACTTGGTCGATATCGTGGGTGCGGACACCACTCACACAGGTGTGACAAAATAAAAATGTTATTCCATTGTATTTTTTTTTACCCCTTTTTCTCCCCAATTTCATGTTATCCAACTGGTAGTAGTTACAGTCTTGTCTCATCGCTGCATCGCTGCAACAAGGTCGAGAGCCGTGCATCCTCCGAAATCCAACCAAGCCGCACTGCTTCTTGATACAATGCCCGCTTAACGCAGAAGCCAGCCACACCAATGTGTCGGAGGAAACACCGTACACCTGGCGACCTTGTCAGCGTGCACTGCCTGCCACAGGAGTCGCTAGTGCGCGATGGGACAAAAACATCACTGCCCTCACCTAAACCGGACGACGCTGGGCCAATTGTGCGCCACCCCATGGGTCTCCCGGTCGTGGCCGGCTGTGACAGAGCCTGGACTCGAACCCAGAATCTCTAGTGGCACAGCTAGCACTGCGATTCAGTGCCTTAGACCACTGTGCCACTCGGGAGGCTACTTTTTTTTTTTTTACATGAATTTCTTAAAGGACCGGTGCAGTCAAAAACGGGATTTTAAATATGCAGTATTTCCACACCAAGGTTGGAATAATACGGTGAAATTGTGAAAATTATGTTAATGCCCTTTTCGTGTAAGAGCTGTTTGAAAAGACCCACTGAAATTTCTGCCTGTTTTGGTGGAATTGAGTTTAGTGCTGTCAGGTGACATCACCAGGTGGTAAATTAGTTAATAGACCAATAAGAAAGAGTTACGAACCTCTCTGCCAATAACAGTTTTCAGTTTTCCCCTCTACTAAAACCATTCCCAGACAGTCTTAGCAAAATTCTTGCTTGAGATATTGCTCTCTTGCTAAGAAGCTATTTTTGTTTCTTTTTGACCATTTTAATTAAAAACAATCACTGTGAGGTACTTAATTGTTACCCAGAAATGATTTAACGTTGAGATAAAAAAAAAAACAATGGCTGTATTGGACCTTTTTTTTAAGTCTCCTGTGTATTTTCTTTCATTACTGGAATGTTCGATCTCCTCCAAAACATGACGCGCTTTCTCCATCTCCTCTACAGCTCTCTGAGGAAGACAGAGCTCCCTATGGAGGAGCAACGTGTGATCGTCAGCGTCCCATCGGCCCTACACTCCCATAAACCTTCACTCTCAGGTCAGTATTCCCAGCACGTCCTGGTTCCACCAACAGCGTCATAAGTATGTCAGCGTCATAAGAACGTAATGTGGTAGCCAAGTGCGTAGGAATGAATGAATACAGTTCCAGTAATGAAATTCATAATTGGAGAAATGATTGAACTGAATAGTTTCACCACTAGAGGGCAATACTGTGACGTAAGTGTCCGCGATTGCTGTGTTTTGACCTGGCTCGCTAACTGTCAGTGCTCTGTTCTCACTGACTCACTCTCTGTCCCTCACTCTTTAAAAGCACAAGACAATGCCTTGCTATTAAACGGAAGGACATCAGCTGCAAGGTCTGTGCTCTAACCTGTCCGAATGGCTAATTGTGACCCCAGTTTGTCACGATGTGCTGCTGTACGGCCTGATTGGCCTTTGATTGTTAACAAGTCAAACCTTTTCTCTGATCCGTACAATGTTGTTTAGAAAGCAATGATGAGACAATGATTATGTAGAGTGGGGCTTGACATCAACTCTCTGCTTCTTCAGGGAAAGCGATTTATGCGTGTTTTATTTACTTGGGTAGCAAGAGGAAGAGGTTTGTCAGTGCCCTGTCAGCTGAATATACAAGATGACTGGGAAAGTGGCAGGATATTGTGAGATTTAAATTCGTTATGACTGCATTGTGCTTTGTAACTATTGGGTTGAGAATATATTATGAGTTTCTAATTACGCTTTGTTTCACAGCGTTGTCTTTTCATTGTTACAAATAATAAGTAATAGAACACACCGTATCTTTGCCTTGGGCAAGAGTTGCAGCAAAACAGTGTGATATCGTTTTTTTTCCCCAGCCATGATTGATAAGTCCACAGTCAAACTCAAAGAGCACGCTATTTCACACTCGCCAAGTAACCCATCATCATTTGAGCCGCTGTCATTCCGAATTGTGTGTTTTGATATATCACTTTTTGGTGACGTCATCCCCTTCTCATCCCTGTCTCTGGCTTCCAGTGAATCCCCCTCCAACCCCTCTGGGTAGCAGGGAGGCTGTGGTGGGCATGGTAGAACGCAGTGCTGCTGGGATGAAATGTCAGAGGAGCTGGTCCCGCGGAGAGGTGCCACGGCACATTAACATAACCTGTGATAAAGAGGTATAGAGCGGACCTTTTCTGATCCTGAAAGGTTCTATCGACCCGTTGGCAAAAAGGAACTTCCGGACGTGGGCATTAATGCTGAATATTCACTCTGGAGTACCCAGGGGCGGGAAAAGGATTTGGGCTGCTGTCCTTTTCTCACACCCCCTCTGGTGGATTCTTATGCAACAGCTTGAAATGGTGAATATCCACAGTGCTAAGTCTCTAAACCGCCCCCTTCTAAAACACAAAGTCCTCTTCCTCAGTCACTGTTACCACAGGGCAATATCCCTGTTAGGGGATTGGAGCACAAGTGGTGTATGTAGTCCCAAGTGTTTTGGATGTGCCAGGTCTGGAGGCAGTGGCCAACTCTTTACCCCTGACCTCAGTATGACATCACAGCATGGATGTCCTAAACAGAGGGCGGAGCGGAGAGCGACTCTGTGATCCGATAGCTCTCTACCCCCCCTCTCCCCCAGTGATCCTGTTAGTGACATCAGACGTGTGTGTGTGTGTGTGTGTGTGTGTAGCTGCAGTAGGGATACAGAGGGACACCAACGCTCACTCTCTACCTCAGAGATCCAAACACATCCTCGCCAGATGGCCGAAACGGCAGAAAAAAAGTGTTTATGCTCCTCAGAGTGTGAATAATCTGTTTGCTTTTAATTGTGGCTCCAAAAAACTTTGGTAATTAGCTAAAGTTGAATATTTTCCTCCCAGCATTGTATTGTAATAAGCGGCTAATTGGCAGTGCCCTCTTCGTGCCCGCCCAATTCAATGGCACCCAGCCAGCGTGTGTGAGATTCTAATTGACTTGTGAAAAGATGTGTGCTACTGTTTAAACTCAGAGAACCTGAGATAATGGTGAGTGATTTATATTTGTTCTATTTCACATGTAGAAGTGTGTGTGAATTGGAAATGTTATTTTTTTTTGTATATCCCAACTCGACCCTGGAGCAATTAGGGGTACGTGCCTTGCTCAAGGGCACATTGACCGATTCTTAATCTTGACGGCTCGGGGTTTCGATCTAGCGACATTTCGGTTACTGGCCCAACACTTTAACCACTAGGCTACCCGCTGTCCTGGGGTGGTGAGAAAGGCAGAGAAAATAACTTTCCTCACTCACAGCTGGAGGTGCTGAGTAAGGTGATATATGTACAGTATTTCTACCACTTTTAGCCAGTGGTGTAAAGTGCAAATGTTACTTTAAAGTACTACTTAAGTAGTTTTGGGGGAGGTGTCTGTATTTTACATTTATATTTAAAAAAAACTTTTACTCTACTATATTCCTGAAGAAGATATGTACTTTTTACTCCATACATTTTCCCTGACACCCAAAAGTACTCGTTATATTTCGAATGCTTAGGCAGGACAGCAATCATCTATCAATATAATGCGTTGTCATTCCTACTGCCTCTGATCTGGCAGACTCCCTAAACACAAATACTGTGTTTGTAAATTATGTCTGTGCCCGTCTGTATGTAAATACAAAAATAATTTTAATTGTGCCGTCTGGTTTGCGTAATATAAGTAATTTGATTTATAGCATTTACTTTTACTCAAGTATGACAATTGAGTACATATTCCAACTGCTTTTACCAAACACTTTTATCCAAACCGACTTACAGTACAGTGAGAGAATCAATATTTGTGTTCCCTGTGAGACTTCAACCCTCGACCTTGGCGTTGCTAGGGCCACGCACTTACCATCTGAGCCACACAGGACCGCACACACTGCAGTTTATTATTTGTGAGTGTTTGTGGTTTTATAACCTCCACTCACTCAAAGTATTAATTCCCTGAAATACCTCACTTTCAAAATGAATGGGTTGAGATCAGGTGGGGCAGTAGAACAAGCACTGTCATCAATACCCTTAACTTGGCTGTCCCAGGATCAGTGTGACAACCCAAACGGCACACTAATGCTTATTTAGTGCACTACATTTGAGTCCCGGTGGAAAAGTAGTGCACTAAATAGGGAATAGGTTGCCATTTGGGATTTACACCGAATGTGCAGGGTCTAAACTCAAGGCAGCAGCACTGAGAGAAACATCACAAAGAGCTAAGTTGAGCCGCGAGGCAAGCCGCAAGTCTCACACCCCCTCTCTTGCCTTGAGTTTTTAGATAATTAGACCTTTTTATTCCCTCTCCAAACTTTGCGGGCTGAGTCACCGATCAGAGTGTTTCTTCTGTGTTAGTCTGTGAGCTTTTCATGTTTGGCCTTTCTCCCCCCCCCCCACCCCCTAACTTTTTTCTTTCTGACATGTTTCGTAAGAGAGGTGTAGGCTGGGCAGGTTTGGGGGGGGGGATTGAGGGAGGGGGCTTAGACTCTCTGGGGTTTTGGCACTCATTAACCTGCCTAGTGTAGGGTGAGTGGAGTGTGTGACTGGGGCGTGAGCATGCATGTGAGCGAGCAGACAGCACCAGCGCAGGGGCGGAGAAGAAGTGAACCCTGTCGGTCAGGAATGCTGTTCCTGGAACACCATTGTTCCCCCGCTCAAGGACAGCCAGAACACCGCCATGCACGAATCCAGCATTCATTGGCAAGCCAGACATTAAGCCCCCACTCCCCCTTCTGCACCAGCTAAATACCCCCATAGGCTGATCCTGCTCAGATTTGTACTTTCTATCAGAATAATCTATTATTTCTAATCTCCTCTGAGGACATCTAAAATGTCTTGAACTCCCTATCCTCTCCCTCTTCTTTATTGACAGATATTAGAATGTGAGATGGGGAGATAGAGGAATAGAGTTCAGAAACTGAGTGACTGAACTGGGGATATAACCTGTGCCTCAAGGGGTTACCTGCTGTCTGGAGGCAGCAGCACTACCAATAGACCAGCCCTAGGTGCCCTGTTCTATTTCTTTGTTTCCCTCCACAGAGGTGTTAAGTCCGTACGTGGGTGCCGACGCCCGGTGCCTGGAGCTGTTTGCCAGAAGCCTGCAGCCAGGATGGACCAGCTGGGGCAACGAGGTGATCAAGTTTCAGCATGTCAGTTATTACACCATGGAGCCCACAGACGAGCCCACAGATACGGCTACAGGATCCTTACATGGAGAGTCCTCTCCTCACTTCTCTCTACCTCCTCCAACACCGGACTAATCATCACAGTTTAATAGCATACCGTTGAAGCGTTCCACATCAAAATCCCAATTCGTTTTCATAGTCAAGGAGCCCCTCAAATCTCTCTCCCTCTCTCCATCTCCTTTGATCTGTTATTTTCTTTCATTTGGGACTCTTGATTTGTGTTTCTGGGTCGTAGTATGTTGGGGGTGGTGAATCACAGAGCCCATGATGCGATGGAGGGGAGATGAAAGTGCATCGCTCCGGAGCTCAGATCAAGGTTGATGTTTTGAGCTGAAGCTAATAACCTATAGCTCTATGTTCGGTTCAGATACACAACTGTGTGTTACCTCAGAGTGGTGTGTTGTGCATTGATGATGGAGCTATGCTGGCACAATGCCTGGTTTAATAATTGTCAAAGTGTACGTACATGTTTTATGTGCTGAAATGTGTTGGGTAATGTGTATCCATTTAAATCCAAGAGTTGAATAAAGAAACCAAACTTTATTGTTTTGTATGACTCGACCCAGCCATAAGATGCTCTGATTTTGTGAGGACATTTGCCCTGTCCCATTGTAGAGATATGAATTACCTTGCACCCTTTTTGATGTGTTTTTCTGAGTGCAATGGCTATTTCATGTGTCCCAAATGGCACCCTTTTATAGAGCTCTGGTCAAAAGCACTGCTCTACATAGGGAATAGGGTGCCATTTGGAATGCACAATGCGGCTGTCATCCAGGTTACAGAGAGAGACCACCAGCTCCACTGCGAGCCATGCCTGCCTCTGAGTCTGCTGTTTGTATGTAGGAACCAAACAAATAACAGTACCTGAGCCATAAACAGTTAGATTACGTCATTCTCACACCATCCCTACCTACTAGTTTGGAAGGTGCCAAAACACTTTTTTTTGCCACCTCTCACACCTTCATCCATCCTTGGCTCTCTTCCTCCCCTCCCCTGTGTGGCTGGATAAGGTATGGGCAGGGTGGGGCTACTCTAACGGGCCTTTAGTTTCTCTGGGGGACTGTCACAGAGCCAGATGAGGATGAGTTACAGCCACTGCAGCACACAGCATAGCAATCACTAACTAATGAATCCAGAACAGGATCATTTCCGCATTACACGTTCTCTTTGTTTCTTTCTCCCTTTCTCATCCTCCATCTATTTCTTTCCCTCCTCTCACGACAGGAGGAAAACATGAATGAGAAACAGCAGAATGAGAGGTTAGATGTAATGTATTCCTGTCTGGGTAAAGAGGTAGACTCAGATATTGGACACTTATCACAGATTGAATTAAAGGAGTGTAGTGCTTTCTCATTAGTCTGCTCCCCAGGTGAGCACTTACTGAATTTATTCTTGTTATTGGGAGTTGTCAACTCCAAAATAATCCTGCTTCCTTGAAACCCCCATGGAGATGTGGCAAAATAAATACCACATTTGGAAAACAAACTTCTTAGTAGATTCAAGGCTCGGGCTGTAATGTAGCTGGAATCATAGTTATGAAAACATGATTTAAACATTTCTGCCTTTGACAAAAAAAATGTATTTCACAGGCTGCAACTGTGTTAGCATCAGTTTCAAAGGCAGCCAATTAGTGTTGAATGTCTCAAAGCATTGGTGTTGTACTGTTTCGAAAATATACTTGTGAAGGAGTGGCCTTCACTAAAGACATTCATTTTCAAAAAGTATTTATACAGCAAGTTCTGTTTGTCCTTAATTTATTCAGTCATTTACCACACATTCTAGTTACTAGAGCTTTCCCTCATTTCCAACCAATTGCAGTCAGTCGTGGTCATTGTTAAGTGTTTCTTGTCTTCTATTGGTCCAGCGATGGAAGTGGCTAATTGACACAGGTGTTCCAGTTCAGTAAGGTCTTGCCATGTTGAATGTCTTTTAACTAGGGTGAGCCACAGCTGTTTTGTTACCTGCCAGTTTGTATGTTTTACAGTTACTTCAGTTTTAAATCAATTTGAAGGGATAATTGACCCCCAGACATAAAAATCATGAAACTCCTGTCAATTTGGGGAAAGCCTATGTTTTAGGTATATTATAGGTACATGGTTCTCGTCACTGGAGATAGTGTGATTATGTCCCTGTAATTGAGGATGATTCTCAGTTTGGATTCACCTGTGTCAATTGAAGAAATTAGAGAGGCTCTGAATTCAATGAAAAAAGGGAATTCACCTGGCCCTGATGGCCTGTCAGTTGATTTTTATAGACAGTGTTGGAAGTTACTAGAAGAACCGATTTTCAATATGTTTCAAGATTGCATTAATAATGGGGAAATGGTCTCCACTATGAAACAAAGCCTTATTTAATTGATTCCGAAGCCCAATAAAGACCCTTCTCTCATTGACAATTGGAGACCAATTACTTTATGAAATATTGATTGCAAATTGATTGCGCTGGTTTATGCCAAAATATTAAAGAAAGAAATAGATACCATTATAAATGAGACTCAAACAGGGTTTATGAAGGGCTGTCACATAAGCTCTAACATTCGTTTAGTCTTGGACCTTATAGATTATTCAGATGCAATTGACTCAGATGCGGTTGTCCTATTTTTGGAATTCTGTAGAGCCTTTGACACAATTGAAAATGAATTTCTCTTTAGGTGTCTTAAACTTTTTGGATTTGGTGAAAATGTAATTAAAGTAATTTGCATGTTTTACAAAGATATAAAAAGTTCTGTGCTACTAAATCTTAATACATCCGAAATATTCAGTATTAACAGAAGTGTATGACAGGGATGCCCCATTTCGCCATTTTTATTCATTTTGGTTGTGGGACTTCTATCTCTAGATATTCTGAATAATGCCAATTTGTATGGCTTAACCATTTTTAACAAAGAAATCAAAATCTCTAAGAGACAAAGACCAGGTCACCCATGCCCTTAATGCTATAACTGCATGTTCTATTGCATCAGGATTAATGCTCAATGTTTCTAAATGTGAAATCTTATGTTTATTTGACTCTGATGATAAAGAAATTGAAAATATTCCTGTAAAGGACTGTGTTAAATATTTAGGAATACATCTGTCAAAAAACCACTTAGTCAGACATTTGAATTTCTCTCCTAAAATTAAGAGAACTAAAAATAGATTTAATAATTGGCTACAAAGAGATCTTTCTATACTTGGGAGAGTACTTCTGTCCAAGGCAGAGGGACTGTCTTGTTTTGTGTACCCCTCATTATCGTTATGTGTAAATCCAGCTACTTGTGTAGAGATCAATAAGACCTTTCTTGACTTCATCTGGAAAAAATCTGTCCTCTCTAACAAAAGAGTTGAAGGCGGTCTAGAAGTGTTGGATTTTGTTGACATAAATAATACTTTCAAGATAAACTGGTTGAAAAAATGTTTTATCAATACTGATTCAATATCGTATTTCATTCCAAATAATGTGTTTAATTGGGATAGGGGGCAGCATTTTCACTTTTGGATGAATAGCGTACCCAGAGTGAACTGCCTCATACTCTGTCCCAGATGCTAATATATGCATATTATTAGTAGTATTGGATAGAAAACACCCTGAAGTTTCTAAAACTGTTTGAATGATGTCTGAGTATAACAGATCTCATATGGCAGGCGAAAACCTGAGAAAAAATCCAACCAGGAAGTGGGAAATCTGAGGTTTGTCGTTTTTCAAAGCTTGGCCTACCGAATACACAAGTGTCTATGGAGTCAAGTTGCACTTCCTACGGCTTCCACTAGATGTCAACCGTCTTTAGAAACTTGTTTCTGGCTTCTGCTATAAAGGAGGGGGGAATGGGAGCTGAATGAGTCAGTAGTCTGGCAGAGTGTCTCAGGCTTGTGACGCGCGCTCCCGACAGAGTTAGCTCTCGTTCCAGTGCTTTTCGTCAGACACAGGAATTCTACGGTTGGAACATTATTGATGTTTTATGTTAAAAACATCCTAAAGATTGATTACATATCGTTTGACTTGTTTCTACGACCTGTAACGGAACTTTTCGAGTTTTTGTCTGGACGAAGTGCTCGCGCCTCATGAAAATGGATTACTGGGCTGAACACGCTAACAACAAGTGGCTATTTGAACATAAATTATGGACTTTATGGAACAAATCCGTCATTTATTGTCGAACTGAGATTCCTGGGCGTTCCTTCTGATGAAGATCATCAAAGGTAAGTGAATATTTATAGTGGTATTTATAACTTCTGTTGACTCCAACATGGCGGATATTTCTTTGACTGGATTGGGCTCTGAGCGCCGTTTTCAGATTATGCTTTTTCCGTAAAGTTTTTTTGAAATCTGACACAGCGGTTGCTTTAAGGAGAAGTCTATCTTTAATTCTGTGAATAACACTTGTATCTTTTATCAATGTTTATTATGAGTATTTCTGCAAAATCACTGAATGTTTTAGAATCAAAACATTACTGCACGTAATGCGCCAATGTAAACTGAGATTTTTGGATATAAATATGCACATTATCGAACAAAACATACATGTATTGTGTAACATGATGTCCTATGAGTGTCATCTGATGAAGATCATCAAAGGTTAGTAATTAATTGTATCTATATTTCTTCTTTTTGTGACTGTGTTTTTTAGACTTGGCTATGACCTAACATAATATGTTGTGCTTTTGCTGTAAAGCATTTTTTAAATCGGACACGATGGGTAGATTAACAAGATGTTTAACTTTCATTTGGTGTAAGTTGGTTTTGTGAATGAAGAATTTGTCTTATATATTTTTTACAACAAGATCTCTCAAGTAAGCACACGCCTTCCAATCTGAGTTCTGGAAAAACTTTGTGATCATTACCAAAGCTAAGATGAGTTTTCATTAGTGTAGTTAGACCACTGGGAATGGCTTTGATCACAGAAATAAACTCTCTGAAATGTATTGGAAACTCTTTCAATGTTATAAATTGTTCATATGTGAGAATATTACTCTTGTTGTCGAAAATATCAAGAACAAAGTCAATATTCCTCTCATGCCAGCTGGGGTAGAACAATGACTTATTCCTTATAGTTATGTCTGAATTATTCCACAAAAGAGCTTTATGTGGGAAAAAATTGTGCAGGAAACATATTTTCCAGGCCATTAAAGCTTGTTGGTGAAACCTAGCCAATTTAGCAGGTAATCTCTCAGGAATATAAATTACATTTCAGTAAAAAATTGAAGACCTCCCAATTTATTAAGGAAGTGCACTTTAAACATTTTACATAAGATATATCCATGTAATTCTATATCCAAATTTGTGGATATTGATGATATCTGCGTTTTCTGTGAAAAAGGTGAGAATCTGTCTCACTTGTTCTTTGAATGTAAATTTGTGTCAGAATTTTGGGTAAACCTTGCAAAATACTTATTTAGCATTATGAACACTGCCTATGTTTTTGACATTAAATATATATGTTACTATTGCAATGACAACAAGACCACTGAAGTGATTGTAAAAAAAAATATTCTTGTTGCCAAATACTTCATACGCAAACAAAAATTCCAAAATTCTATACCAAAATTACACATTTTTCTGATTGATTTCAACTATCTTATTAAAACATTAACCATAGTGAATAACAACAAGAATAACATCTTCCTGAATTATTATAATATTTTTTCAGAGTGAATACAATTGCAATAAAATTGTTTATTTTTTGTATTATTTGATTGATGTTTTTTGTATGTTTGAGTATTTTCTTGTTAATACCTATGTTTTGTTTTGTTAGACACGTTTGATTTAGCAATGTAAGTTGATTTTTGTTTTATGAATAAAATAAAATAATAAAAACAGATTTTTTTAAAAATATATTAATGTGATGTTATCACATTTCATAACACTTTTTAAAACAATTACCTGCACTCCAGATTGCCAAATCAGCCAATAGTTGGTATGGGCATACTTGTCTAGAACACATCCGTCAGTTTATATCCTCATGAAAAAGTACTGTATATATTTCGCTTAGATGTGCCCAATCTAAATAGTGTACCAAATTATTAGACTCGGTTTCTCCTTCAAGTACCATCTTTCAATACGCCCGCCCTGTGTGTCTGTGGGGAAATGTGGGAAAGGGCCGTTGTTGCCATAGCAACGTTCTCTGCACTACATCTGGGCAGTGACAAACTGCAGGTTCTGAGAACTCGGTGAGACCCTCCTAAATTGATAGTGCAGTTTATTTAGGCGAGTTTAAAGCTATGACGCGGGCTACTTCATATGCTGATATTGACTTTGGTATTATTGTGCAGCTTCATTTGCTAGGCAGCCCAATAGAGAGCATTGCATTGTGGGTTTTGTAGTTGACTTGAGCTGCAACAGATTTCCACAGCTATTTTCACGTTGCTACCACCCTTGTTATAGTGACCAAATTAAACATTTGTTCACAAAAAATATTGTTTTCACATATTAGTGCTATTTAAGCACTGTTAATCATAGGAATTATTGGATTATCCCTTTCAGTACCTTTAAACATTTTTTATTCTCATTCTTTTTTTAACCCTTTTAAATGTCAAAGTAACAGCCAGCTCTCTCACAATGCTTGTTGTTTCTCTCACTAGCATTACAGACATATTTGTAATACTGCAGACACTTATTTGGAGGTTACATCAATAATAGACTTTTAAAGCTAATTTAAATAGGAGGCTTGCCAACTTATTTCCCCGAGAGATAGTTTTTCTACACAAACCAGGTTTCCATCCAACCATTTCATGCGGATTACCTGATGCATGAAAAAAGTCACGACCGGGTTGGTGGAAACAGGAAATGCCTGTAAAATTATATACATTTCAACAGACAATTTGTTCGTTCGAGATGGCGGAATCTTTTTGTGTGTGTATGAATTATATGAGAAATATATTGATATAATATACCATATACCATATAGCAAATATTGATATAATAACCATCATATCGAAGTAAACTTGAGTTTATACGCGATATGTCATGTGGTCCTCCCACTACGACTCGGGAAATACATTGTGGTGACAATGCACAATAATGAGCTTGATGCTTCTTTCCAATAAATATTGCGGGTTTATTCTGGTGACATGATGATTGATGCTAGGCTGCCGTTTGACAAAAACATTATTTTTTTGCTCTTAGATATAATAATCTATTGTAGGTAGCCTACCCGCACTGTATCTGTGAGCAGTTGTCTAGAGCGCACGTGCCAAGACAAGAGTGGGCACATTTGCAATATAACGCAACAGATTTTGTGACAAAACCATCAGTAGAGTTGAAAATGCGATGGAAACCCATTTTTAACTTCCTTTTTTATTTAGTACATGGGAAGTTATTTGTATGTGCATTATGTCATCACACACAGCCTTTCATCTGCAATAAATACATTTGATGGAAACATCTCTGTTGGGAAAATGTGCATATTGTTTTATGCAGATTTTTGAATATTCACATGGAAATCTGTCACCGATTGGATGGAAACCTAGCTATAGCGATAAGACAAGGGCAAAATAAAAGGAGAACAAAACGAGTAAGATGAAAAAGCCAGGGACCTCTTTAAATGGACCATAAAATGGACTCATGATAAGTTCATAGAGCAGTGTTTCTCAACTGTCTTTGTACTAGTGATGGTAGAATGCTCCTTCTCTTTGTAAAACTGCTTCGGTCAAAACAAGCACTAAGTGTGGGTGCCTCCCAATAATATATCCTGAAGTGTGCAATCGTTCACTTCCTCCCACACATCTAAAAGCATTGGATTGTTGGGAATTGGTCTAGTGGGAGTTGCCATCATATTTCTTATACTCGTCAATCTCTTTCGAATCATGTAAGTGGACAAATTCACCCTTTGGGAGGAAGGAGAGAGAATTTGGACAAAGGCTGTACTAACTCAATTGGTTAATCTGACAGACTGGTCAATGACGCGCTACGAAACGGTTCCAGTCAGTGGACTTGGGGTTGAAGATTGTGGAGTTTAATTTGAAGGTTAAGACAGAAATATGATCAAATTCTTGTTGGTTTGACACAATCTTGGTGGAACCATACTGCTTTAAGCACCATTAATAGGCACCAAATTGACCAGATGATGTGGAATAAATTATAATCCAATCAGTAATAGCCTGCTTCCTTCTCCTGTGACAGTGTTTCACTTCCTGAACTGATCCATAATGCACTTGGGGTAATGATCACCAGTAATCATTATCCACAAAGAGCTTTGTTACACAAACAGTGTTTATTGTGCGTCATCACCGTACCAGACCCTTTCATTGTAACCAAGACTCTGCGTTCTCACTTTAATGAACTAATACCGGTAAATTTGACTGTATTCATAAAATACAGTTGAAGTCGGAAGTTTACATACACTTCGGTTGGAGTCATTAAAACTCGTTTTTCAACCACTCCACAAATTTCTTGTTAACAAACTATAGTTTTGGCAAGTCGGTTAGGACATCTACTTTGTGCATGACACAAGTACTTTTTCCAACAATTGTTTACAGACAGATTATTTCACTTATAATTCACTGTATCACAATTCCAGTGGGTCAGAAGTTTACATACACTAAGTTGACTGTGTCTTTAAACAGCTTGGAAAATTCCAGAAATTATGTCATGGCTTTAGAAGCTTCTGATAGGCTAATATACATAATTTGAGTCAATTGGAGGTGTACCTGTGGATGTATTTCAAGGCCTACCTTCAAACTCAGTGCCTCTTTGCTTGACATCATGGGAAAATCAAAATAAATCAGCCAAGACCTCAGAAAATCAATTGTAGACCTCCACAAGTCTGGTTCATCCTTGGGAGCAATTTCCAAATGCCTGAAGGTACCACGTTCACCTGTACAAACAATAGTATGCAAGTATAAACACCATGGGACCACGCAGCCGTCATACCGCTCAGGAAATAGACGCGTTCTGTCTCCTAGAGAGGAGGGACTGGTGCACTTCACAAAATAGATTGCATCATGAGGTAGGAAAATGTTGTGGATATATTGAATCAACATCTCAAGACATCAGTCACAAATGGGTCTTCCAAATGGACAATGACCCCAAGCATACTCCCAAAGTTGTGGCAAAATGCTTAAGGACAACAAAGTCAAGGTATTGGAGTGGCCATCACAAAACCCTGACCTCAAACCTATAGAAAATTTGTGGGCAGAACTGAAAAAGTGTATGCGAGCAAGGAGGCCTACAAACCTGACTCAGTTACACCAGCTCTGTCAGGAGGAATGGGACAAAATTCACCCAATTTATTGCGGGAAGCTTGTGGAAGGCTACCCAAAATGTTTGACCCAAGTTAAGCAATTTAAATGCAATGCTAACAAATATTTTTTGAGTGTATGTAAACTTCTGACCCACTGGAAATATGATGGAAGAAATAAAAGCTGAAATAAATCATTCTCTCTACTATTATTCTGACATTTCACATTCTTAAAATAAAGTGGTGATCCTAACTAGGATTAAATGTCAGGAATTGTGAAAACTGAGTTTAAATGTATTCGGTTAAGGTGTATGTAAACTTCCGACTTGAACTGAATATGCCTACGTCTTCTTGGTTTGCGTATATACAGGGCCTAAAGCTCACTGTCAATACATCTCTCTGCGGTTGAAGGTCACCCAGCTATTCCACTTGTATGACATGCCTCACTTTCTAAAGTTTCAAGCCATTGTACAAGCGTTTGGATGATGAATGGAGTTGTAATTATCAAGCAGGATTTTGATTGGACCTTCACATTGCAACGGAATTAGTTTCTTTAAACCAGGTGGCGGAGGGGGTGAAGTACTCCTAAATGTGCTGCTGATAAGACAAAGAAAACCCGGTCGCCAAGGATTTCTGCACTGCCGCAGATCCAGGTATTGTGTGCGTCACCACGGTAACGTAGGCCATGCCATAGAAACGCTTCCTCTTCAGCCTTGACTTTTTCAGACAGCCTCCATTTTGAAATTTGCCCCCTTTTTCAATGTTTTTCCAGATGGATAATAGCTCAAACTATGTTGTGGTATTCCAACACGCACTTTATTGACCTCATCCTCTTCATAAAAGTTTCATTAGGCTTAGTTTTCTTTTTGGAGTTTCTCAGTTCTGATCTCCAGTCTTCTTTCACACTCATGCACCCCCACACAGACCAGCTCCATCATGAATCTTCCATTGTGTGGTGAGTCACATCTGTAGAGCATCTACAGATGGACTACCAAATCAAGTGTGACACTGTGTTATTCTAAAAGTTATTTTCTCTGTACAACAGCATCACACAGATATCATTCACTTCTGCTATGTACAGTTGCGGCCAAATATGTTGACACCCTTGCACTTTTCTTAAATAATTCCCTATTCTAAAATAAACATTTGGTCTCCACATTTGGTCTCCAGGAAGGCCCTAAAAATTGTCAAGAATCCAGCCACCCAAGTCATAGATTGTTCTCTCTGCTGCCACAAGGCAAGCGCTACTTGGGGCCTAGTCTGGGACCAAAAGGCCCCTGAACAGCTTCTACTCCCAAGCCATAAGACTGCTGAACAGTTTATCAAATGGCTACCCTGACTATTTGCATTGACCCCCCTTTTTATTTGCACTGACTCTCTTGCACCGGCTCTATGGACCGACTCACTGGGCTCACACACATACTATGCTGACACTTCAACACACACACAGACTATACGTTCACACAAAACACATGCATATTGACACCTACTCACACACACACACTCTTTCAAGCTCTTCACATACGCCTCTGCTACTCTGTTTATTATCTCTCCTGATTGCTTAATCTCTTTTACCCCTACCTACATGTGCATATTACCTCAACTACCTCGTACCCCTGCACATTGACTTGGTACCGATATTCCTTGTATATAGTCTCATTATTGTTATTTTGTTTTTCTATTTCCTTTTACATTTTTTGTAAATTGTTCTTAACTCTGCATTGCTGGGAAAATGCTCGTAAGTAAGCATTTCACTGTAAAGTCTACAGCTGTTGTATTCGGGGCATATGACAGTTTTTTGGTTAGGGATTTTTTTCTAAATGTTAATGGTCCCAATTTTGTTTAAACGTTCACACCCCTACCACTTGTCCCTTTCTATTTCCTCCTCTGTCTCTCTCTCCTAGGGGAATGATCGTTAACCATCGTAAAGAGCTCTTGCCTCTGGTCTCTTCCCCCTGTCCCCCCCTGCCCCCTGTACCTGTCACACATGTCTGCTCCCCCCTCCTCTACACCCCCATCTCTGACCACATGCTCTCTCCAAAACTTCCAATTTACTGCTCACCCTGATGTCACCGTGGTCATTAAGGCCCTTCCTCCAGGCGCCAGCTCAGAGGGAACTGGTTCTGTCCACCCCAGGATTGAGCTACTGAACAGAGACCCAAGCACACCCCTCCACTTCCAGTCTGGAGCTCTGTCAGCTCACCCGTCATAGGCTGCTAAAGATAGACAAAGTGATACGTTTCTTTTTCAAATTTGGATGAATACTCAATGGATGTTTACACTAACCTTCCATAAATAGGTTGTCTTAGAACCATTCAATTGACATGAATTCAAATATATAAGCGAAAACTGATAAAAGGCTAATTGCAAACAAAATAGTCCAAGCACATTTCATCCCCTGGGAAATTAATTATTAACAGGTTTCCTAAATATTTTATCAATTTCTAATATTAGTGGAAATTGTCTGGCTGCTAGGAGTGGCTCAAGGACTGGTTTTGACTGGTTTCTCCTTGTCTCAATCGTTGTCTTGGCTGCTTTGTTCACACTCTTGCGTCTTTGTCACAATTGTACACAGTTTACAGACCTTTTGTTCACACAAAGATGTTTAAATTAAAGTCCATCATTTGGTAGGGAGATAGAGGATGCAATGCAGTTCTGAGGACTGTAAATAAAGGAATACAGAGTTTTGTCAACAGCTTTCTCTCTCAGAAGGAAAAACAAAGGGTTTGTTTTGGAGACTGTGCCACAGCAAACTGGCAGCCATCACTGTTAGATTTCCCAGAGGGACTTGGGAGAAGATGAGAGAGATAATTATTTCCTCAGAGCTGCCGCTCTGCCTAGCGGTCCTGACTCCCCAGACCCCTGCCGTTGTCTACTGACACTCTGATGGACGTACAGTAAGTCACCACAAACACACACACAAACACATGTGCGCACACACAACCACCAACCCCCACTGCCAGCACCTCTACCACCATCCCACCTGGAAGCAACTGCTTATGGGTTCAATCTGACTGACGACCATATAACATAGTTCTCCAAAAGTTGCTGTTTTAATGACAAAGTGAATTGCTATGTTTCCATTAACTTGTCCAGGGATTAGTTTTTTTGCTGTTGTCAACATTTAGAAAGTTTGCATAGAAAATAGAAGTGGCAATTGCCTCCTAGGGGTGAGTTTCTATTTAAATAATAAAACAGCTGGATGTAATGATGTTACACAAGCCTACAATGTCTAATAAAAAGGATGTGGTTGAAGTGTTTCCAATATCGTATTAGTCAAATTGTGCATTAATAAAGTGGCGATAGTCTGTATGCCCCGCCTACCTATCTTTCATGTCTCAAGTAGCCTGCAAAAGCCAGCATGGATAGAATGCAAGAATTGACTAATATCTGCCATATTATAATAATTCCCATGTGCCCAGTTATCGCCACGGTAACTTGTAATTTGCACTCACATATGCCTAAATCTGAAACTATGCGATGGTGAAGCTTCAAATTGCAATGTGAAGCTATTCAGGCATTCTTGAAAGTCAAGACAATCCTTGCCCACTGGGCACAAACTGGTTGAATCGGTGTTGTTTCAACATCATTTGTCCATGTATTGTGACCCTGCTTCACTTTGATATTTGTCACTGACTACTACCAATGTGCTATTGTGAGAGATCTCTTATTTACTGAATAGAGTCGCTGTTGCTATCGAAGTCATTCCAAAGGGTATGTTTAACAGAGCAAATGAAATGTGACCATACTTTACCACTCATATATCATCAATGATACTATTTAGGCCTATATAGCATTTGCGAAGTCATCAACAGCTATTGTTTCAATTCAACCCAGGGTTCAACTAAAATATACAATACTATATAGGCCTAAGGTTTAAAGCTTTGGTTAATGTCACATTTTATATTCAAGTTAATAATGAATATGCTGGATTCACGTCTCCATTTCAACCAAACATCGAAGTTAAAGAATAGGACTAAATCAAATCAGACTTTATTTAAAATGCATTTAAAGTTTGATTTGATTTAGTCCTATTGTTTAATTTAGATTTTTAGCTGAGATGGAGACATGAATCCAACATATCAATTATTAATTTGTTTAAATCATTATCTTAGACAAAGTCTGTTTTATAGTTGACAGCCAAACACAATTCAATGTCACCAGAAAGTATTCATAACCCTTCCACGTTGTTACAGCCTGAATTCAAGATGTATTACTATTACCACACACAATACCCCATAATGACAAAGTGAAAATGTGTTTTTAGACATTTTAGCGAATGTATTGAAAATGAACTACAGAAATATCTAATTTACATAATTCAACTGTAACTCGGCCAATCAGGAACATTCTCTGTCTCCTTGGTAAGCAACTCCAGTTTAGATTCGGCCTTGTTTCAGGATATTGTCATGGTGAAAGGTGACTTAATCTCACGGTGTCTGGTGGAAGCAGACAGGATGTTGCCTGTGCTTAGCTCCATTCTGTTTATTTTTTTATCCTGAATCTAACCAGTCTTTAATGATTGCAAGCATACCTATAACATGTTGCAGCCACCACTATGCTTGAAATATGGACAATGGTACTCAGTAATGTGTTGTATTGTATTTTCCCCAGACATAACACTTTTTATTCAGTACAAAAAGTGAATTGCTTTGCTACATTTCTTGAAATATGACTTTGGTGCCTTGTTACAAACACAATGCATGTTTTGGAATATTTGTTATTCTGTACAGTCTTTCGTCTTTTCACTCTGTCAATTAGGTTAGTGTTGTGTGGTAACTACAATGTTGTTGATCCATCCTCAGTTTTCTCCTATCACAGCCATTAAACTCTGTAACTGTTTTAAAAACACCATTGGCATCATGGTGAAATCCCTGAGCAGTTTCCTTCCTCTCTGGCAATTGAGTTAGGAAGGACACCTGTATCATTGTAGTGACTGGGTCTATTGATACACCACCTGAAGGTAAGAACTTTACCATGCTCAAAGGAATATTCAATGTCTGCTTTTTTTATTTTTACCGGTCTATCAATCGATGCCATTCTTTGCGAGGAATTGGAAAACCTCCCTAGTCTTTGTGGTTGAATCTGTGTTTGAAATTCACTGCTCGACTGAGGGACTTTACAGATAATTGTATGTGTGGAGTACAGAGATGAGGTAGTCTATCAAAAATCATGTAAAATACTATTATTGCACACAGTGAGTCCAGGCAACTTATTATGTGACTTGGTAAGCACGTTATTCATCCCAAACATTTTTTCCGGTCTTGCCATAACAAATGGGGTTGAATACTTATCGACTCAAAGACATTTTAGCTTTTCATTTTGAATTCATTTTGAAAAACATAATTCAACTTTGACATTATGGGGTATTGTGTGTAGGCCAGTGACCCAAAACATTTAAATCCATTTTAAATACAGGCTGTTACACAACAAAATGTGGAAAAAGTCAAGGGGTGTGAATAGTTTCAAAAGGCACTGTACTTATCCTTTAAATGTTGATAATTGGTTGCATCGTCAACCTACGACTTCTATATGACTTTCGTAATACAATCACAAGCCTGAAGTTAAGGCTATTTTACAAACTAATGTTACCGTTTTTATTCAACCTTAATTAGTAACTCATCCATGGCCACCTTTTGTGTTTACTGTAATTATACAAGTCGTATTTAATCATAGAAAGCATTGAAAGGTTGCAGGTCTGTGGAGATCTTCACAACATAAATATCTGTGCAAGAATCTCAAACAGCATTGATCACTTTCACTATGTACTTTAATTGTAATCTTAACTACAATCCAGGTAATTTGGGTTGTGCTATTAGATGAAGCACAGTGATAACACATTAAGTTGTTGTATAAATACAAAATATCTGACATTGTACTCCCATTTGAACTTCGCTATGCTATTAAATTGTTGAAAGTGCAGTCATAGATGACAACTAAACCAAAAATCAGACATGTTTTCCATTGCAATTTGACTGTGCATTAACATGGTTGAAAGCATAGTGATAACACACTATGAATTCAACAAACTTCTGACTCTTTTTTATTGGGTGAATAAAGGTTGAAATTTCATTGATCACTGTCACCCAGTGGGTGTCCTGCAAAGAAACATTATTTTTTATAGTTGAATAAATTGATTTTGCAAGCAGGAGGCATTTAGAATTGAATATGGAGTGTAACTTTATAGTTATATGTGATAACATCACGTGCCTCGTGTAGGCCTACCTTCAAAATTATTCGGCATTCATAATTTATTTGAAAAACACCCTTTCCATCCCAAAAAATTTGCAAGAAAGAAAGTTTGACAACGGATAAAAATCTATTCTATATTTAGAACATTTCCCCTACTTCTGCCGTTTCCATTACATGTCGCAAAGATTTTAGTTTTCAACATTGCTTTTGTTAAATAAACCTGGGTCAATGGCTGTGGCATGAGTCACTAATGTGTTGATGGAGGTTCCCATCTAGGATCTGCCTGTGAGTGGATGTCCAGTCCAAGGTCAAGGGTGGCTTACAATTCTGATCGGGGTTAAGGGTCACATTTGCACATCCGAAGAAGGAGAAAGGTGATTGATGACCCGACACACCCGACACCTCACCGTAGGTTCAGCTTTAATAAAGAATCTGTCTATCAGATGGTGTAACCTTGACAGAACATTGCCCCGAACCCTCTCTTGGCACGCACACAGAACAACTCCTCATAAGGGGCTATTACACCATGTATCGATTCCAACTGAGATTTTCTTGAAATAGCTTCAGTTGCAATCGGTGGACGGTTAAGCTGAGATCTATTTTTCACTCTATACCACCAATTCAGCGGGGATTTTTTTTATTCTTCCAAGGACGTTCTTCCTGCTAGGATAAGAATAGATAATGGATTTTCTTAGTATCTCTCTCTCTCTCTCCCCCCCCCCCCCCCCCCCCCATTTAAATATGTAGTGTCTGGTCATTTAATCTGATATAAAATGGTTCTGTTCTCCCTCTGCAAATGTTTCACAGTCACCCATGGGGACATTTCTGAATGTAGATCTATCTGGATGTCATTAAACATGCATATGAAGCAAAAATAAGTACTGTAATATAGTCAAGTTTGGGTATATTGGATATATTGTAGATAGCACGTCCTGATTGAGCACCCATGCCAACTTTCCCAGGTTGAGAAACAACTTAAGACATCTTGTAGTATTCAGACAGGTCCTGAACTCGCTGTGTCAGAGGGTCTTTCCACGAAAAGAGTGCCTTTTGCATCCCTTTGATATTTTAAGTAGAAATTGTGCACCAATATTGAGTTTTAAAAGCCTGTTATATAAAATGAAGTGCTCTTTCACATAGACCACATGGAACATTCAATATATACAGTGCCTTGCGAAAGAATTCGGCCCCCTTGAACTTTGCGACGTTTTGCCACATTTCAGGCTTCAAACATAAAGATTTAAACTGTATTTTTTGTGAACAATCAACAACAAGTGGGACACAATCATGAAGTGGAACGACATTTATTGGATATTTCAAACTTTTTTAACAAATCAAAAACTGAAAAATTGGGCGTGCAAAATTATTCAGCCCCTTTACTTTCAGTGCAGCAAACTCTCTCCAGAAGTTCAGTGAGGATCTCTGAATGATCCAATGTTGACCTAAATGACTAATGATGATAAATACAATCCACCTGTGTGTAATCAAGTCTCCGTATAAATGCACCTGCACTGTGATAGTCTCAGAGGTCCGTTAAAAGCGCAGAGAGCATCATGAAGAACAAGGAACACACCAGGCAGGTCCGAGATACTGTTGTGAAGAAGTTTAAAGCCGGATTTGGATACAAAAAGATTTCCCAAGCTTTAAACATCCCAAGGAGCACTGTGCAAGCGATAATATTGAAATGGAAGGAGTATCAGACCACTGCAAATCTACCAAGACCTGGCCGTCCCTCCAAACTTTCAGCTCATACAAGGAGAAGACTGATCAGAGATGCAGCCAAGAGGCCCATGATCACTCTGGATGAACTGCAGAGATCTACAGCTGAGGTGGGAGACTCTGTCCATAGGACAACAATCAGTCGTATATTGCACAAATCTGGCCTTTATGGAAGAGTGGCAAGAAGAAAGCCATTTCTTAAAGATATTCATAAAAAGTGTCATTTAAAGTTTGCCACAAGCCACCTGGGAGACACACCAAACATGTGGAAGAAGGTGCTCTGGTCAGATGAAACCAAAATGTAACTTTTTGGCAACAATGCAAAACGTAATGTTTGGCGTAAAAGCAACACAGCTCATCACCCTGAACACACCATCCCCACTGTCAAACATGGTGGTGGCAGCATCATGGTTTGGGCCTGCTTTTCTTCAGCAGGGACAGGGAAGATGGTTAAAATTGATGGGAAGATGGATGGAGCCAAATACAGGACCATTCTGGAAGAAAACCTGATGGAGTCTGCAAAAGACCTGAGACTGGGACGGAGATTTGTCTTCCAACAAGACAATGATCCAAAACATAAAGCAAAATCTACAATGGAATGGTTCAAAAATAAACATATCCAGGTGTTAGAATGGCCAAGTCAAAGTCCAGACCTGAATCCAATCGAGAATCTGTGGAAAGAACTGAAAACTGCTGTTCACAAATGTTCTCCATCCAACCTCACTGAGCTCGAGCTGTTTTGCAAGGAGGAATGGGAAAATAAGTCAGTCTCTCGATGTGCAAAACTGATAGAGACATACCCCAAGCGACTTACAGCTGTAATCGCAGCAAAAGGTGGCGCTACAAAGTATTAACTTAAGGGGGCTGAATAATTTTGCACGCCCAATTTTTCAGTTTTTGATTTGTTAAAAACGTTTGAAATATCCAATACATGTCGTTCCACTTCATGATTGTGTCCCACTTGTTGTTGATTCTTCACAAAAAAATACAGTTTTATATCTTTATGTTTGAAGCCTGAAATGTGGCAAAAGGTCGCAAAGTTCAAGGGGGCCGAATACTTTCGCAAGGCACTGTATATATTTTTAATGTTAAATAATAAAGACTTGCTAAATTGCCAAAATTCTGCATTTTGACATGTCACTCTGTGCACCTGACTTCTATGAAGATATTTACTCACTTAACCCCAAAAACTTCTCCAAGTTTTCACGATCATTGTAAAGCTCTAGTTATTCTGTTGGTTTGACAAGTCTTCTGAATATTATTATTTACTTCATGTGATTATTGATTCATCTAATCACATGAAATAAATGTCTTGCCCACATTTTAAGGTCAACCCTGTAATGTGACATGAACTCTCGATTTAATGTGGTGAAACAATTCCTTTTTAGATTATTTGAAGAAACATTGAACATCTATTATTCAAATCATAGTGTAAAAGCAGGCAAGCTGATTCTACTCTTTTTAGCCATTTTGTGGTGGAAATGAGCGTAACACTTCAACGCTTTTACCCCAGTAGATAGACAAGCTAGAAATGTTGTTTTATTTTATTTAAAAAATGGTGTATCTTGCCCTTCCTTGTTTCAAACAAAAAGGGCATTTATGGCTGATTTAAGGTGAACTCATCAACCCTGTTACGGTGAACCCTGTTATTTTATTTGGCACTTAATAGGCACTTACTATAATAATTTTTTTATGGGAATGTTAAAATGAGGTGAAATAAAACTATTTTCTTTACCCAAAAGGTACACTATTTATACAAAGTATGTGGACACCCCTTCAAATTAGTGTATTCAGCTATTTCAGCCACACCCATTGCTGACAGGTGTATAAAATCAAGCAAACAGCCATGCAATCTCCATAGACAAACATTGGCAGTAGAATGGCCTTACTGATGAGCTCAGTGACTTTCAACGTGGCACGTCATAGGATGCCACCTTTCCAACAAGTTAGTTTGTCAAATTTCTGCCCTGCTAGAGCTGCCACAGTCAACTGTAAGTGCTGTTATTGTGAAGTGGAAGCATCTAGGAGCAACAACGGCTCAGCCGCAAAGTGGTAGGCCACACAAGCTCACAGAACGGGACCGCCGAGTGTTGAAGAGCGTAGCGCATCTGTTCTTGGCTACAACACTCACTACCTCTGGAATCAATGTCAGCACAAGAACTGACATTGAAGCGCTTCATAAAATGGGTTTCCATGGCCGATCAGCCGCACACAAGCCTAAGATCACCATGCGCAATTCCAAGCATCTGCTGGAGCAGTGGAATCGTGTCCTCTGGAGTGATGAATCACCCTTCACCATCTGGCAGTCCAATGGACAAATTTTGGTTTGGCGGCTGCTAGGAAAACACTACCTGCCCCAAAGCATAGTGCCAACTGTAAAGTTTGGTGGAGGACGAATAATGGTTCTGACTAGACCCCTTAGTTCCAATGAAGGGAAATCTCTTAACGCTACAGCATACAATGACATTCTAGACGATTCTGTGCTTCCAACTTGTTGGCAACAGTTTGAGGAAGGCCCTTTCCTGTTTCAGCCTGACAATTCCCCCTTTCACAAAGTGAGGTCAAAACAGAAATGGTTTGTCAAGATCAGTGTGGAAGATCGGTGTGGACTGCAAAGAGCCCTGACCTCAACCCCATCGAACACCTTTGGGATGAATTGGAACGCCGACTGCGAGCCAGGCTTAATCACCAGTGCTCAAACTCACTAATGCTTTTGTGGCTGAATGGAAGCAAGTCCCTGCAGCAATGTTCCAACATCTAGTGGAAAGCCTTCCCAGAAGAGTGGAGGCTGTTATAGCAGCAAAGGGGGAACTCCATATTAAAGCCCATGATTTTGGAATGTGATGTTCGACGAGCAGGTGTCCACATACTTTTGGTCATGTAATGTACTTCATTTGGGAAAAAGAACAGGAACTACTATAATACCCAAATGTGATGAAAGCTTTGACCTGTTCATAATGGGCACATCGCTGCACCACTAGCGGAGGTGGCTTGAGAGATCCGAAGAGAATGAGAGGGTATTGTAAATTCAGGGTGATTGGTGTGGTCAAAGGTCTTTGTAGTGCACAACGAGATGTTCAGTGACATTCTGAGCAGCATGCAAATTCAGTTCAAGTGAGTTGGGAAAATAACTTTCTGGCAAAGTTATCTGGTGGCCTGTAGTAAGAGATGTCAGAGACATAGAGGAAATAATGTTTGTATGGATTCCATCACATACAAACACACACACACCCCTGTCCACTCTTCTCTCTCTCTCTCTCACACACTCTTTATCTCCATCTCTCTCTCACTACCTCTCCTCTGCTGCTTTTGCCAGGTCTGATGGAGAGCTTGGCGATAATATTTGCTCTCTAGATTACGAAGCAATAAAGGAAGACAGACATGCCGGAAAAGGCGCAGCCCGATTGAGCCATCGGCTTAGAGGAAATCAATCACTATCCAAACTGCACACATCACCACTTTACCTTTGTCAGAGGAATGCCAATTTAGAAACCAGGTGTCCGGCTGAGAATAGAAAAGACACCTTAAGGTTTGCAAGAAATGTAAATATTTTTTTCCTTCCATCTATAATATATCAGACGTATATTTTATACTCACTTCAGATTCATTTTTCAATTCTGTTCAGCTTCTCTGTCAGCGTCAGGCCCCTCACTCCGCATTCAGGTTCAGCTGTCAGGTGGACAGATGGAGGCCTGTATCCATATTCATTCACAGGAGAAGTCATGCTTTTCCTGGCTCTGTCTGTCAACTATAGCAGCAGCGTGTCAGTGAGTCAATAAGGGCATGTCAGAATCAGTAAAGAGAAGAAAGTCTGTGTTTGAGCATCTCAAAATGAGTGGGCATCCTACAAATATGAGGAAAAAGACAAACAGAGGACTACCAGCAGACTGGTTGTCAGAATGACTGACAGAGAGATGATAGTCCAGCCAGTTTGTGACAGCAGGCGGTAGGGAGATCACTCTGGGTTCGCGGTACAAAGGTTGGGCTTTGTTGAAACAAAGAGCTTTCTCAGCAGCTGCATCTCTTTCTCTACTTCTTTTTCCCCCCCTGTTAAAACAAGGTGCCAGTTGTTCGACTGAAAGGCTTTGAAGGACGACTCATCTGTGCGGTCCTCCTGAGATGACAGACACTGTGTGGCTACTCCTGGTTTTGAAGCACTGGCCAGTTTACACCCAAATGTGTTTAGCCTAAGTGTTTTAGAGCTATATAAAGCAACAAAGGACTATGCCCACAAACAAATACTCAAATAAAGCACTTTTGTTTTGTTGTTGATCTCGTGCAATATAACGAATGGTAGTTATGCCTCATAAAGTATTACTAAATTATTCCGAATCAAAGCATGGTCACATTGCATCATAATACATATAATATTCCGCCGATGGGTATTTCACTGTGGGGTTGGAAATAAATCAAATCTTTTTTCTTTTTTTTAAATCTCTGTGAGGAAAATTCATCTATGCAAATGCAAGAAAGCCAAGGGCTGCTGTTTAATAAAGATGACATTCCAGATTCCGATTGTGAGATGGAACCTGAGCCTACGGTTTAGACCAGGTGATGAAATGGCACTCGCTTGATTATTAAGCCTTATACCATCTCATTATTGAATACTCGCTTCTGATTGGCTAGAAGGGCATTCTACAGTGTGTGCATTATTTCCCAATAGCGCGTTTGTTGGTTATTCATGAAAAATGTATGAAATACTTTCATAAATAGTTACCTAGATAATGTAATGTTTAGGAGAACTGATGGTTTGGTTAGCTACTAAGTCTCTTGGTCTGTTTGTATGGTTGCCAAGGCAATTGTAGCAATCTAGTAAACTTGCTAGCAATTTCAGTGGATGTTGAACACATTTCTACCAGCAAATGAACACATTTCTACTGGCAAATGTGTGTGTAGGCATGGCATAACCGGGATAATCAATTTGGGGCTTTATCCGTTTTA
This sequence comes from Oncorhynchus mykiss, assembly GCF_013265735.2. NCBI lineage: Eukaryota > Metazoa > Chordata > Actinopteri > Salmoniformes > Salmonidae > Oncorhynchus > Oncorhynchus mykiss. The sequence continues at coordinate 28,410,993 of NC_048579.1, forward strand.
TGGAAAACAATGCAACTCCATGGAAGGTTCGTGCCACTCCCTGAGCATCGTATTTTCCATAGCTCCTTGTTGATTATTCCTTGCTTAATTGTACTATAGTTGCAGCTGGTGTTCTGGGTAATACTATATGACCATAGGTGTGAAATGACCCTGAGGTGAGGCGTTGTAAAAGGTAGACTAACTGTTTATTCTTGTAAAGTTGATTATAGGGAGTGGCGTCTCTCTGTCTCTTTGTCTCTCTCTGTCTCTCCCACTCTGTCTTTCTCTCTCTGCCTCTCATTAGAAAGGCTCAATAATGGCATCCCAAGGAGGCCTAGGGAGTGACCTTCACCAAGCTTCCCAGAGCCTACTCTCTCCACTGGCAGCAGGAAAAGCTCCACCGATGCAGGGGCAAATGCTTGAATAACTCAGGCACAGGGCTCTGGGTTTAGTTCAGTCAAAACCCTGGAGGAGAAAGAGCTTGCCATCTGAAGTTATCAATCCACGGCAAACAGTTATGGGACAGACGCACGAGGAGCTAATACACAAAATATGACGGTCTGTTTTATAATGAGGCATTTTAAATTGTATTAAGTTTTAATATAGCGCCGCCTGTGCATAACGTGTCATGAGTCATCAGGCTGCAACAACAGAGTGGAAGTTATCGCACTCGCTTCACACTGCAATCCAAACGCTATGTGATGCTTGTCCTTTGTTACCAACTCTCCATCAGACTGCAAACATTGTATCCTATTCCCTACATAGTGCACTACTTTTGACCAGAGCCCTATATATTATAGGGAATAGGGTGCCATTTGTAATGCAACCTTACTGTGAGTCTTCCCTCGCATTATTAGGCTCACCGTATTCACCGGAGGTCAGCAGTGGCGTCACCCCGAGAAATGCATGTACCAACAACACTTCCCCACTTAAGACAGTCAATGCGGCTAATTTGGATACTTGAAATGTTTATCAGCGGCGATGGCCTGGCTCGCCAAAGGGACGGATTCCGTGGAGCAAATACCTCTGTGCCCGTTGGGGCTCAATGCTCTGAGTCACCAACGTCGGTCGGAATTCCTGCGCTGGAGACCCGGTGAAAGGTTCAAGCCGAGAATACCAATACTCCAATTTTTCCCAGGCAAAGGTCAGTGGTGTTCCAAGAGCAGCACTGTCAGGCTCCGGTAATAAGATCGCCGTGGGCTCTTTCCTCCTCTATCCCCTCACCACTCTATGAGCTTCCCGTCTATTCCTGTCTCTACTGAACTGAAACACATTGGAACAAATACCCACTCAGCTGCGGAAAAGCCAGGCCAGGTCCCAACCATTCCCCTGCTCCTTCCCCTGTTCTCTATCTTCCTAATGTCATCACAATTATTCCTGATAGAAATAGAATGGAAAGAGCAGTGAAGATCTTGATCATATTATAGATTCCGGGGAGAAAATTACATTCTGCTATGAAATATGGATGAAAATATATACACTATGCATGCCCGTGGGAGTTTGTGTATATATGTGTGAATGAGTCTAAATCGGTGGGTGCGCCAGTGTGTGTGTGTGTGTGTGTGTGTGTGTGTGTACATAGTGTGGTAGTGAGTGTGTGGGTCTGATGAGGCTACAGCACTAGGCAGTTGGGAGCCAATAAGACAGACAGAGCCAGCCAGCCAGCCCAGGGAATTCTATCAATCACAATCCCAGCGGTGCGTCACCCCTCCACCCCTCTTCACCCCCCACCCTGCCAGGAGGACATGGACAGAGATCTCCATTTTATACCGTGACCTTTAAAGCACACATCCGTTGGCGCTTACCGTGCTCACTGCGAGGCAATGCTGTGGCGTGCAAGGTGGCACCTTTGATAGATAGGAAAGGGGATACCTAGTCAGTTGCACCGCTCTGAAACAGAGAGGTGCGAGGGTTGCCTTAATCGACGTCCACGTCATCAGCGCCCGGGGAGCAGGTGTTGTTGGGGGTTAACTGCCTTGCTCAAGGGAAGAACGGCAGATTTTTCCACCTTGCCGGTTCAGGGATTTGAACCAGCAACCTTTCGCTTACTGGCCCAACCTGACGCTAAATGCCTCCCTAGAAATATTTGTAAGGGTTAAAAGGAGTTGTGAAGGAGTAGCTTTTGTAACTGATGGATAGCTCCATTAGAGGGTTGACTTCAACTCTGTTCTGGTATTCCGCCGGCGTTGTCGGAGAGAAGAAGAGGAGAAAGCCTTTGTAGCTGGAGAACCTTTTGTTCTTTTATGCCTTCTCTCGTGCTTTCGCAATGGTGAGGGAAGAGAGGTGAATGATAACATGTATGAGGGAGATGAAGGGCTGGTTCAAGGCATCTGATTAATACGATTAAAAAATATACCCGATCCATTTCCTATTGTTAAACGACTTCCATTTGCACTTCAGATTTGAGCTTTAATATTCTCCTATTTAGATTTACAGTCAGCGGTGGTGCCACTGTTCAATTCGCCTTGGCACTAGTTGCGTAAGTAGAAGGCCAGTCACGCAACACAAAAATAACAACCACAGTGGTGGGTGTAAACAAGTTTGTGTTAGCGAGTCCAAGGGCAATAGATGAAAAGCCAACTTCTCTGCTTCTGCAGAGCGTTTTAGGGGATGAAAATGTGTTTATCCTCTTGCGAAAGCGATGACACCAGGGTCGTTCCATGTCATTTCAGCAAGCCACGACACCCACCATCTCAGATGGTTCTGAAATAGTTTCTGTCGTTAGAAACAGATAAGAATAGCATTCCTGCAACATTATTTTGTGGAAATATGATTTAATCTCTGAGAAATGAAGCTAATTGATTGCACCCAAATTGGCCATTTCAATTTATAGGATTCATATAATATTTAATAAATAACGTACCTAACATCCGATTTGGACCAAACTTCTTTCTATATTTCAACAAAATACTGTTTCAGGAATTCCAGTCTTATCTGCTTCTAACAACAGACAAGATTTCAGAACAATCTGAGATGGTGGGTGTCGAAATCATCTTTCTTTCGCTTTTTGAGGTGGAACGACCCTCCACCCAGGAGAAAGATTTGAGGACATTAGTCTCGACTCCAGTGAGGAGAAAGAAAAGGAATAGTTCCATAATCTATCTTCAATTTTCTGTACCAAAGAAAAATGAATAGCTTGTATTGAGACTAACGAGACTTATCATGCATTCTGAATAGCTATGGATATTGTGTGTGTGTGTGTGGGGGGGGGGGGGGGGGGGGAGAGAGAGAGAGTCTTCCCCGTGTCCCCCTGGTTAGAGAGACAAAGAGAATAGTGGAGGTGAGAGGAATGTGGGATGGTTTGGGTGGTGACTCCTATTCTCCACAGAGCTGCTGGATCAGAGAAACATGCCCACACAAAGATGTTTCTTCATTTCAGATAAGCAGTTCAAAGTGACTAAAACACAATGGAATCGGTCAACGCAATTGTCAATTATTTTGATGAAATACAGTGCAAGATTACATTACCTGGTGCCTCGAAGGATGTTGCAAATCCATTTCAATTCCAAAATTCTAAAATACATTTCTGACCCGAAGAAAGTAAACTGTTGAACTAAGCTCATGAGGCATTTATAAGTCATATTCGTCAAGAATGAATCAATGACCGTATATCATTCATTTGAAAATGTATGTATCAACCCCAGATTGCTTCTTTAACCTACGTGAATTTTTGTACTTGAGGTATTTACATGTGAGGGCACTGAAGCTGGAGAAACAGGAGTCGTGCATTCTGATATATTATTAGGTCCTGCTCTGTCTGTCTGTTCTACTATTGTGGGAAGCTATCTCACTTTGAAGTTGCAGGTGCACAGCTTGGGCAGTGAGTACCTACTTGTGTATCCCTACACCCAAGTGTCTTATCTGAATTACCTTTGAAATCAAGTCCTCTTTCGTAATCATTGCATCTAATTATTCGTAATTTTCACACAAAAAAATAAAATAAAATCATAGATCCACTTGGGCAGTGAGCTGTGAAATTTAAAAATGTAAGTAAGACATCATATGCCTGCCCTTTGAGAGTAAACATATGCGTAATCGAGTGGCACGGTTCAAAAATCCATACGTGTTTGACGTCCCTGAGAAAAGTTAAGCATATTAAAGCTGCCAGCCCATAACTACACCCACCAAGAGAAACCGTTAGCTGTTTTGAAAGTTCTTCTATGATTGAAGAGGAGAGAGCGGGCTGAAACTAATTAGTGGCTGTGTCGGCTCAGGCCAGGGAGGCCATGAAGGAGGGCAGGTGAGAGAGGAGACAGTGAGGGCTGTAAGAGACTGGCATTGTGGACATTTTGGAGAGAAAAACAGCAATGTGGAGATTTACTCATCCAGTAATGGTTCAATACAGACTCTGCTATTTTTCTAGGCCATCTCTGTGAGCAGTATCGTAGACCTAGAGGAGTTACCAGTATAACAAATGAAGACCAGCAATGAAAAGATGCCAATGATCTTGCCATGGTTATAAAAAGAGTAAAGAATGACTGTCTCCACAAAAAACAATAGACACTTTTGCTTTTGACAGACAAACAAGTGACACTTCTTTTACATTTCCATAAATAAACCAGAATAAAAATGGTGAGTGTGGATCTAAAGAGTAGGAAAAAGGGGGAGGCTTGCAAGCCGAAAAACACCATCCCAACCGTGAAGTACGAGGGTGGCAGCATCATGTTGTGTGGGGTGCTTTGCTGCAGAAGGGACTGTTGCACTTCACAAAATAGATGGCATCATGAGGTAGGATGAGGTAGCAAATTATATAAACATTATTAAAGTGACTAGTGTTCCATTTAAGTGTCCAGTGATTTCAAGTCTATGTATATAGGCAGCAGCCTCTAATGTGCTAGTGATGACTATTTAACAGTCTGATGGCCTTGAGATAGAAGCTGTTTTTCAGTCTCTCGGTCCCAGCTTTGATGCACCTGTACTGACCTCGCCTTCTGGATGATAGCGGGGTGAACAGGCAGTGGCTCGGGTGGTTGTTGTCCTTGATGATCTTTTTGGCCTTCCTGTGACATCTGGGGTTGTACGTGTCCTGGAGGGCAGGTAGTTTACCCCCAGTGATGAATTTTGGCAGACCGCACCACCCTCTAGAGAGCCCTGAGGTTGCGGGCTGTGTAGTTGCCATACCAGGCGGTGAAACAGCCCGACAGGATACTCTCAATTGTGCGTCTGTAAAAGTTTGTGAGGGTTTTAGGTGCAAAGCTACATTTCTTCAGCCTCTTGAGGTCCGCTGTGGTCCCGTTGATGTGGATGGGGGGGGGGGGGGGGGGGGGGGGGTGCGTGTGCATTGTGTGATTTTAACCAATTATAAGTAGGGATTGCCTAAAAATGTTGACATTTCCCTTTAACACTAAGGAATCGATCATGGCTGCCAAGATTTTTGTTGTTTTCAATTGTTCTTCTCCTGTTCCCTGAAAGACACACCGTCTGTGGCATCTGCTGAACAATCAGGCAGAGCCCTGGCCCTTCTCCAAAGAGAGGGGCAGTTTCTCACCCAAGATTAATTAGTTTCACCTTTAATGGCGAGTGGTCGTGATGGAAACAGACCCATCTATAATCTGTCTCAGGCCGAGCTGGTACATTCTGCGCTAAGAGAGCGGAAGGGTTCACTCACAATGCTCTGCAGAAATGTTAACTCATTACTCCGGGCTTAATTGCTCGCTGCAGGTCAAAGTCTCATTTTGCTGCAGGTCTCACTAATCTTAGTTTTTATTTGTCTGGAAAACGTATTGTTTTGATCTTTTTCACCTTTCATTATTTTATTTGTTAAGCACATTGAAATGCATTCTCTGTAAGAAATATTCTATATAAATAAAGTCTGATTGATAGATTTTTTCCTTGCAGCATTTTAAATGGCATTGTGGACAACCAACTGTCATGGATTGCTACATACCAGTATCACAGTTGACAGCACATACTCCAATGATGTTGATAAGATATGTCCATGTTGATAAGAAATGTCCACAACAACACAGAGAAAAAAAGAGATGACTCAAATGATAACGCGACGATTGCCAGAGGCCAAAATAACAGAGAACCAGTGGTTCTTCAGAAGTATGTTTCCTTCACAAACAATGGCCAAAATCCACTCCCCTCCATATGTATTGGACAGTGAAACAAAGCATTTCGATTTGGCTCTATACTCCAGAGTTTGGGATTTTAGATCAAATGTGTCATATGAGGTGACAGTGAAGAAGGCATTAGTCACAAAGCAACATCCACATGCATCTAGAAATGTTCAGACACGTCTTCTATTCTTACTTACAAAAGACTCCAAAATGGCACAATACATTATTCATCATTCAGTTCCTATTGGGAAAAATATAATCCAAAACACATCCAAAACAAACCGCAAATGCATTGAACAAGTTTGTAGAGTCTTTGCGTGCAAGGAATATGGGACCTATGGGAAATACTCAACTTTTGACTACTTACTGTCAATACACTATAAGTGAATTTGTCCAAGTACTTATGACATTTAAATGGCGGGACTTGATACCTAAAGTGCTTTCATTGCAAAACGGTAAAACAGATATGTATGAAATCTAAAATGCTGGGGTATAGAGCTTAATTAAACATTTAGGCTTCACTTTCCAAATGCATATGGAGGGGAGTGTAGCACAATGGAAATCTGATGTTTGGAAATTACCAAGGCCTGGAGATTTAGTCATACCCCCCCACCCCCACACCCTCCCTTCACCACCATACAATGGCACACCCCATAAGCCCCAAGGCGGTGTGTAATGTTGGTCAGTCCAGTGTTCCACTCGGCTCCATCATCATAGATCTGTGACACAAATTGCACCCAAACACCCACACGTTGCAGCTAATTTTAGCGAACAAATGACACGGCCTTTTCCATAATTTCAAGCTGGAGGCCCTGTAGCCGCTGTCAGGCCCAATAAGATTTATCTTTGTTGCGTCTGAGTTACACTTACACTCAAAAAACTATAACCCTCCCATACCACCCCCTCCCTGACAGCTCACAAATCCACTACTAACCAGGTCCGGCAGTGAGATTGACTTTTATGATATCACATATATTTCAGGCAGTTGAGGGAAATCCTTTCCCCCCGAGGAGACAGCATGTAATTACTCTATCCAATGGCAGAGGCACGGAAACTTGTCGTAACCCAACTAATCTCAGGTCTAAATCAGTCGGCCTTGTCAGTATGAGAAGCGTGAAGATGCTACTCACTATATCAATTCATATCAATGTTGTTTGAAATAAACTGACATATGTTTTCCAGTCAAAACAGCTTATCCAAGACAAATGGACACAGGACTGTGTTATTAATGCCAAGGCAATGACATGTTACCCAAAGGAGAACTGTTGGAAAGTGATGGATTGGTGTGGATGGTGGAGGGAAAGAAAGAAAGCCATTTCCAAGGTAAAATGCCTCAGAGGGCGAACAAGGAAACAAGGAAATCCACTAGCCTGAGACCCTATTTCCGTGGTAATCACAACAGTGGCGGTGATGTGTCCTCCTGGCATACAGCATAGCCTGGGAGAGCGACAGGTCTGTGACAGGCTGGGACACGCAGGGCTCAGTGAGTCACTGATATGGGACCGGGATGACACCAACACTTCAGCGGCTACTCTCTAGGCTCTAAGGCTCTATTTTAAAGAAAACACACTGAAGAGGAGAGAGAGACTTAATCTCTGTGCTATGTCTAGTCCACTAAATACAGAAAAAAGTTGAACTATTCCCCCATTTAATAACTTAACTTTTGTGTAATAAGCATTAGCAATATACTGCTCACAGATCCTTGTTTAAACCATACAGTTATAAAATATTTAAAAACAACAAACTGGTTGGAGAGTCAAGGGTTAGTTAAAGCTCAGTTTCAAGAATCAATCAATTTGCTCTCCAGAGTTGATCAATACAGACCCAGTCCATCAGCAAGACATGCTGATCACATTATCACATGAATAAATTACCAATAATGATGAAGTAATTGCATTCTTCTATGTCCATCGAAATCATAAATCACTCGAAGGCAGTGGCGGTTGGTGCCATTTAATATGAGGGAGGGCGATACAAATTTTTAGGATCATGACATTATTTCTATTAGACCATATTGGATGAATGCCATTCATATTCCATTCACCCAGCTCAATGTAACATCAATAGGTTTAGGCTACTAAATTTACATGATGCTCTAATTTTCCCTATACCCATCATGAGGTTGCTACAACATAGTCTATGAATGAAAGTTTACAACGTAGGTGTACAGGTCAAGATAATTTTTAGTAATCAAGGTGACAGACAGCAACACATTCAATCCCTCCTTGCACACTCTTGCCTGCGTCTAGCTGATCTAGGGTGTAATCATTAGATCAACAGTTGCAAACGAGAGTTTCTATTGGACAGATTCAGCTATGTTTATCCCCGTTTTGTTCCATTTCCTTCCATTTAAGAAAAGTTTTTTAACAGAATCATCAAAATTAATACACCCCTGATCACACTCAAACATAGTTCACTTTCATAGCAGCCACATACAAACAGCATGATAATTTTGCTCGTTGTAATTCCTTCTGGCATCTACGCATTCTCCTCCTCTCTCACCTTTTCGCTTCTCTTGTGGACTCAGTGCACAACACATCAGTTGTCTGTGACCAGGCGAAACATTTTTCCAAGCCAAACCATCGTATCATAACCGCTAACTGCTACACACAGCCTTGTCACCATATTATCTAACGTCATAGTCAACATAGCCAATATAACTAACACATTAGTAAACTCTCGAGAATATTATAGTACAGTGTACAATCACCAAATAGTTTAGCAATCACACCAGCGGGCCCGGATGGCAATACATTTATAAAACCAAAAGCTGACCTTGATTCGGAAGAGTTCCAGCTAGCTAACATGGCATCCCTCTCTGCTTGACCCAGGTGTTTGAGTAGGTTAAACTAGCTAGCTTAGTAAGTAAAAGTGAGAAGAAAAAAAATACTATGAAATATAGCTAGCTTTCTCTCTCCCTCTCTCGCTTCTCCTTTATTTTTGAAGAAATGTATTTGTTCAAAACTGTTAAACTACTGTCTTTCTTTCTCTTTGAGTCAACTACTCACCACATTTTATGCACTGAAGTGCTAGATAGCTGTAGCTTATGCTTTCAGTACTAGATTAATCCCCTGATCATTTGATTGGGTGGACACAATGTCAGTTTATGCTGCAAGAGCTCTGATAGGTTAAAGGATGTCCTCCGGAAGTTGTCATAATTACTGTGTAAATCTACAGAAGGTGGTGAGAACCATGAGCCTCCTAGGTTTAGTATGGAAGTCAATGTACCCAGAGGAGGACGCAAACTAGCTGTCCTCCAGCTTCACCATGGTGCTACCCCACAGAGTGCTGTTGAGGCTAATATAGACCTTCATTGCAAAACAGTGTGTTTTAATCAATTATTTGTTGACATTAATATATTTAGTATAGTTGTATCTAAAAAGTATAGCCTTTTAATGTTTCACTAGTTTTATTTTTATGAAATTCACTGAGGAGGATGTTCCTCCCCTTCCTTCTCTGAGGGGCCTCCACTGCTCAAAGGTGTTGTTGCACTCAATAGTTTGTGGACATGATTACCATCAATCAACCTATAGCCTGTGGGACTGAGCCTGCAATATGATGGGTAGATTTAGAATTTGTACTCCCAGGTTTATTGGTGACAAGATTAATACTTTGAATCTATCAAATGAGACAGTCTGTCGATTACAGTCATTTAGGACACAGGTATCTCTACAGCAACAACTCAGAATGATGTTACTATCAAAACTACACTTTAATTTTCCTCTAAGATATGTCACACCAGAAAGTTCACAAGGGAGTTCAGAATGATTTAAAGGTACAATCTGGGATTGGTACATACATTTTTTTAAACTTTTAAATTAGCCATTTATTCTGGAAGAATTTGATTTATAAATGCAGTGTTTCCTAAACTCGGTCCTGGGGACCAGGTGCACATTTAGTTTTTTTGCCCTAGCACTACACAGCTGATTCAAATAATGAACTCATCATCAAGCCTTGATTATTTGAATGACCTGTTTAGTGCTAGGGCAAACATCTTAAAATGTGCACCCCTTGGGGTCCCCAGGACCAAGTTTGGGAAACGCTGTATAAATGCCTCATGAGCTTAGTTTAAGTAGCACTTTGTTGTTGTTTTTATCCCAGATTTCCACTTTACATTTAATGGTTTGTTTACCTTCTATCAGTCTTATTGATTGAGTAAAAAAAATATCTTTAGGGCAAGCAGCAGTCTCTGGCAAAATCAGCTTTTACTTTTCACAATTTCTTTTAATAGCACTCATAAAATGTGTGATATCGTAGCAAGGGGGAAAATACTTTTAAAACATGTTCCTTTTTCTGAGTAAAAGGAGCAGATGTTAAAATTCCACCAGCCTCCTCACTCAGGGGAATACTTTCCAGCCTCTCATGTCTGGCACATTCACAAATGTGTCCTGGAAGGGAACATGTTCAGTCACACACTTGTACAGTGACAGTGATAGACACATAATGTACTCTACAAGCTTCCTTCACCCTCCCTCTCCCTATATCTCTCTCTCACGTTCTCCCCCCACTGTTTTGCAATGAAGGCCTACAGCAGTCTGTAGGGTAGCACCATGGTGTAACCGGAGGACATTAGCTTCTGCCCTCCTCTGCTTACATTGACTTCAATACTAAACCTAGGAGACTCATGGTTCTCACCCCTTTCTATAGACTTACACACTAATTATGACAACTTCTGGAGGACATCCTCCAGCCTATCAGAGCTCTTGCAGCATGAACTGACATTTTGTCCACCCAATCAAGGGATCAGAGAATTAATCAATTTTTGAAAGCCAAAGTTACAGCTAGCTAGCACTTCAGTGCCTAAAATGTGGCGAGTAGTTGACTCAAAGATAAAGACAATAGTTGAAAGTATTTTTTTCTTCACTTTCACTTACTTAGCTAGCAAATGCAGCTAGCTAGTTTAGTCTACTCAAACACCCAGCTTAAACAGAGGGATGATATGTTAGCTAGTTGTCTATAACTATCCAACACAACACTGGAACTCAAGGTAAGCTTTTGGTTTTACTAATTAATTGCTACCAGGGCCCACCAGTGTAACTGCTAAACTGTATAATTGTAGCTGGTTTACTAACAGGTTAGTTATATTAGCTATGTTGACTATGACGTTACTTTAGCTAATATGGTGACAATGATGTAGGCTGTCTGTAGTGGTTATGATATGGTATGGCTTGGAAAGTTTTTTTTGCCTGGTCACATACAGCTGATTTGTTGTGACTTGAAGTCCACAAGCGAAGGGAAAAGGTGAGAGGAGGGAGCGCATAGGTGTGAGAAGGAATACAACGTGGCTGCTATGAAAGTGAACTGTGTTTTTCACTTGACCTGTTTGCACCTATGTTGTAAACTTTCACTTATAGGCTAGGTTGTACCGACCTCATGATGGGTATAGGGAGAATTTGTGTATCATATAGTAGCCTAAACCTATCAATGTTATGTTGAGCTGGGTGAATGAAATATGAATGACAGTCATCCAATATGCTGTAATAGAAATAAGGCCGTGTTCATGAACAAAAAAATATTGTCCTCCCTCATCTTAAACAGCACCAAACTGCCACTACCGTGCAGAGATGTCAGACAGCAGGCCATGGTGAGTTTAATCCATTGTGAAGTGTGACGCCACAGTGAATAAGCTGGTAAACACCCATTCAAGGCTAGGGACTAGCCTTGTGGAGCTAGCCCAGTCCCAGCACAGTAGGTGAGGGTACAGAGAACAGGCTCTCAGAGTTGTTCAACATTTCAAAACTTCTGATTACGTGTGCTACATTATTTCTTTTAACCTCTTTCATAACGGATGCCTTGGTCCAATGTTTCCATGTCTCTGACCCACTGTTTCCAGTATTGGCTTTGTTTTAGAACACTGTGGGGGCTGGTGGCTCACAACAAGTCAAGTAAATCTTTTATTATCACAGGCAGGATTACATATGCATTTATCATACTTTTATGGAAGAAACACACACAACCACCGCATGAACGTACACACACACACACACACACACGCACGCGCATGCACACACACACACACACACACACACACACACACACAATATAACTTCTTGACCTTCAATGTTTTCTCACAGCTAGGAGGCCTTGTAAGTCTTGTCTGAATTGGAAAACAGGTCCAGACTTCCTGTGCAAAAGGTCCTCATTTGACATTCAGCTCCCAGCTGATGTGTGGCTGAGCGCAGATCCTAAGGAGGATTAATTGCGTGCAGCCATTTTGTACCACTTGTTATATTCCTTTTGATGTGGTCGTTAACATGGCGGGATGCAGAGATAAACATGGAGCAATGCAGGGAGTCCAAACTCTGGGGTGCCAGCCAGTGTTGAGGGGCCAGGTAAACACAGCATGTCTGACTGACATAGGCTGCTGTAGTACAGTGATGTCAAGATAAACCTGAATAAGCATGGTGCATTTCTATGGACACTTACAGGTAGACAGTTCAAAATGGACAGACATTCTGCTAAAGGTCATTGATGGCCGAAACGTCATGATTTGGACTTAAAATAGATAAATAAAGCATCAAGATTTAACATTTTTCATGCCCATTTTTTCCAAGACATAAATACAAGCACTTTAAATAAGTGAAATGTAGAGATTTGTTATCACCTTAAAGTTGCATCTATTGTTAACAACAATTCCATTTTGTCCAAAGCAAGATGTCTTCTTAAAAATGAATACATGTGGCCTGTAGCGCACGATCACTGCTCTTTAACAGGGCTATAATGCGATATTAGCAACAGCCTGATTAAAATTTCATTGGCCATGCATTTTCGAGTGAGCCAGAGAGCACCTAAAGTGGATAATCAGTGAGAATATAACAGTATGATGCACAGCCTGCGCACATGCAAATTGTGTCCATTGATTTTCTCCCTGAAAGCTTAAAGGTGCAATATGCAGAAATTGCTCCGACTTTACCTGGTTGCTAAAATTGGAATAGTTTGCCTAACTTCAGTTTGTGTGACGAAACTAGCAATGTAGAGAATCATTGTACCATCTAAACTGCTGTGAAATATCTTTTCAATAACCAAAAATATTGTATTTTCAGGTAAAAAAAAATGAACTTAAGAATTAGACTTGCTTTCAATGAGAGTGATAGATGTGTAACTCACATTTCTATGTGGATTTGGTTGGGTCGCCCCAAAAAGTGACATATTGCAGCTTTAAAGAGAGAAGGAAGCATGATGAGATATTGCTGTCACTCACTGGGTCCTAAGGCATTCAGCAAGATATTTGTGTGGACTACTTTAGTCTGACTTAGAATGACTTGAAATAGCAGGTAAAGGCTTCATTAGCCAGGAGGAATCGTACACATCCATGTCTATCACAGCTAAGGTGCTAAGGTGCTTTTGCTACATCATTAGTACATTTCTGACTGAAAGTGAAAGGCAGACACTATTATTTTGGGGGTAGCAGCTCACCCAAAACTCTGTAATGAGTATGCTGCTATAGCCATTCTCAGAGTTAGACAGATAGGCTGATCTGGGGGTTAGTCCAAAAGCCTTGGTATTCACCTCACCACATGATCGAACCTACTTTGTCATACCGACATAATCGATCCAGGAGTGAGGCTCATCTTTATTTGAACACAGCAGTGGAATCCTCCAAGGACTGATCCATAACTGGGTCTGGACCTGTGACTTACCAAGGGGAGAAGAAGGGAAAGCAACCGCTGATTACGTTTAGACTACTCATGGGCTCCATTCTAATACATAAATAAGCTTGTAGTTGTCATTGGGGGGTGTTAAGCAAAAATACATTTGTTCAAGCAAAGTTAGGTTTCCACATTTTAGTTAAGAATGACATCTATAACATTTAAGTGGTGTGCTGTATAACGTGTAAGAGGTCATTTGGGATACAGTTTCCATATGTTCTCTCTCTCTCTCTCTCTCTTTCTCTCTCTCTCTCTCTCTCTCTCTCTCTCTCTCTCTCTCTCTCTCTCTCTCTCTCTCATATATATATATATCAATTTCTCTCTCTCCCTCTTCCCCTTAGCTCACTCCTGTCAAGTATAGAATGGCTCATGATGATGATTTTTAAAATGGATGGGTAAATAGGTACCTGAATTGCAGCCTCAACTGATGGGATAAGGTGTAGGAATCACCTTATTTCCCATTCAGCAGACTTTAGCCCACATTACACTGCTTCTACCCCTCCACACTCACACAAGCAACACCCCAGACATGTGTTCCCTCTCTCTAGGGAAAGGGGGATACCTAGTCAGTTGCACAACTGAAGGCACTCTATAGGCCTACCCCATGTGCGTCATTCCCTCTCCATCCTTCTCTCCAGACTGTGCGTGCAGAACTCCCCCTCTACCTCTGTCCATACCCCTGACTTTGTTCTCGTTGAGCCCCTAGCACAGATTGTACCCTTTTTATCATTGACTAGAGATGGCGCTCTCTCCCTTCGGCCAACCTGTGTTCCATTCTACTTCTATAGCCTTAACTGCTGTTGTCTCCCAAATTCCCCATACATTGCACTATTTTAGGTAATCAGCTGTTTTTAAGGGTAAGACAGTAAGACAAAGCAAGACAAAGCCCTCCAATCCAGAGGAAGGCTGCCTCCCAACTGGCCCCCCATTCCCTACATAGTGCACTACTTTTGACTGGAAGGAATCGGGTGCCATTTGAAATGCAGCTCTCGGCTGTGTTTCCCCCTTCAACCCCCCCCCCCCCCCCCCCCCCCCCCCCAGTTCAGATTGTGGTCTCCCCTCCATTGACTAGTCATTTCAATCCCCACGGAGCAGGCAGGAGTGCCGAGTGTCCCTGCATAAATACCAGTCTAATTGGACGATCCATCAGTGCATCAAAGCTTGTCGACAGTGACCCAGCCAGAACCCTGTATCCATCATTACAACTTATTGTCATGCTTTTTACTTATTGACATTTTGTCTTGATCTGCCACACCAACACAATTATGAATAAATATACAAATACAAAGTATTTTCTGGTACACAAATACATCTGGGATTTAAAAAAAAAACAATGTTTCAGTGGTTGGAATGAATGTGTGTTATGGAGTGTGGTGTTCTTACATGAACCCAATGATCATCTAATGTATGCACAATCATAATAACGTTTCAGATGCTTAATCCTATGGTCCTCGAGCACCTTAACATAATGTCCCTGTATTCTAAAGTATTTCTGTATTAAATGTAGATTTAGCTTTATTTGGGTAGCGTAGAATGGCTACATTTACATCTGCCTCCTCCTGGTTGTTCTTAGTAGGTTAGACAAATGGCAAATGAGATGTAAATAAGCGTTTAGAATCTATAAACAGTCAAATTGTTATCTAGGAGTGAGAGTTTCCCTGATATGAAACAAGTTTACATATATTTGAAGGCTTACTCATAATTAGACAAGAATGAATGGGGCTAATAAAGATTTTTGGCTGCAGGTGACTTGGGCTCTGTGATGATTGCATTGGAAATGGACAGGGACAAACAGTACGTCAACACACATTTCTCATCTCGAGTTTATCCTCCACAAACTGCTTATTTTCTCAAATTGAATAAATGTTTGGAAATGAGCCAAGGGTTAGCCTCCATCAAAAGAGGAGGCAGCCCAACGGAAACACGACAACTCTGCGTGGGATTCAGTAAACACTTTAAAGCATCGCATATTTGTATCTGCCTCTTTCAATGGGCAGGCCTATTCTAGTCCTGTATTAGCGGACTGATATAGACTTCTGTAACATGGGCAACGTTTTTTTTTGCAGCAGCAGCTTAGCTTTGGCCAAAAAAAGTAGTTGTGTAATTAAGAACAGTATCTTGCAGGGTTCTGCTACCATCTGTCTAATGGAATCCTTTAAGAACAAAACTCTGTCCTCAAACATTTACATCAAATGGTATAAAGTTATGGGCAAAGACCCAAAACATCCACATCAAATGGTACAAAGTTATGGGCAAAGACCCAAAACATCCACATCAAATGGTACAAAGTTATGGGCAAAGACCCAAAACATCCACATCAAATGGTACAAAGTTATGGGCAAAGACCCAAAACATCCACATCAAAAGGTACAAAGTTATGGGCAAAGACCCAAAACATCCACATCAAATGGTACAAAGTTATGGGCAAAGACCCAAAACATCCACATCAAATGGTACAAAGTTATGGGCAAAGACCCAAAACATCCACATCAAATGGTACAAAGTTATTGGCAAAGACCCAAAACATCCACATCAAATGGTACAAAGTTATGGGCAAAGACCCAAAACATCCACATCAAATGAAATACTTTCCTTGATCAAATAACATGGAAAATAATCCCTTTTTGTGCAGTATTAATTGACCATTCTCAAAAACCACTTAAGGTAAATGTACATTACTGTTTTCGACATAGGCTGGTCATCTAGGTTTGTACCTGTAGACTTTCCATCACCGTGAACAAAAACAATGCACAATACAGTAATTGAATACAATGAGACTGAGCGGTTCGTGATGAAGTGATGATGTGGCTCAGTTGGTAGGGCATGGTGCTTGCAATGATAGGATTATGGGTTCAATTCCTATAGGTGACCAATATTAAAATGTATGCACTAACTGCTGATAAGAGTGTCTAGTAAAAGGAATGAATAGACCATTTCAGTTTCCACATAGAAATAATTTGCATTTTGAAGTATTAACTGTTTTGTCCAGATAATTATCAGACTCAAGTTCCAAATGCTGGTAAACTCTGTAATACAAATGCATTCAGTTTAAACCTCTGCCCCCAAACTACTTCCCGCGGCTATGGACACGACTCTCAACGTTTGCTAAGTCTAAGTCCTACACAAGTCCTGTGTGTAAATGAAGATCTGACCCCCAAAAATGACCTATGACTCCCTGACTTACCGTCCCTTCAAAAAAAAGTCTGGAAATGGATGTATGTGGTAACGTAAGTTAGCACTGAACCAGAACCTGCCGAGAACGCCGTCTTGTGCCATACTTAACCTGTCAGGGCGAGTCTCCAAACTACTCAATCAAATCTCCATTTGAAACCAGAAACAATGTGTGCAGAGGTGAATGAGACATTGAAAGGACCAGAGGGGTGGTGTGTATTTTTATCCCAAAGCATTTACATGTCTACGGCTGCATCCCAAATGGCACCCTATTCCCTATATAGTGGACTACATTTGACCAGAGCCCAGAAGGGAGTACACTATGTAGGGAATAGGGTGCCCTTCGGGACGGAAACTTCCTCTGGACTGGAGGGCTTTGCCTTACCTGAAAAACTGGTGATTTACAATTTCTTCAGGCCTTCAGAAAAACTTGAGCCCTTATGGACACCCTCCTTCCCTCCCTTCCTCCCATCCCGCAGGAGAAGGACGGATGGATGGTGTAGCTGGCAGATAAATCCTATATTAAACACAGCACCGGCGCGTTGCGAATGATTGGAGAGGAGGAGAAGGAAGAGCTCCCCAGAATAGCATGTTCCCGCGGGATGGCGGTGTGTGGGTGATGCCTGCGCCTGTGTGCAGTTGAGTGGTTATTTATGGAAGACGTTTCGTAATACATTGAGGGTGTCCCTTTGATAAGGAACAATCCCTCTAAAACAGCAACATCAACCGCAATTATGGTAACACAAAACACCGTAACACCATCTCACACCTAGATGGAGAAAAGAAAACCCAGCGATTCAATGAGTTTCCTTTAACTGCCTGTTAAGGGAGACAGGAAAACAGAGTGGAGAATGAATTAGGAGTATAGGAGGAATAAAATTGAAATATTTTTAAGAAATGTGAGAATGTTTGTGATAGTAAGGCTGGATTATGCATAGTTGGACTCATGGTTCCAGAGTTACTGCATTTCCTATTCTGTTTTTTTTTTTTGTCACAAAAGAATGCTTTGGATGAGAAAATACAACAAAGACCATTTTGAGATGGAATCTGTTCACAGGGATTGTAAAGGGATTGCGTGGATTTGATATGTAAATCTCTGTATCGACAGGAATCGGATGAAATTCAATAAGCATTGATCAAAAACTCAAAAGTGTGGAGAGCAATTTCAAAATCTTGCGACACTTATATCTGCAGTAAGTGAGATCTCGATGACAGATCAGTTCCACCAGTCAGCTAAATGTGTGTTTGCTGTTCGCCATGCATGTAACAGTTCAACCTGGTCTCCTAATCAACCATATTGTCTTCCCCCAACTTAACTGATACTCTTTTCTTAATAGGCGCGAAAGGTGTCCAACTTAGGACAGCTTTAGTCTCTGTACGAGATGTTTTGACTTTATTGCAGTGGTTTGCCACTAGAGCTCACCCTAGATCACAAATTACCATCCCTCTGTGGTAAGAGATATAACAAAATAGCTTTAAACCCTCAACTGATACATTCTTTCACTTTGTGTAAACCAAATCTTCTTTTTGCTATTGTGCGCAATGGGCAGCAGGTTCTACAATGCTGTCATACACTGAGTGTACAAAACATTAAGGACAACTGCTCTTTCCATGACATAGACAGACCAGGTGAATCCAGCTGAAAACTATGATACTTTATTGATGTCACTTGTTGAATCCACTTCAATCAGTGTAGATGAAAGGGAGGAGACAGGTTAAAAATGTATTTTTTAAGACATGAGACAATTGAGGCATGGATTGTGTACGTGTGACATTCAGAGGGTGAATGGGCAAGACAAAAGTGCATTCGAACGGGGTATGGTAGTAGGTGCCAGGCGTACTGGTTTGTGTCAAGAACTACAATGCTGCTGGGTTTTTTGCGCCCAACATTAGTGAATCAAGAATGGTCCACCACCCAAAGGACAAACCAGCCAACATTACACAACTGTGGGAAGCATTGGAGTCAAAATGTTAATTTAAAACACAATAAAATAACAATAATGAGGCTACATACAGGGGGTACCGGGGCCGAGTCAATGTGCGGGGGTACAGGTTAGTCGAGGTAATTTGTTCACGTAGGTACTGTATGGGTAAAGTGACTTGTCCGGATGGCAATTTGATTAATTGTTCAGCAGTCTTATGGTTTGGGGGTATAAGCTGTTAAGGAGCCTTTTGGACCTAGACTTGGCGCTCTGGTACTGCTTGATGTGCGGTAGCAGAGAAAACAGTCTTGGGTGACTGGAGTCTTTGACAAATTTTTTGGCCTTCCTCTGACACCGCCTAATACATAGGTCCTGGAGGGCAGGAAGCTTGGCCCCAGTGATGTACTTGGCCATACACACTACCCTCTGTAGAGCCTTACGGTTGGATGTCAAGCAGTTGCAGTGATGCAACCGGTCAGGATGTTCTCGATGGTGCAGCTGTATAACTTTTTGAGGATCTGCGGACCCATGCCAAATCTTTTCAGTCTCCTGAGGGGGAAAAGATGTTGTCGTGCCGTCTTCACGACTTTCTTGGTATGTTTGGACCATGATAGTTTGTTGGTGATGTGGACACCAAGGAACTTAAAACTCTCGACCCGCTCCACTACATCCCCATTGATGTGAATGGGGTCATGTTTGTCCCTCCTTTACCTGTAGTCCACGATCTTCTCCTTTGTCTTGCTCACGTTGAGGGAGAGGTTGTTGTCCTGGCACCACACTGCCAGGTCTCTGACCTCCTCCCTGTAGGCTGTCTCATCGTTATCCATGATCAGGCCTACCATCGTTGTGTTATCAGCAAACTTAATGATGGTCTTGGAGTCATGCTTGGCCACGAAGTCATGGGTGAACAGGGAGTAAAGGAGAGGACTAAGCATGCACCCCTGAGGGGCCCCCATGTTGAGGATCAGCGTGGCGGATGTATTGTTACCTACCCTTACCATCTGGGGGCGGCCCGTCAGAAAGTCCAGGATCCAGTTGCAGAGGGTTTAGTTGCAGGGTCCTTAGCTTAGTGATGAGCTTTGTGGGCACTGTGGTGTCAATGAACAGCATTCTCACATAGGTGCTCCTTTTGTCCATGTTGGAAATGGCAGTGTGGAGTGCGATTAAGATTGCATTATCTGTGGATCTCTTGGGGCGGTATGCGAATTGGAGTGGGTATAGGGTTTCCAGGATGATGGTGTTGATGTGAGCCATGACCAGCCTTTCAAAGCACTTCATGGCTACCATTTAGGCAGGTTACCTTTGCTACCTTGGGCAAAGGGATTGTGTTGGTCTGCTTGAACGCACTGAAGTCAGATGACGGAGATTTTGAGTTCCAAGTTTCCAATTGTCTTGAACGTGGCATAAAGACCAAATCACGGAAGACGTGCGTCAAGCTAAATGAGCATCTTTCTGCCCAGCTAGAGCAGTGCCCCTGGACTCTGGTATACAGCACCCAGAGACATGGCACCAACCTGGGCACTCTGTACAAGAGCATGGGGGGCATGGACTAGCATCAGTACCCTCACTGTCATCAGAGACAACTGTGGACAGGTGTTTGGTGCATTTTGTCCTACTACTCTTCGAATCAGTCTGTCATACTATGGAACAGAACACACATTCCTCTTCTCCTTCTCTCCTTCTCTCCAGGTTTATGAATGGAAGTTTAGTAACTCCTTCTTTGTGAAGGGATGTCCAGACTACCTGGCATTTGATGGATGAGGGACCTGTCTTTGGCCTGTGATTAGACGATGGCCTGATCTGTGGGCAAAGCCATAGGTGTGAGACATTTAAGAATGACGTGTTGTCCACCTCTGAAGACTTCCTAATCAACGACTTGGAGGTTTGGGACATCTCCTGAAGACAAGGGACTGCATGCTACTGCTTACTTAAACATTATACAACCATTGTGACAGTGGATAGAACGGAAAAGACTGCACCTCCCATCTGAGGATCAAAACATGGCTCCCTGTGCAAGGCTGTATCACATCCGGCCATGATTGGGAGTCCTATAGGGTGAGCATAAAAGGCATTTAGATCGTCTGGTAAGCTTGCGTCACCAGGCAGCTCACAGCTGGGTTTCCCTCTGTAGTCTGTAATAGTTTGAAAGCCCTGCCACATCCGACGAGCCTCAGAGCCGGCGTAGAAGGATTCAATCTTAGTCCTGTATTGACGCTGTGCCTGTTTGTTGTTTTGTCTGAGGGCATAGCGGGATTTCTTAAAAGCGTCCAGATTAGTGTCTCGCTCCTTGAAAGCGGCAGCTCTAGTCTTTAGCTCGGTGCGAATGTTGATCCATGGCTTCTGGTTGGGATATGTTGGGATGTTGTCGTCGATGCACTTATTGTGGTATACTCCTCAATGCCATTGGATGAATCCCAGAACATTTCATATCAAATCAAATCATCAAATCAAAGTTTCTTTGTCACGTGTGCCAAATACAACAGTGAAATGCGTACTTACAAGCCCTAACCAATGGTGCAATTTTTAAGTAACAAACAGGTATTAGGTAAACAATAGATTAGTAAAGAAATAAAAAATATAAAAACAGTAAAATGACAGTGAAAATAACAGTAACGAGGCTATATACAGTTGGTACCGGTACAGAGCCAATGTGCAGGGGGCACCTGTTAATCGGGCTAATTGAGGTAATATGTACATGTACAGTGCCTTGCGAAAGTATTCGGCCGCCTTGAACTTTGCGACCTTTTGCCACATTTCAGGCTTCAAACATAAAGATATAAAACTGTATTTTTTTGTGAAGAATCAACAACAAGTGGGACACAATCATGAAGTGGAACGACATTTATTGGATATTTCAAACTTTTTTAACAAATCAAAAACTGAAAAATTGGGCGTGCAAAATTATTCAGCCCCCTTAAGTTAATACTTTGTAGCGCCACCTTTTGCTGCGATTACAGCTGTAAGTCGCTTGGGGTATGTCGCTATCAGTTTTGCACATCGAGAGACTGAAATTTTTTCCCATTCCTCCTTGCAAAACAGCTCGAGCTCAGTGAAGTTGGATGGAGAGCATTTGTGAACAGCAGTTTTCAGTTCTTTCCACAGATTCTCGATTGGATTCAGGTCTGGACTTTGACTTGGCCATTCTAACACCTGGATATGTTTATTTTTGAACCATTCCAATGTAGATTTTGCTTTATGTTTTGGATCATTGTCTTGTTGGAAGACAAATCTCCGTCCCAGTCTCAGGTCTTTTGCAGACTCCATCAGGTTTTCTTCCAGAATGGTCCTGTATTTGGCTCCATCCATCTTCCCATCAATTTTAACCATCTTCCCTGTCCCTGCTGAAGAAAATCAGGCCCAAACCATGATGCTGCCACCACCATGTTTGACAGTGGGGATGGTGTGTTCAGGGTGATGAGCTGTGTTGCTTTTACGCCAAACATAACGTTTTGCATTGTTGCCAAAAAGTTCAATTTTGGTTTCATCTGACCAGAGCACCTTCTTCCACATGTTTGGTGTGTCTCCCAGGTGGCTTGTGGCAAACTTTAAACAACACTTTTTATGGATATCTTTAAGAAATGGCTTTCTTCTTGCCACTCTTCCATAAAGGCCAGATTTGTGCAATATACGACTGATTGTTGTCCTATGGACAGAGTCTCCCACCTCAGATATAGATCTCTGCAGTACATCCAGAGTGATCATGGGCCTCTTGGCTGCATCTCTGATCAGTCTTCTCCTTGTATGAGCTGAACGTTTAGAGGGACGGCCAGGTCTTGGTAGATTTGCAGTGGTCTGATACTCCTTCCATTTCAATATTATCGCTTGCACAGTGCTCCTTGGGATGTTTAAAGCTTGGGAAATCTTTTTGTATCCAAATCCGGCTTTAAACTTCTTCACAACAGTATCTCGGACCTGCCTGGTGTGTTCCTTGTTCTTCATGATGCTCTCTGGATGGATCATTCAGAGATCCTCACTGAACTTCTGGAGAGAGTTTGCTGCACTGAAAGTAAAGGGGCTGAATCATTTTGCACGCCCAATTTTTCAGTTTTTGATTTGTTAAAAAAGTTTGAAATATCCAATAAATGTTGTTCCACTTCATGATTGTGTCCCACTTGTTGTTGATTCTTCACAAAAAAAATACAGTTTTATATCTTTATGTTTGAAGCCTGAAATGTGGCAAAAGGTCGCAAAGTTCAAGGGGACCGAATACTTTCGCAAGGCACTGTAGGTATAGTTAAAGTGACTATGCATCAATGATAAGCAGAGAGTAGCAGCAGCGTAAAAGGTGTAAAAGGGGTAAAAGCTGTTGAGAAGCCTTTTGGTCGTAGACTTGGCGCTCCGGTACCACTTGCAATGCGGTAGCAGAGAGAACAGTCTATGACTGGGGTGGCTGGAGTCTTTTTAGGGACTTCCTCTGACACCGCCTGGTGTAGAGGTCCTGGATGGCAGGCAGCTTAGCCCCAGTGATGTACTGGGCTGTACGCACTGCCATCTGTAGAGCCTTGCGGTTGGAGGCCGAGCAGTTGCCGTACCAGGCAGTGATGCAACCAGTTGCTCTCGATGTCGCAGTTGTAGAACCTTTTGAGGATCTGAGGACCCATGCCATATTTCAGTCTGTGCTAGCAAAACAGTCCTGTAGCGTAGCATCCGTGTCATCTGACCACTTCCGTATTGAGCAAGTCACTGGTACTTCCTGCTTTAGTTTTTGCTTGTAAGCAGGAATCAAGAGGATAGAATTATGGTCAGATTTGCCAAATGAAGGGCGTGTGAGAGTTTTGTACACGTCTCTGTGTGTGGAGTAAAGGTGGTCTAGAGATTTTCTTCCTCTGGTTGCACATGTGACATGCTGGCAAAAATGGGGAAAAAACGGATTTACAGTGGGCTCCAAAATTACTGGCAATGCACAAATAATGCTCAAACAAATATAAACAATATAATTATAGAGATAAACTCAAAATACCAACATGTGGGAAATACGATACTTTATTAATGTTTCAATGGAACCAACCAAAATAATTTATTGATTTAATAAAAAATCAATGTCCTCCAGATCAAGGTTTCACAATTAATGGCACCCTTAAAGATTATTGTAATTAACATCTACCAAAAATAAACCACAAATTAAATTCCACTTATTTAAGTTTATCTAAGTCTTAAGGAACTATATTTAGCCATTACATCACTTCCTGTTTCACTAGGGTATAAAAATGAGATAACACACATGCAATATCCCACTGTCATCCAACACCATGAAGAAAACAAAAGAACTGACAGTTCAAAAGAGACAGATGGTCGTAGACCTTCATAAATCTGGTAATGGCTACAATAAGATCCACAAACGATTGAATACACCACTGGGCACTGTCAGGGCAATTATTTAAAAATGCAAAAGATATGGAACAGTTGAAAACCTCATGGGCAGAGGACGCAAATGCATTTTGCCCCACAGGATAGGGAGGAGGATGTGGAGAGAAGCAACAAAATCCCCAAGAATCACTGTGAAGGAATTGCAGGCCTTGGTGGCATCTTGTGGTCAACAGGTTTCAAAAAGCACCATCAGACGCCACCTCAATACAGGAGGAAAACAAACTGTAGCTAGCTTTCTGGTCACGCACCTCTATCTAACAGTACACTTCAAGTTACCCTCGTTCAAGATGGCCGTACTTCTTCATTACACAAAGGAAAAACCTCAACCGATTTCTAAAGACTGTTGACAGCCAGTGGAAGCGATA
Organism: Oncorhynchus mykiss; assembly: GCF_013265735.2. Taxonomy (NCBI): domain Eukaryota; kingdom Metazoa; phylum Chordata; class Actinopteri; order Salmoniformes; family Salmonidae; genus Oncorhynchus; species Oncorhynchus mykiss. Next base: position 28,435,508 of record NC_048579.1, read on the forward strand.
GGAACTGCAAGAAAGTCCCTTAGAAATCTGGATTCCCAATGAAAACCCATTGAAAAGAAAGTGACCTCAAAAAAAATGTGAATGGTTTGTCCTCGGAGTTTCGCCTGCTAAATATGTTCTGTTATACTCACAGACATGATTCAAAAAGTTTTAGAAACTTCAGAGTGTTTTCTATCCAAATCTACTAATAATATGCATATCTTGAATTTGTCAGTTGAATTTGGGCATGCATTTCACCCGGACATGAAAATACTGCCCCCTGTCACCAAGAAGTTAACCTTGTCAAACATTACAGGAAAAGACTCCATGCTGTTAATCTTGCCGGAGGTGGTTTTGCACTAGGTACTAAATGAGGAGTGCCAATAATTATGAAACCTTGATTTTGGTTCAATTTATTTTGTTTTAAATAATTGTATGATTTTGGTTGGTTCCATTGAAACATTAATAAAGTACAGTATTTCTCACGTTGGTATTTTGAGTTTATCTCTATATTCATATTGTTGATATTTTTTTAAGTATTATTTGTGCATTGCCAGTCGGGGGTGCCAGTAATTTTGGAGCCCACTGTAAGTTTGCCTGCATTAAAGTCCCCGGCCACTAGGAGCACCACTTCTGGATGAGCATATTCTTCTTTGCTTATGGCTTTATGCAGCTCGTTGAGTGAGGTCTTAGGGCCAGCGTCGGTTTGTGGTGGTAAATAGAAGGCTACGAAAGCTCTCTGGGTAGATAGTGGGGTCTACAGTTTATCTTGAGGTACTCAACTGCTAGCAATGCCTCGAGACTCCCTTAATATTAGACATTGCACACCAGCTGTTACTGACAAATAAGACACACACCCCCACCCCTCGTATTACTGGACATAGCTGTTCTGTCTAGCCGATGCACAGAAAACCCAGCCAACTGTATATTATCCGTGTCATTGTTCAGCCACAACTCGGTGAAACTTAAGATATTACAGTTTTCAATGTCCTGTTGGTAGGATAGTCTCGAATGGAGCTCATCTAGTTTACTCCAGTGATTGCAGGTTGGCCAATAGGACAGATGGTTGAGGTGTGTTTCCCACATGTCAATGAATTCTCACATGGCACCCTGATCTGTGCCCCCTGTACCTTATTTTCTTCATGCGAATGACAGGGATTTGGGCCTTGTCCGGGAGCAACATTATATCCTTTGCGTCAGACTCATTAAGGAAAAAATCTTTGCCCATTTCAAGCTTTTTTTGGACATAAGAGACGATAGCATCAACATCATGTACAAATAAGTTGCAAGCAATGCGAATAAACACACAAAACAGCACAATTGGTTAAGAGCCCGTAAAACATCAGCCTACAATTCAGAGCCTACAACTCTCTCGCTGAAGCTCAGAAAGCAGTGGACCTGTCTATAGTAATAAGGAGCAGAAACATGCAACACGCTTGCAGCTTCAAGCTAGTGTTAATAAACTATCTAGTTTATGAAGTAACCCATCTAATTAAGAGATAATAACAATATGTCTCTTGTTGTCTCTCAGACCCCCAGTAGATACACTACATGACCAAAGGTATGTGGACACCTGCTCATCGAACATCTCATTCCAAAATCATGGGCATTAATATGCAGTTGCCCACCCCCCGCTGCTATAACAGCCTCCATTCTTTCCACTCGATTTTGGAACATTGCTGCGGGGACTTGCTTTACATTCAGCCAGAAGAGCATTAGTGTGGTTGGGCACTGATGTTGGGCGATTAGACCTGGCTCCTAGATGGCATTCCAATACATCCCAAAGGTGTTCAATGGGGTTGAGGTCAGGGCTCTGTTCAAGCCAGTCAAGTTCTTCCACACCGATCTCGACAAACCATTTCTGTATGGACCTCGCTTTGTGCATGGGGGCATTGTCATGCTGAAACAGGAAAGGGCCTTCCCCAAACTGTTGCCAAAAAGTTGGAAGCACAGAATTGTCTAGAATGTCATTGTATGCTGTGGCATTAAGACTTACCTTCACTGGAGCTAAGGGGCCTAACCCGAACCATGAAAAACAGCCCCAGACCATTATTCCTCCTCCACCAACCTGTACAGTTGGGACTATGCATTGGGGCAGGTAGCGTTCTCCTGGCATCCTCCAAACCCAGATTAGTCCGTCGGATTTCCAGATGGTGAAGCGTGATTAGTCACTCCAGAGAACACATTTCCACTGCTCCAGAGTCCAATGGCGGCGAACTTTACACCACTCCAGCCGACGCTTGGCATTGTGCATGGTGATCTTAGGCTTGTGTGCGGCTGCTCGGCCATGTAAACCCATTTCATGAAGCTCCCAATGAACAGATCTTATGCTGATGTTGCTTCCAGAGGCAGTTTGGAACTCAGTAGTGAGTGTTGCAACTGAGGACAAACGATTTTTATGCGCTATGCGCTACGCGCTTCAGCATTCTGCGGTCTCGTTCTGCGAGCTTGTATGGCTTACCACTTCATGGCTGAGCCGTTGTTGATCCTAGACATTTCCACTTCACAATAACAGCACTTACAGTTGACCGGGGCAGTTCTAGCAAAGCATACATTTGATGAACTGACTTGTTGGAAAGGTGGCATCCTATGACGGTGCCACGTTGAAAGTCACTGAGCTTTTCAGTAAGGCCATTCTACTGCCAATATTTGTCTATGGAGATTGCATGGCTGCATGCTTGATTTTATACACCTGTCTGCAACGGGTGTGGCTGAAATAGCCGAATCCACTAATTTGAAGGGGTGTCCACATACTTTGTATGTATAGTGTATGTCATCAGATTCCATTCTAATTATGTACCGTCCTTTTTTGTCTACTATCTGGGTGCTATGATAACTATCTAGAATACATCTAGAAGAATAAATAACAGGTCGTTGGACCCTGACATCAACGAGAATCTATTGAAAAAGTCCCAAGCACAGGCACAGGCACCTTAATTGGAGAGGACCGGCTCATAGTAATGGCTGGAAAGGAATGAATGGAATGGTATAGAACACATCAAACATGTTTTCTATGTTTTTGATACCATTCCATTCACTCCATTCCAGCCATTATTATCAGCCGTCCTCCCTTCAGAAGCCTCCTGTAGTCCCAAGCTATTCAGTCTAACTACTGTACTAAAAATCAATAGCAAACATGATAAAGCACCCCATCCACCATCCTACTGACTTTAGTACCAGAACCAACGCAGCACTACATGTCTCTATCGACCAAAAATATAAAAAAAACTGAAACAGGGACACTGTAATATTTCCTGAGTAACAACTCCTGAGATTCACAATGGACAGCAGTACGAGAGGTTATTTGAGACTCTAGGGTAAAGTGTGGCACAACATAACACAGGGTTGGCATGTCTCCGTGGGTAGTGCTGGGTGACATTTCAGTCACTCCAGGCGGCCCAGATGTGCTGCTTTGATGGAGCAGGGGCCCATCAGCTTTGACTGCAGGGCTGTGTTCCAAATGGCACCCTATTCTCTATTCAGTGCACTCTCTTTGACCAGGGCTCTGGAAATGCAAGAAGGGACAAAGGGGACTCCATGGACCATTTTTAAAATCTGAGGCAGGAACTCAACTTAGAGCTCGAACCACTTATTGAAAGGGTAGTACTTGGTTCAAGCTCAAAGGAGAGGAGTTTGGAGGGACGGTTCAGTCTCGGCTGTCTCAGTCCATTGATCAGAGGATGTAGCAGCGGGCCTCAAATACAGGGAGAGGCACACTGAGGAATGGAGGAATTAAATAAAGCCGACTTATCACTTGCTCCATGTCAATTAATGCAGGGCTTTATCAAAGGATCCAACTTTATTAAAAAGCTGAGGCGCTGACAGGCCAATAACCTGGTGACAAATTAATTGAATTTTGACAGACGGCTCAGAACAGGCTGGGAGGACTCTCTGAGGAGAGACAATAGGGCTGGTAGCTTTGTTAGTGATAAAAGATAACAGTGGAAAATGGGAAATAAAGCTATTCACGGTCAAACATGCTTACAAATCTAAGACCTAGAGGAGTACTTAGTAAAAGCAGTAAAAGTAAATGCATATTATTCATGCATAACCTATGAGTTTATTCATTAAAATGCAGAGAGTTTAGCCCCTCTATGACACTATCTGTTTGAAGAAGAGGTGGGAGATCGACATATCTTTCCCCAAACAGTGGGTGGATGGTTGTTCACCTAGCACCTTGGCAGTGGTGTCAGTTTCTTAGAAAATGTGGGGGTGAGCTCTGCTCAGTACAAGGTGGACTGGAGCCAGTAATTGCAAGTGCTAACGAGAACCAGGAGGTCTGACGAGAGAACTGGCAGCAATTAGAGCTGTTTGATCTCTTACTGCGGCCGGGCCAGCATCGCACGTGCTCAATCGCACACACACACACTCACATGCACACATACATACATACAATCAGGTCCATAATACATTTTTTATACTTTAACAATAAATATACTGAGCTATATTGTATGCTCCAAAAAAATGGTGCTAATACAATTGCTCAGAGAAAGAGATTTTGTTAAATAAGTAAAATATGGTGGTGCATCTTTGATGTTATGGGGCTATTTTGCTTCCACTGGTCCTGTGGCCCTTGTTAAGGACAACGGCATCATACATTTTTACCATGTACCAGGACATTTTAGCCAAAAACCTGGTTGGCTCTGCCAGGAGGCTGACACTTGATCGCAAGTGGATCTTCAAGAAAGACAATAATCCCAAGCACACATCAAAATGGTTAATTGGCCACAAAATCCACATTTTACAATTGCAAATCCTATATCTCTCGACACATTCACAAAAACAGTCATGGCCTCTAAACCTTCCAGCTGCCTACTGGACCATATTCGAACTAGACTACTGAAAGAGCTACTTCCTGTGCTTGGCCCTCCTATGTTGAACATAATAAACGGCTCCGTATCCTCCGGATGTGTACCAAACCCACTAAATGTGGCAGTAATAAAGACTCTCCTGAAAAAGCCTATCGACCTATATTGAATCTCCCATCTCTAAATGTATTTTGAAAAAGCTGTCAAGTTCTTGCTTGGTTTACATCTTATCTGTTGGAAAAATATCAGTTTGTCTCTGTGGATGGTTTGTCCTCTGACAAATCAATGGTAAGTTTCGGTGTTCCTCAAGGTTCCGTTTCAGGACGCCTATTGTTTTCACTCTATATTCTACCTCTTGGTGATGTCATTCGGAAACGCAATGTTAACTTTCACTGCAATGCGAATGACACGCAGCTGTACATTTCGAGGAAACATGGTGAAGCCCCAAAATTACATACCCTGGAAGCCTGTGTTTCAGACATAAGGAAGTGGATGGAGGAAAATGTTTTACTCTGACAAAAAATAGATGTTAGTTCTAGGTCCCAAGAAACAAAGAGATCTGCTGTTTGATCTGACAATTAATCTTGATGGTTGTTCAGTCGTCTCAAATAAAACTGTGAAGGACCTCGGTGTTACTCTGGACCCTGATCTCTCTTGACGAACGTATCAAGAATATTTCATGGGTACCTTTTTTCCATCTTCGTAACATTGCAAAAACCTGAAACTTTTGGGCCAAAATTATGCAGAAAAGCTAATTCATGTTTTTGTCACTTCTAGATTAAACTACTGCAACACTCTATTCTATGGCTACGCAGATGAAGCACTAAATAAACTTCAGTTAGTGCTAAATACAACTTCTAGAATCTTGATTGGAACCAAAAAATTTGATCATATTGCTCTTGTGCCTAGTTATCTACACTGGCTTCTTGTTAAGGCTGGGGCTGATTTCAAAGTTTTACTGCTGACCTACAAAGTGTTACATGGACATGCTCCTACCTATCTCTCCGATTTGGTCCTGCTGTACATTGTCCCTCAAATTTCTAAGCAAACAGCTGGAGGCAGGGCTTTCAGTAGCTCCTATGATTGAGTATAGACTGGCCCAGGGGCATGAATGTGAACGGCAAGACACTGGAGTGACGAACTGCCCTCACTGTCTCTGCCTAGCCGGCTCCCCTCTCTCCACAGGGATTCTCTGCCTCTGACTCTATTACAGGGACTGAGTCACTGGCTAACTAGTGCTCTTCCATGCTGTTACTAGGAGGGGTGTGTCACGTTGTGCCAAGCTTTTATCGCTATACTCGACTTGAGCGGGTTGAGTCACTGACGTGATCTTCCTGTCCGGTTTTGCTCAGCCTTGTCTCAAGGTAGTAAGTTGGTGGTCTAGTGCTGTGCCGCTGTGTTTTGGCAAAGTGTGTTGGGTTACATCTTGCCTGGTTGGCCCTGTCTGGGGGTTTTGTCAGACCAAGCCATAGTGCCCTAGACCCACCCTGTCTAAGCCTCCAGTATCTATGCTGCAATAGTCTATGTGACAGGGGGCTAGGTTCAGTCTGTCCTATCTGATGAAATTATCCTGTCTTATCTGGTGTCCTGTGTGAACTTAAGTATGTTCCATCTAATTCTCTCCCCACCCTCCCTCCCTCGCGGAGGACCTGAGTCCTAAGACCATGCCTCAGGACTACCTGGCCTGATGACTCCTATCTATCCCCAGTCCACCTGGTTGTGCTGCTTATCCAGTTTCTGCTGTTTTGCCCATGGCTATGGAATCATGACCTGTTCACAGGACGTGCTACCTTGTCCCAGACCTACTCTTTTTGACCCTCCCTCTCCCTCTCCCTCCCTCTCTCTCTCCCTCTCTACTGCACCTGCTGTCTTGACTTCTGAATGCTCGGCTATAAAAAGCCAACTGACATTTTACTCCTGAGGTGCTGACCTGTTGCACCCTCTACAACCACTATTAATTGACCCTGCTCGTCATCTATGAATATTTGAACATCTTGAAAGATCTGGCCTTAATGGCCATGTACTCTTATAATCTCCACCTGGCACAGCCAGTAGAGGACTGGCAACTCCTCAGAGCCCGGTTCTTCTCTAGGTTTCTTCCTAGGTTCCTTCCTTTCTAGGGAGTTTTTCCTAGCCACCGTGCTTTTACATCTGCATTGCTTGCTGTTTGGGGTTTTAGGCTGGGTTTCTGTATAAGCACTTTGTGGCATCTGCTGATGTAATAAGCTTTATAAATATATTTGATTTGATTTGATCTCAATCTCCAGACTCGAACCCCATTGAAAACCTGTGGGTTGAATTGAAGAGGGCAGTCCACAAGCGCAGACAAAGGATATCAAGGATTTAGAAAGCTTTTGTATGTGTTCCCCAATCTCATAAAACATTTTAGAAAACGTCTCAGTCATCCTTGCAAGGGTAGGGTGCTGGAGTACTGAAAAGAAAGGTGCCAATAATGTTGACCCATATATCTTTTCGACATGTTTTGTATTACTTGTTAAACAAAATGTCTTTCACTGAGCAATTGTATTAGTATAAAATAATATCATTTAGCAACTTTTGAGCATAAAATAGAGCTCAGTATTTGTATTATTTATTTGATAGTCTTTTTTGCTCATCTTTATCAAGGGTGTCAATAAATATGGACCCCACTGTGCATGTGTATATGCGTTTGTACACACAAACACATACATGCTTGCTTACTTACTTGCTTGCTTATGGTAGTCCATTGTATCCGATGGTGACCCTGTGAGTCTTTATGTGACTGTAAAGTCAAAGTCAAATCCTTGGAGGCTGGACAAGAATGATCCAAAGGCCCGATTAGTCTACATTTGATGTTGAACATCTGACTTTCATTAACTGATCAAGATGACCTGATCACTCTCACACTCAGATGGCCTTTTATCTTGAAAAAACCCCTGAATAATGTCTTTAATAAAGACGTGCTTTAGACATGGTTGTCTTTAATCGTCAGTGGCGCCTGCATTGGTACCCGATTTGTTTTATTTTTTATGTCAAAGTAGTTCAGTGGGCTACAGTTATTAAGACGATTACTTACAAACCAAAACGCCAATATGTGAAACCGTTAGAAACAGTGGTTATCTATTTTGGAATGCAGCCTCTGTGTCTTTCCAATGTACACACTCTGACAAGTTGTCATGGCTGCCAAGCTGAGAACCTCAGCAGCATACTAATATAATTACATGGATCTGTGTCCTTCTTAGTGGCGATTGGTTACCAATTACTCTAAAATGAGACGAGATCAGCTTTTGATAAATTGTAAGCGTAATTGGATATGACTTAAACAGGAAATATACTTTGCCAATAAATGCATTATAATTTAATCTTGTTCATGGAACAAATCAACGCTCCTGTCATAGACGATTAGGCAACGACATGTACATATTTATTTGTGGCCCAGCTTAATATTACCGCACCTCTTAGAGTTTTCAATCTCATTACGTTCCTTACAGACCATGGTGGCTGAACTGTTGCTTGAGTGCCATCATCCAATTTACAACAGCTGCAGTCATAGGCCCATACAGTCACCATCCAATTAGAGTCAGTCAGCCACAGCCTCCTCTGATGTCGCACATTAATGTGTCAGACCAAGGCAGCTCAAATGTGGATTTCACCGCTTGTTACAGTTTCACTGGTGTGGCACTGACTGTAGTTTGTGCGTTTAGTACGTTGGTCACTCCCATCAGTTGGGTTTAGCTTGCTGTTGCTAATAAAATAAATCCTACCATGCGCCCCAAATGGCACCATATTCCCTAAGAAATGCACTACTTTAGGGTGCCATTTGGGACGTGGCCCTACAGTAAGAAAATGGATCAAATGAGGGGGAGCCTAACTAACTCAGCACATTTTGAGTACCACGTTTTTCCCACACACTATCAGGTCCAATGTATTCATGTGTGAGGCTTAACCAGAGGCAGAGTCAGTAAAAACAAATACATTGGGAGAACTGCTTCTGAGCATGGGGGCGGACTATTGCAGCCAATCATCTACTCCTTAATAAGGATAGTTCATTGAATTGACATATGAACAGGATTTTTGTATTTATATACTTGTAGTGGAGCCACTAGGTTGACTTACATCTCAAATTACAGTTTTTTTTTTAACCAAGTCATCACTCATCCTCACTTCTGACTGTTTGATATGCCTCTTTATTATGCATTTGATATTCTAAAATAGCACCTCTATCTTTAGCATTACGTTCACAACTCATCTGTGCAGGCAGCAGCTCAGTGAATGCTCCTGAAGTAACGTCTCCCTTCATCTCTGTGAGGTGCCTTAGAGTGTGTCCCAAATGGTACCCTCTCCGCTATATAGTACCTCTATGGGGCCTTGTCAAATGTATTGCACTATAGATGGAATAGGGTGCAATTTGGGATGCAGCTTAGACTTGTTCCCACAGGTAATCCATTGGGGCTATAAAGAATCACTCCACGAGGTTGATGCTGCTATAAGCACAGCAGGTTCTGGGATGGGAGATGATATGCTGGGTGATCAGCATGAAAAATACTTGTCTGCTCACTGGGTAATAACGTAACAACTTTGTCTAATCACTTCGAAATGAGATCCGTTTGTGAGCCTTTCAGTTCAAGTATAATTCTCCTTCTTACACACAGCAGGCAGTGGTGGGAAAAGTACCCAATTGCCATACTTGAGTAGAAGTAAAGATATCTTAATAGAAAATGACTCAAGTAAAAGAGAAAATCACCCAGTAAAATACTTATTGAGTAAAAGTCAAAAAGTATTTGATTTTAAATATACTAAAGTATCAAAAGTAAACGTAATTTAACAATATAAAAAAGAAACTAAACATGTATAGATAATTTCAAATTCCTTATTAGGAAAACCAGATGGCACAATTTTCAGGTTTTTTAAATTTATGGGTAGTCTTCACTTCAACACATAATTTACAAATGAAGCATTTGTGTTTAGTGAGTCTGCCAAATCAGAGGCAGTAAGGATGAGCAGGGATATTCTCTTGATAATTGTGTGAATTTGACCATTTTCCTGTCCTGTTCAGCATTAAAAATGTAACGAGTCTTTGGGTGTCAGGGAAAATGTATGGAGTAAAAAGTAGATTATTTTCTTTAGGAATGTAGTGGAGTGAAATGTAAATAGTAAAGTAAAGTACAGATACCCCCAAAAACGACTTAAGTACTTTACCACTGACAGTAGGCACGAACATGCACGCACACACACACACGCACACACGCGCGCACACATACACACCGCATTGCACCATATTCCTTCAGAGGTTTGATGTTTCAGAAACAGACCAAAAGCACACAAGTAGCTCGTTCAAAACAGTTTTGTCAACGTTGAGTTCTCTTCCGAAACGTGTTGTCCCTCGAGCAGCCCGTACAGGCTTGGAAAAATACATGATCATCATTAATTCATCCCCCCTGCACTCAACAAATAGCTACTGAGCTACAAACAACTTGGAATGTTAGTGCTATCCCTATCTGGTGAGGAACCCCAGTGTACCCTTGATAAAACACAAGGATTCAACACTACAACCTATGTAGAACACACTAAATGATTCGATAAAGTATTTTCTTAGTGTTTGCAGATGTGTGGTGGAAAATCACCCAGGAGGATCCTCTTCTGTCTTTTCCTCTCCCCCTAATCTCCTGTTGCTCAGTGGGAACCACTCTAATGATGTCATATTTCTGCCCCACCACCTCATCAAGCGCTCCAATGGCTCCCATTGCGGGTCATAAATGTGTAATTTTGTAAAGGCACAGAATTCCTATCTACACACTATAACTAGAATCGCCTCACTACGAAGCACATTCAGTGACAGTGTTGCTGCAAAGAGCCTCTGTGACTTTCATGGAGCTGGTTGGCGGCCATTATGAAAATGTCCTCCAGGAGGTAAATACAAAAAATCTGCAACTGGCACTATAACTAAAAACAGATTTATCCTAGCTTTGTGTGAAATCTGGTGCCTTCATCACATCACTGAATTCCCGTCAAACAGGACAAAGTATGTGAAGCTGGGAAAACTACTTTTATACTCCCTATCTCTCTCTATTCCTCAGCAAGGTTGCTTCTCTACACTCTACACTCTACATCTACACGAATGTCTGCACCTCCAACAACGCATCCATCAAACTACTCGAGTTTGCTGATGACACCACCCCGGTCGGTCTCCGGTGGTGATGTCTAAGTACCAGGTGAGGTTGACCGACTGGTTGCCTGATGCTTATGGCACAATTTTCAGGTTTTTTAAATGTATGGGTAGTCAGGGGCACACTTCAACACTTAATTTACAAATGAAGCATTTGTGTTTAGTGAGTCTGATTTATTTTCTTTAGGAATGTAGTGGAGTAAAATGTAAATAAGCTAAGTATAACTACAGTAAACACAAATATAAACGCAAAATGCAACACTTTCAAAGATTTGACTGAGTTACAGTTTATTTAAGGAAATCAGTCAGCTGGAACATGCTGTTGTACACGTCGTTCCAGAGCATCCCAAACGTGCTCAATAGGTGGTGACATGTCTGGTGAGCATGCAGGCCATAGAAGAACTGGGACATTTTCAGCTTCCAGGAATTGTGAACAGATCCTTGCGATACGGGGCTATGCATTATCATGCTGAAACATTTGGTGATGGTGGCGGATGAATGGCACGACAATGGGCCTCAGAATCTCGTAACAATATCTCTGTGCATTCAAATTGCCATTGATAAAATGGAATTGTGTTCATTGTTTGTTACTTATGCCTGCCCATACCATAACCCCACCACCACCATAGGGCAATCTGTTCACAATGTTGACATTTGCCCGGTACATTTGAAACCAGGTTTCCTCTGTGAAGAGCATATTTAACCAGCGTGCCAGTTGCCATCGATGGTGAGCATGTGCCCACTGAAATTGTATACGATGCCAAACTGCAGTCAGGTCAAGACCCCGGTGAGGATTGACGAGCACGCAGATGAGCTTCCCTAAGATGGCAGAATTTATTCGGTTGTGCAAATCCACAGTTTCATCAGCTGTCCGGGTGGCTGGTCTCAGACGATCCTGCAGGTAAAGAAACTGGATGTGGAGGTCCTGGGCTGGCGTGGTTACACGTGGTCTGCTGTTGTGAGGCCGGTTGGGCGTACTGCCAAATTCTCTGAAACGATGTTGGAGGCGGCTTATGGTAGAGAAATTATCATTCAATTCTCCTGCAGCCAATTGCACGCTCCCTCAAAACTTGAGAAATCTGTGGCATTGTGTTGTGTGACAAAACTGCACATTTTAGAGTAGCCTTTTAATGTCCCCGCACAAGGTCCATCTGTGTAATGATCATGCTGTTTAATCAGCTTCTTGATATGCCACACCTGTCAGGTGGATGGATTATCTTGGTAAAAGAGTAATGCTCACTAACAGGGATGTAAACAAACTTGTGCACAACATTTGAGAGGAATAAGCTTTTTGTGCATATGAAACATTTCTGGGATATTTTATTTCAGCTCATGAAACATGGGACCAGCACTTTACATGTTGCGTTTATATTTTTGTTTAGTATATAAGACATCTAAGACGTGTCAAATAAATTACTACCAGCTCAGGGCTCCAGCTATGCATTTGTTTTTCTTACTGGCTTGTTACGTGGCTAGATGTCAAGATCAAGATGTTTTCTTTCAGTAGATACATTGAAACCCTTCCTGGATCGAGATCCATATGGCCTAAATTGTTTTGTGTGTAAATAGTGTCCCTTGCTGATGGTACAGATGTATGTTGGTACGTATGAAAATCTGGATATCGCCCAACCCTATCTCCCACAACCTCAAGTGGGAGGACAACATCACAGCGGTAACCACGAAGGCTCACCAGAGGATGTACTACACTCTTAGGAAAAAAAACTGCTAAGTAGAACCTTACAAGGTTCTTCGGTTTGCCCTCATAGGGGAACCCTTTTTAGTGCTAGGTAGAACCCTTTTCAGAGGGTTCTCTCTAGAACCCTTTATGTAGGGCTCTTCATACAACCCATTTTCACTTAGGGGTGTACTCACTTTTGTTGCCAGCAGTTTAGACATTAATGGCTGTGTTGAGTTATTTTGAGGGGACAGCAAATTTACACTGTTATACAAGCTGTACACTCACTACTTCACATTGTAGCAAAGTGTCATTTCTTCAGTGTTGTCACATGAAAAAATATACTCAAATATTTACCAAAATGTGAGGGGTGTACTCACTTTTGTGATATACTGTAGATACTTTTGTGCCTGTTTCCTCCAGCATCTTCACAAGGTCCTTTGCTGTTGTTCTGGGATTGATTTGCACTTTTCGCACCAAAGTACGGTCATCTCTAGGAGACAGAACGCGTCTCCTTCCTGAGGGGTATGGCGGCTGCGTGGTCCCATGGTGTTTATACTTGCATACTATTGTTTGTACAGGTGAACGTGGTACCTTCAGGCATTTGGAAATTGCTCCCAAGGATGAACCAGACTTGTGGAGGTCTACAATTGATTTTCTGAGGTCTTGGCTGATTTCTTTTGATTTTCCCATGATGTCAAGCAAAGAGGCACTGAGTTTGAAGGTAGGCCTTGAAATACATCCACAGGTACACCTCCAATTGACTCAAGTGATGTCAATTTGTCTATCAGAAGCTTCTAAAACCATGACATAATTTTCTGGAATTTTCCAAGCTGTTTAAAGGCACAGTCAACTTAGTGTACGTAAACTTCTGACCTACTGGAATTGTGATACAGTGAATTATAAGTGAAATAATCTGTATGTAAACAATTGTTGGAAAAATTACTTGTATCATGCACAAAGTAAATGTCCTAACCGACTTGCCAAAACTATAGTTTGTTAACAAGAAATTTGTGGTGGTTGAAAAACGAGTTTTAATGACGCCAACCGAAGTGTATGTAAACCTCCGACTTCAACTGTATTGTGTATCCTCACTGTAAATTAGCTTATACTTCAGAGATTTGTGTTTCATGCTTACTGTATTTCTATTGTATTTCATGCATGTTGACTATGTTGACTGTGTCTGTATTCTGTTTGTACACAGAATACAGTCTATTGCTGGAAGCACATATTCATTCAGCCAAATTCCGGGTGTGTGCAAATGTACTTGGTGAATAAAGTGATTTTGATTCTGAAAAGCCTTAACCTCACCAACAATCTGACACTTTAGCCTCTGGGCAAAGTGCATAATGTCCATTGATTCAAGGTTCAAGGGCAAGCAGCTAATCCTCTCCAAGGCCAGAACATGCCTGAAGAACACATCTGTATACATCAACAAGGACTTTTCAGACAGACTGAGTAAGAGATTGGAGCTGCTCCCTGCTACGAGGGAGGCCAGGGCACAGCGTGAATACACAGAGAGTGGAGAGATCCCGAGTCCATCTCAACAGTGATCACAAAAACATTAGTCTGTATTCTGACGGTCCGTCTCATTCTCAGCGATTTTATCAGTCACTTCATTCCTGACTGATATCCACAACGTGACCTCTGTATCACGTCAAGCAAATCACTGCTCATCTCTTCCAAATAATGACATGATTGATTATTATGTTAATTATTCATTCAATCCATGTTTATTCAACTGTGTTCCATTTAATGATCTCAGTGATGAAGAGCTTGGTATAGGACTGTCTGAAACATCTAGCTGGATTAAAATATCTAACGCTACAAATTCCATTGATCCATCCGAGATTGATTTAATAAGAGAAATTGACTCCCATATTAATGACTTTCTATTTGGAAGTGATCCTGACATAAATTGCTTTTATGGAATGAAGCAATGTATTTTGTTTACAGTAAGTGTTGTCTTGAGAAAGATTTCATTTCTGACATGAACCAGAAAAATATATTTAGCTTGCTGAACAGTTTCTATAATCTTCTCCTTGGATTATCTAGCATTAATTACAGTTTCTAAATGATTGGAGTTACAAAGACAAGGTTGCATAATGACAATGTTGAGATTCACTATTTTGAAAACTATAATCATGTCTACAAATGTAGAGAAGGCCGAACCGGAGGTCTCTTTGCACATTAAAGAGAACATGGAATACTCTCAAAGGAATGATATTGAAGATTGTTTTTGTTGTTGTCTGGAGAATCAAATCTAAACCAGTGATAACGTAATCATTGGGTGCATGTACAGACCTCCTAACTCTAAGAGGAAATAATTTAACCTCCGCTTGGCAGACGCACTTGCAATATTAACCAGGGAGGGAAAGAACTGTTATGTCACGGGAGACTTCAACATTCATGTAATAAACTCTGCCAATCATGATCTTACTAAAGTGTTTTTGGATACAGTGTATTCACACTGTTTTATCCTCTCATTTTTAAACTGACTGTGATTACAGAAAACGCAGCAGCTTTGATTGATAAAATATATATATTTTTTTTAATTAATAAGGATTTATAGTAACAGTCAAAAGTTTGGATACAACTACTCATTCAAGGGTTTTTCTTCATTTTTGCTATTTTGTACATTGTAGACATTAAAAAAGTGAATAAATTAAAACTATGAAATAACACACATTGAATCATGTAGTAAGCAAAAAAATGTAAATATTTTTATATTTTAGATTCTTCAAAGTAGCTACAGCTTTGCACACTCCTGGTATTCTCTCAACCAGCCTCACCCAGAATGCTTTTCCAACAGTCTTGAAGGAGTTCCTACATATGCTGAGCACTTGTTAGCAGCATTTTCTTCACTCTGCAGTCCAACTCATCCCAAACCATTTCAATTGGGTTGAGGTCGGGTGATTGTGGAGGCCAGGTCATCTGATGCAGCACTCCATCACTCTTCTTCTTGGTCAAATAGCCCTTACACAGCCTGGAGGTGTGTTGGGTCATTGTCCTGTTGAAAAACAAATAATAGTCCCACTAAGCACAAACCAAATGAGATGGCGTAACGCTGCAGAATGCTGTGGTAGCCATGCTGGTTAAGTGTGCTTTGAATTCTAAATAAATCACAAGACAGTTTCACCAGCAAAGCACCCCACACCATCCACCCTCCTCCTCCGTGCTTCGCGGGGGGTACTACAAATGCGGAGGTCATCCGTTCACCTACTCTGCGTCTCACTAAGACACGTCGGTTGGAACCAAAAATCTCAAATTTGGACTCGTCAGACCAAAGGACAGATTTTCACTGGTCTAATGTCCATTTACTCGTGTTTCTTGGCCCAAGCAAGACACTTCTTCTTATTGGTGTCCTTTAGTAGTGGCTTCTTTGCAGCAATTAGACCATGAAGGCCTTATTTACCCAGTCTCCTCTGAACAGTTGATGTTGAGATGTGTCTGTTACTTTTGGGCTGCAATTTCTGAGGCTGGTAACTCTAACTTATCCTCTGCAGCAGAGGTATCTCTGGGTCATCCTTTTCTGTGGTGGTTCTCATGAGAGCCAGTTTCATCATAGCGTTTGATGGGTTTTGCAACTGCACTTAAAGAAACGTTCAAAGTTCTTGAAATATTCCGAACTGACTTACCTTCATGTCTTGAAGTAAGGATGGACTCTTTGCTTATTTGAGCTGTTCTTGCCATAATATGGATTTGGTCTTTTACCAAATATCTTTTGTATACCACCCCTACCTTTTCACAACACAACTGATTGGCTCAAACTCATTAAGTAAAATAAATTCCACAAATGAACTTTTAACAAGGCACACCTGTTAATTGATTCCATGCATTCCAGGTGACTACCTCATGAAGCAGGTTGAGAGAATGCCAAGAGTGTGCAAAACTATAATCAAGGCAAAGGGTGGCTACTTTGAAGAATCTCAAATAAAAAATACATTTTGTTTTGTTTAGCACTTTTTTGGTTACGTCATGATTTAACAGTGTTATTTCATAGTTTTGATGTCTTCACTATTATTCTACAATGTAAAGAAAAGCCGATTAATAAGTAGGTGTGTACAAACTTTTGACTGGTACTGTACTTTCTGGTATACTTTGCATGGATCTTCCCATATTCTTAATGAAATCAATCATAAAAGTTATAGGATAGTCAGTCAACCGTCAATAATTTAGAACATTTGATACAGCAAGTTTCTAGATGTAATACTTTAGATCTCAACACGCCTATACCCAGTTTTTGAGTGAAATATCCAGAAACTACAATCTTGCCTTCCTTGAAAAAAGAACATTTGTCAAAGTGTAGCCTAAACCAAGAAAACCCTGGCTGACCTATTGTATTATCAAGTCCCTTTTTTTCAAGAACAGATTATACAAAAAGTATCTCGCAAACCCATTACATACAGCCATGAGAGATTCAAAACAAACAGAAACAAACTCAGTCTAATTATTAAACACCAAAACTCTCAGAGCATATGAACAATATGAGAATATAATTGGGCACTATCAATGAACTCCTCAATAAAAGGATAAAATCAATATCCCTCCCTAATTATTTCCTAGTCGAATCACTTACTTCTGATCCAACAACAATAGCGCACAAGTTCAATCTGTTTTTCACAGAAATTGGGCATACTCTAGCAGACACAATTCCTATGACTGATGAAAGTCCACTCCAATTAATGAATCTGTCCCAATCTAGCAAGTTTCAATTTATCCCAGTGTCCTGTAATGAGGTACGTGACATCTTATTATCTCTGAAAAACACCACCTTAGGTCACGACAGATTGGATGCTCAGCTGGATAAAGAAGTGACTGATTTCATTATCACATCTTTTGCCAACATTTTCAATCTACACTCTTAGAAAAAAGGGTTCCAAAATAGTTATTTGGCTGTCCCGATAGAAGAACCCTTTTTGGTTCCATGTAGAACCCTCTGTGGAAAAGGTTTCTACATGGAACCAAAATGGTTCTTCAAAGGGTTATCCTTTTTAGGTTCTAGATAGCACCTTTTTAAATAGTTCATAGGGCATTGTGCCCTATGATTGGAAAAGGGCCAAAATTGTTCCAATTCATAAAGCTCATGATCTAGAACACTTCAAATTACAGACTCATCTCATTTTTAGAGACGCCTGCATGTAACAGATTAGTAATAGGTCTCCCAAGTGGCGCAGAGGTCTAAGGCACTGCATCTCAGTGCTAGAGGCGTCACTACAGGCCCTGGTTTGATTCCAGACTGTATCACAACCGGCCGTGATTGGGAGTCCCATAGGGCGGTGCACAATTGGCCCAGCGTCGTCCGGGTTTGGGTTTGGCCGGGGTAGGCTGTCATTGTAAATAAGAATTTGTTCTTAACTGACTTGCCTAGTTAAATAAAGGTTTAAAATATATGTATATAATAATAATATCTTAACAAGGAAAGTCTGTTATCCAAACATCTGTATGGCTTCAGAAAATCTCACTCCACCTGGCTGTCACTTATTAAATTGACAAAAGGCAAATGATCACAAAGATCATACATTAGGTATATTTCTGGAATCTCATTGGATAACATGTTATACTGTTTTATTTAAAACACTTGAAACTATGGGTGTGAATGAACAAGCTCTGCTTTGGTTGTTCAGCTATCTAAAGGATAGAAAGCAATATGTGACTTTCAAAGGAACAGACCCCCCCCCCCCCCCCCCCCCCCCCCTCTCGTGTACATTGGGGATCAATTCTTGAACCCCTATTATTTCTTATCTATATAAATAATCTACCCAATGCATCCAAAGTGCTCTCCCAGATATGCTACTCGACAAGCCGTTTTGGTTTATTTTTCCCTTCTGCACATACTGTTTTTTACTATGTACCAAACTCTTTTTATTTTTGTAAATAAATAAACTAAGCTAATTGAAACCCGGGGTATATGTGTTTCCCACTTTTACTTTGGGAACACAGCTAGGTTGGAATCCCATTGTGTTCATACAGTTTGGTCAACTTTGAGATAATAGTGTACAGGTGCTGTTGCAAATGTAAGACTGAACTAATGAAGCATGAGTCACTAGGAACATAATTGAATACCAGATTGCAGTCTACATATTTGGACAGCGTCAACCCCAGCAGGACTTCCGGATATTGGGATTGAGTACAAATACAAATATATCTTATCTGAATACACATTATACTGTACATTCCACAGCATCCATGATTCACATCCCCATTGGCACTATCCCTCTAGAAAATCGCATACAATGTCCTCTGATTCTTACATCTAAAGGAGATGTGACTGTTGGAGTCAGCCTGGGATTTGAAGACGTCAATTGCTGTTGAATGGTGATAAAATGTGAAAAGGGTTCCACCTACATGAACGATTCTTCCATATACTGTACATATCCACAGAGGAAACCCCTTTAGCCAAATGAGAATGGAGACTGTCAGAGGGTAAATCAAACTAGACGTTGAAAACCAAACTTTGGACCTGGCAGTGTGAATAATGATGCATAATATTACGTTGAATGATATTGTCAGGAGAAGACCGTTTCCTCAAATTAAATAAACATGAACTAACTTCATCTAGGTTATTTGTTAGGTTGACTTATTTGGCTGAAAACGTTCTGTCTTTCCTTGGTGATAGTGCAACATGTGTTTGTGAATACCTGACTTTGTTCCCTTCATAAGCATGTTGGTATTATTATTTACATTGAACGACATCTTCCCTCAGTCTGCAGAAATACCAGCCGCCTTTATGTGTCCCGTAGGGCCCTTAGTGCTCTGATCAAAAGTAGTGCAGGGAATAGGGTGCCATTTGGGACACACCCTACCTCATTAGTCAACTTCATCTCCCAGAGTTCAGGAGCCAGGGTTAGCTGACAGGAAACCTCAATCCAATTAAAACGGATTTGTCTTCTTCCAAGACGACACTGTCCTGTAATTTCAGAGCTTCAACAATTAATTATCACAGAGTAATAACTTTTGTAATTCCACTATGCGACCCAGAGGTAGTGTTCCATGACCCTAGCGCTGGCCATTTTAATAATGGGGCCCCGTTATCGCACATATTTGCCAGGGGAGACATTCATTTGAGCATTATAGACATATTCTGGTAATGACACGTAAGCCAGAGGGCCCTCACCCAACCCTGAATTTCATCAGGTGATGGCCCTCAAGGACACTAGGATAAATGAAAACTAACCATGGGGTTTCGCTGGGACTATGAAGCAGCATTCACATACTTATGAAACTCACTCTTGAACTAAGGTTGTTTCTCAACCCCCATTTCCATTTAGAAAGACCCTGACAATGTAATAAACTTGGTCCATTCTGCTAATTCTACTGAATGGATGAAACATCGTCTATTACGACTTTTACTCTACAAACACGAATGATCTGTTTATGATTGCCTTGAGTCAGCCTAACTGGCCTCTTAATGATAATTTACACACTGCAGACAACAACAGTTGATCCTATCCACCAGCCATGTTGGTCTCACCCCTTCTTTCTTCCATTCCCTTTCCCTTTATCTCTTTCTCTATTTCTCCTAAAACACAACAAGTGAAGTAAGACCCAGAGTGCAACAAAACACTCCCAGTGACGAAGGCAGTCTCATTGGCTAAATTAATTCTGAAGCCTGCCTGCGTTCCACTTCGGATTGACATTGAGATGTGTGAGGCTCTCTCGTGAGACCTAATGCATCGTCGGACAGTGGTTCATTTTTAAATCCTTCCTCCATTTTTTTGGAAACGAGTACTTGCTCATTATTGTCTAATTTAATGCATGGGTGTTATAGTGTCAAATAAGATTTGTTTCACAGTTAGGAGAAGTAATTGGTGGAAGCTCTCTCAGTAATTTACTCTCGCCAATGCTCCTTAGGTTTATGGTGAGTAATTGCCTCTGTGATACGACAGCCTTGCCAGCGGGGGAACAATGGTACAGAAAGGGAAGGAATAAGCACAAAGCACTATATGGGGGACGATAATATGTGAATCACGAGTCCTAAGTTCAACATATTTATTTATTGATCATTCCCTGTTTCTTGTCAAATTTCCATGCGGCTTTTTCAAAGATAATTTGGAAAACAATGTTCTGTGAAAAAAAAATATGTCAATTCAGCTGTCAGAATCGATTGCTGCAAGCGTTTCACTTAGTGTTTATTTAAGATCCACTTACTGTAAGCAGTTCGCACTTACAGAAAGCACACAGCCTGCTGTGCAGATTTGAGACTGTAGTGTTTCCTCTGGGAAGTTTTCACGTCGACCCCATTGACCAAAATGGAAGGGAATCAGTAAATTTTTTATGAGTTCAGCTATCACAGGATTTGAATGATTCAGAGCTCAACCAGGAGTTATTCTCTCTGTGCAACTTAATATTTAAACTCACAACTATGTTTTATAACTGTCATTAAAGAGAACTGTCATTTACTGTATACCCATGTTTATTAAACCTGTTTCCTTTGTCTTAGGTCAGAAATGAGTCATTGTTCATATTTGACTGTCTTGTCTTTACAGGGGCAAAGTTCTGTAGGGAATGCCATTGAACAGGGCTGTGTCTCACAAGAATCCTATTAGGGTACATGGAAGATTGAATACATGAATGAATAAGCAGCAACCAACTCCTAGAAATAGTTGAATTCTCAGGAACACGCTAAGGGTTCAGAGCTACTATTGAGGAACACTAGATGCGGCAGTGGCCTTGACTAGTATACGACTACAGATGGACTTCCTCTGTTAGAAGAAAAGGCTGTCCAGAAGATCCGTTCAAACTCTCAATTATTTATTCCATGTGGTGCATGGTAGGAGAATGTGTGTGTGAGCATGTGGTCTCTGAACGAGAGAGAAAGAGAGTACGCAACAATGAACATACATAAACAAGTCGTCAACAAATGAATAGCATGAACAACCACAGACGTACGGCATGAGAATACAGAATACGTCACTTATATAGTATAATAAGACTCTGCCGCTAGGTGGCAGTAGCTACACCTAAAATGGCCACCAGGCACAACTCCGTAAAGAAGCCGGAAATGGCAATTATGAACAGGCAAGGTATAACACGAGGCAGCCGCCATCTTAGAGCTCAATAGGCGACATGAAAGTGTGCCAATAAAGTACAAACAAGTGTCATAAAGCAATATACACAAATAAAGGCACATAGTAATAAGGCTTTAATAATTTAACACTATGGAGAAGTTATGTACAAAACATTTCCTATTTAATAGGTTACAGAACAACTGTATGGGAAATTACCAAAGTGCTCACATATTAAAATACAGGCAGGAATATGCATATAATATTCACCTCAGGTACCAAATGCAGGCTAATACGTTCGCTAGCATAGCATACAATCACTGGCTTGTATTCTTGGATGCCAAGGAAAGCCAGGCTTCCCACAAAGATGTTATGTATCTCAGCCGAGAAAGCATCCGAGCGAAAGAAACAGCACCCCTCTGTCTCAGTATGTGTAGCATATCTATCTGATGTTCTCTGGTCAAACATAGCATGATATTGTTTCCGTCCATAGCATTGAATGCAAGGGAAGCCAGCGAGCATTTAGCATCCCTTGATTTTTTTTATTTTAATAATAGCCAATCAGCAGTGAGCAAAACTGAGTGAACTCAGCTGTGAATGGTCCTGGCGCACCAAAAAAAAAAAAAAAAAATGTCAAGGGAAGTGAGTTGGAATTTGGCTTCAGACCAATGACATCACATCAGAAGCCAAACATAATTGACATAAAAAAATATGCAATTGTTGCATCTAGTTGAGCCTTTGTACTCTGGTGGCTAGTTAACTAGAATCGTTCCTTTCCTAAATTAGCCATGGACGGAGATAGGGATTTGGACTTGTGTTTTACTTAATTCTCCGTACTGGCCAATGATTATAACGGTGATTCTGATCCAACCATAAATTCATACATTGTGCCCTTGGCCTGAGAGGATGGAAGTTCAATATGTAGCTAGATGTAGTCTGCTAATGTTAACTAGCTGGCCTGGCACATCATTGCCTATGAAAGGAAGTTAGGTTAGTGAGCAAGCATTTTAGCCAGATAACCTACGACAACAAAAAATTGCGTGTACTGTACGACAGAGTCATAGACCATTTAGGCAACATGAAAGAGGAGGATGGCATTCGCATTTCTCTACAAGTAGGGTGAGTCAACATGTTTTTTCTACTTGCATGCATGCACACACGCACACACACACACACACACACACCACACCACACCACACCACACCACACCACACCACACCACACCACACCACACCACACCACACATACATATACACACACACACACACACACACGACTCAGAAATCAGTACCATGGACAGCCACATCATATTTAGCTTATGTTGATTTGACTCATTTGTTTTTGGTATCTTTTTTGTTGTATCTGTATTAGACGAAGGTGATTTGATGATGTTGAAATGTCGAAGTTGAAATGGTGCTGGAATAGTGTAGGGAGCTCCTGTTGTCTTTGTGACCTGCGGTAACTCTCCGTGATTCTAAATCAATAGTTGTTCAGTAGTCTGAAAAGGTCGTGAACATTACCTTGCTTGACCATTGCTGTAGGTCATGTAACTGTTTGTTACACGCAACATGTTTAGTGGACTTCACCAGACAGATGTTGTTCTCCGGTTAAGTAATGAAACACAATGTGTGGTTGAATTTATTCCCCCGCTGTGTCTTCTTATTGTCTCAGCCTTGGGCCTATATATCACGGTGTCAAGGCATATGAACTAACAGGTTATAGAGCAAACAACAAACTTATCACAACACAGAGGTCGTAATATGGCGAGCAAGTAGGCTAGATAGCAGAAACTTCTATACACAAATAGTGCTTAAATGTCGTCACAATACAAAGACAACACAAGGCACTGAACTCCTCCGGCAGTTACGCACACTGCAGGCTTGCATCAGGTAGAATGGTGCACTTAAAGGACAACTCCGACCACTTTTCAACCTTATATTCATCTACATTAACCAAACCAGTGTCTACATATGTGAAAACAGTGTTTCTATGGTCAGTGGTTAAAAAGGTAAGAAGAAAGGTCCTAAAAAATGCTTCTCTTTGACATCACAGGGTAGGACTAAAACCTGCAACGAGTTGGAACATTGCTACATTGCTGCGGGGACTTCCTTCCATTCAGCAACAAGAGCATTTGTGAGGTTAGGCAATTCGGTCTGACTCGCAGTCGGCGTTCCAATTCATCCCAAAGGTGTTTGATGGAGTTGAGGTCAGGGCTCTGTGCAAGCCAGTCAAGTTCTTCCACACCGATCTCAACAAACCATTTATGTATGGGCCTTGCTTTGTGCAGGGGGGCATTGTCATGCGGAAACAGGAAAGGGCCTTCCCCAAGTTGGAAGCACAGAATTGTCTAGAATGTAATTGTATGTTGTAGCATTAATATTTCCCTTTACTGGAACTAAGGGGCCTAGCCCGAACCATGAAAACCAGCCCCAGACCATTATTCTTCCTTCAGCAAACTTTACAGTTGGCACTATGCATTGGAGCAGGTAGCGTTCTCCTAGCATCCACCAAACCCAGGTTCGTCTGTCGCACTACCAGATGGTGAAGTATGATTCATCACTCCACCACTCTTGGGGCGGCAGCGTAGCCTAGTGGTTAGAGCATTGGACTAGTAACTGAAAGGTTGCAAGTTCAAATCCCTGAGCTGACATCTGTCGTTCCCTGAACAAGGCAGTTAACCCACTGTTCCTAGACTGTCATTGAAAATAAGACTGACTTGCCTAGTTACATAAATAAATAAAATTAAACTCCAGAGAACACATTTCCAGAGTCCAATGGTGGTGAGCTTTACATGACTCCAGCCATTGCATTGAGCATGGTGATCTTAGGTTTGTGTGTGGCTGCTCAGCCATGGAAACGACAAACAGTTTTGATGTTGCTGATGTCAAGTTCCAAAGGTAGTTTGGAACTTGATAGTGAGTGTTGCAACCAAGGACAGCGGTCCCGTTCTGTGAGCTTGTGTGACCTACCACTTCGCGGCTGAGCCGTTGTTGCTCTTAGACATTTCCACTTCACAATAACAGCATTTACAGTTGACTGGGGCATCTCTAGCAGGGCAAACATTTGGCGAACTGACTTGTTGGAAAGGTGGCATCCTATCACGGTGCCACATTGAAAGTCACTGAGCTCTTCAGTAAGGCAAACTGCCAATGTTTGTCTATGGAGATTGCATAGCCGTGTGCTCGATTTTATACACCTGCCAGCAACGGGTGTCGCTGAAATAGCCGCAGCCACTAATTTGAAGGGATGTCCACATATATAGTATATATAGTGTATGTTGACACTGGCATCATCTGTTTACTCTAAGTCTAACTGCGGTATGTGTATTTCAGGCACGTATTCATCCCTCACAGACCTCTCTGCTCTCGATTCCATCTTCTGACCCTACGTTGACACTCTCCCATCCTCTTTCCTATAAACCCTCGAGCGACCATGACACGTTTATTCATCCCTGTGTCTTCCCTTACATGCTGTTCGTGAGGTGAGTCTCAAACAGCTATCAGTTAAAACACAAGTGGCACAGTAAGAGAAGGCAGGCCAGAGTAGCCGAGGCTATTAAACTAGAGCCCAGTCTGGTTTCAGTCTAGCCCTGCAGTCAGCCAGAGTCTGTATGACTCATTATGCCTGATCCCTGGCTGGCAGGTGCCATTAATAACCATTTGGGCCTGTTTGAGTGCCAGTGTCACATGTCTAAATCCCAAAATAAAGCCCCCGTCCCTCAGACTAATGCTCAAGATAGGCTGCCCCAGGCTTCTTGCTTGATCTTGAGCTTTGTTAAAGGCTTGTTTTGTCTGCTTGTTCGCCCATTGTTTAAAATGTGTTAGTTTTGACATAATCATTTTTGTACGTACGGTATGTTATTGTAGGTCAGTCCTTGAAGAGAGCGATAGATAGTTGGATCAGTAGTTGTGTCACTACAGTACATGCATTTTTATCTTCCATGATTTCGTAGAGTAGGCCAAACGAAACTCTGAAGGTGACTACCGCCAGATGAATACCAGTCAGCTTGTACAGCCTTGCCCATAAGATACGGGCGATGAGTAGCCCTCCATTACGCGTTAACTTTCTGTAGCGTGTGCAGTTGATACTGTGTTTTCAAAATTTTGGATAAGGTAGATTCAGCTGCCAGCATCAAGCCAGAACCCAATGCAGTAAAAACAGTAGAACAACTTTTCTGGGATTAATATGTTGTTTAGGTAATTGCTTATAAATGCTGACAAATTCCAATTAATCAAGTACAACTGAGACCCACAAAAATGAAGAAGCAGTAATTATTCTCTGTGCGTCAGAATCTGACATCTGGTAATTCATTTAATTAACCAAAAAATGTCAGGTATTAATCCAGCACTGTACACTCATTGATGAGAAAGATCATTATTCTGTATGTATTGACATTCAAGGTTGAACTATTCCATTTAAAAAAAATGTGTTTAACATTTATTTTAACAGGGAAGACATATTGAGACCTTGGTCTCCTTTACAAATACACCCTGTTCATACAACATAAATATACACATTATACACAAACTACACACACATTAAAATACAAAAACACAGTCATGGGAAGCATAAATAAAACTTAAATCACACAGAATAAATCCCAAATAAATCCTCCACAAATAAATCCCCAATCCATACTTTAAATTGCCTGAAAGGCGCCAGAACATCAAGATGAAACGTATTTGGAATTGTGTTCCAGCAATATGGTGCATTAAACCTAAAAGCAGATTTACCTAGCTCGGTGGAGACCCTAGAAACCTCAAAAGTTAACCAATCCTGTGAACGGGTTATGCAACTCAGGTGTCTATATTTCAACAGAAAAGTTAGATAAGACGGAAGTGAATGAAGTAGTGCCTAGTAAACAAAAAGAGAGTAATGTAGAGATCTACGGGTCTCTACATTACAACTTTTTGATATAGGATGCAGTGATGATTATCAAAACTGTCACCTGTAACAAAATGAAGGGCACTGAAGTAGACGGCATCCAAAGGTTTAAGAGTAGTAGCAGCTGCACTTTGATAAATAAAATAACCATAATCAAGAACCAAAGGCTGACTGAATAATCTGCTTCTTCTGTTAGGCAATAAGGCAATAAGGCCCGAGGTGGTGTGTATGGTTAGTTCCGGAAACCCAGACAGTGGTCAGCAGCAGTGACTCGGGTCTGGGATTAATGACGGACTGACTCTCTTGGTAACTTTGAAAAAGGTAAAACACATTTTGGGGGAGGGTTCTTTTCAGACAGTCAACTCTCCCAACAAATCACGAGGCAGACATGCCAGAACGTCGTGATTCAAAATCAACGTTTACAACAAAACCTTTGCAATGGTTTTAGTGAAGGTAGTTGATGCAAGCTAGATACTTGCGAAATGCACTCATTAATAAAAAATAATCTCTGTAATTTCCATCTGGCTAGCTACTATTTTGTGTCTGGGGGATGTCGGCAACAAGCGGATAAGACAGTGACGTAGTTCCTCTACAGTGGTTCCCAAAGTTTTTATAGTCCTGTAGCCCTTCAAACATTCAACCTCCAGCTGCGTACCCCTTCTAGCATCAGGGTCAGTGCACTCTTAAATATTGTTTTTTGCCATCAATAGAAGCCTGCCACACAAACACTATACAATACTGTATATAGACTTTCTTTTTTTCTATTGTGTTATTGACTGTACGCTTGTTTATTCCATGGGTAACTCTGTGTTGGAGAAATACTCCAGATATAACAGACTGACCCTTATCCCCCCTTACACATAAACTATTGCAGCAAAATTACTGGAGGCTGGTTTTCATGCTAGTGAGGGCCGAGAATCCACTCTCACATGGTTGCAAAGGTACATGGTTGCAAAGGGCATAAGTGTCTTAATGTCTTAACAGCGCGATTTGCCAAGGCAGGATACTCTGAGCGCAGCCCAATCCAGAAATCTGGCAGAGGCTTCTGTTTAAATTAAATTGTCCCAGAACCGCTTGTTGCAATTACGATGCGGCTCTCTTGTTCAGATATCGGTAAGTGGACTGGAGGCAGGGCATGAAAGGGATAACGAATCCAGTTGTTTGTGTCATCCGTTTCGGGAAAGTACCTGCATAATTGCGCACCCAACTCACTCAGGTGTGTCGCTATATCACATTTGACATTTTCCGTAAGCTTGAGTTCATTTGCACACAAAAAAAATCATACAATGATGGAAAGACCTGTGTGTTGTCCTTGTTAATGAAGACAGAGAAGAGCTCCAACTTCTTAATCATAGTCTCAATTTTGTCCCACACTTTGAATATAGTTGTGGAGAGTCCCTGTAATCCTAGATTCAGATCATTCAGGCGAGAAAAAACATCACCCAGATAGGCCAGTAGTTTGAGAAACCCGCCATCATGCAAGTGGTCAGGCAAGTGAAAATTATCGTCAGTAAAGAAAACTTTAAGCTCGTCTCTCAATTTAAAAAAACGTGTTAATAATTTGCCCCTTGATAACCAGCGCACTTTAAAAGCGTTACATGGTCGCTGCCCATATCATTGCATAGTACAGAAAATTCACGAGAGTTCAGGGCTTGCTTTAACAAAGTTAACCATTTTCCCTGTAGTGTCCAAAACGTCTTTCAAGCTGTCAGGCATTCCCTTGGCAGCAAGAGCCTCTCGGTGGATTCTGCAGTGTACCCAAGTGGTGTCGGGAGCAACTGCTTGCACGCGCGTTACCACTCAACTATGTCTCCCTGTCATGGTTTTTGCACCATCAGTACAGATACCAACATGAGCAGCAGCTACGTTTGGCAACATATGGACCGTTAGTGGAATTCCCGCGAGAGAGTAACAGTTAATGTGATTGGATAGGCTATCTGTATTTGACATTGTGTTGTTATTTCGCTGAACACTAGATGGTTTCATTTTATTTTTGGCAGTGAAACAAGGCTATTCAGGCGAGAGAGAAAAAACTCACCCTGTTGGAAAATATAAATGGACTGTTTGAAAACGTGAAGAATAAAAAATGTCAAAAATAAATACAAAACAATTATTATATAAATATTTTTTTCAAAATGTGAATCACATTTTTATTTGGCGTACCCCTGGTGGCATTGCGTGTACCCCTGGGGGTTTGGGAATACCTGCTCTATGCCAAACTGACGTGGAAACCAATTGGTTCATTGTGGGAGACAACCCATCTGTCTAGAGAGACTAGTCAATGGTCAATATACCATGGCTAAGGGCTGTTCGTAGGCATGATGCGAAGCAACATTGTTGCAGATGTTGGAGAGGCAGACAGCAAGGTTTGTACAAAACCCTGTTATTGCAAACCAAATAGAAGCAAGGTGAAATAATGTGTTTAATAAAAGTGTTATTGCTTTTCTCTTGTCATTAGCTGTGGTATATCAAGAACGGTGTAGTGAAAGTTCAAATAGAACAGTAAACAAGTATTTTTTCTGTCATGCTCGTGATATATCGTCTCATATACGTACACACGGCTAGAATACTGTTTCAGCCTATTAGCATCCAGGATCCAAACTAACCCGTTTATAAACAGATTTACAGTATGTATTGAGGTTCACATAAAGTCCACAGTGTTTGCAATGTGATGCCGAGCAACGTTGGCTGTGCAGTACTCAGAGACGGAGTAAATGGGAAATAATGCAGAGGCTGTATAGAGCCAATATTGTTCTCTCATCTCGAGGCCATATCCAACTTTTGAAATAGTGTCTGGACACTGTAGACATAATGAAACTAGTTCCCTTTGCCTGTAGCGTTTCTGTACTCTCAGGTTGTGTGTGAAATAGTTGACTCTTTCTTAAGAATCCCCAGAGTCAGTCAGTAGTCGAACAAGAGACTGACCCTGATGCAAAGACAGACTTCAAAACTCCAGTCGTTGCTTTCTGAGAGATCAGGTTTGCAGAAAGTCGTACTTGTGCCCAGTTCAGCATGACTAAGTGCGGGCTCAGTGTAGGGATGCATGGACCACACCCCAGCAGCACGGTTTTAGATGAAGAGGATGTGGAGTCAAAGTCCATTAGCATTCCACACTAAACACTCACCAAGCATTTGAGCAACACCGTGCGTACAAGCTCCGTTGCTCGTCATAGGGGGCTCCACCTCATAGTGAAAGGAACTATTGATTTCGCCCAAAATAAAGGTCACCAATATCTATTCTCATACTGCGGCGTTGCAGCATAGCCCATGAAAGCATTGATGGATTAACTCCAGACCAGGAGAAACAAAGCCACCAGTGATTGGATGGTTGTAACCCCTGGAACCACCCCCACCCAACACACGTCACACATTCAAACATATGCGTGATTTGTGATGCCAGCTCTCCACCGTGGGATTTGGAGACTAAATCTGTAATGCGTCTGACAGTCCTGCTTACAAGCTAGACAGGAAACGAGGCCTGACGTGAAATGAATGGTTTTGCCTCCGTTATGATCTGTTTATAAAATAAGTCCTTAACTGTCTATGTGAGGTATTAGCGGCACTCCAGGTTGTGTATACATGATATTCTACAGATCGGGGATAGCATGCACAAAAAATGTGTCCTGAGATGATTTAGCGGTTACATTTTTTTGTCAACGTAATGAATTTAGTAGGTCTGCGTACCAAATGGCACCCTATTTCATATATAGTGCACTACTTTTGTCTGGAGCCCTATGGGTCCTGGTCAAAAGTAGTGCACTATAAAGACATTTAGGGTGCCATTTGGAACACAGCCCATGAGTGGGATGGGAATCATCAAACACGGTGGTCAGTAGTGAGATACACTAAAGAAAGAAATATTGTGAAAGTTTAATACAGGTTTTGTTATCATTCGGATTCTGAAAGCAAATTCATAAGAACTAGCATGCATCATTGTCTGAAACTATATTTTAACCCCGAGCCTCCATCAAGGACTATTTGCACTGGTGGCATAAAGGCCGATATTTCTTTTGAATGTTGATAGTAAGATTCTCAAAAATGCTTTCTGTGTCTTACAGGCCAATATCTCTACTAATTGTTGATCATTGAAAAAGAAAACAGGATTTAGTCAAGGCAGAAATTCTTAAATATTGTAGATTCTTTGACATTACTTACATCTTAGGGTATCCGTATATGAATTTTTGGACAAAGCTTTAAAGTCTTTCTACAAAATGCAGTTCACAGTAGAAGACGCTCTTGAAATGTAGATAATTAGGTACATAACCAGTGTGGCGTTCTTGTCAACTTTATATAAACATGATATACTTAATCTGTAATCAGCTGTAAATGGAGTCATGCCTTTTCAGTGGGTGACAATGAAAGCCAAACTAATAATGTAGGCCTATACTGTTGGAATTTTATTGGTGAGGATGGGGCCTGTCCTTTGGGGCACTAGGATATATTGCCTGAGTAAAATACAAATACGTGCCAGGGGGTCTATGAGCCTCTAAGATTACGCCTGGGACACTAAAGTAAATATGAAATTCCTGTTTCTATGGCTACCAATGTTCCTGGCTAATAAAAAATGAAACCGAGAAGGCAGCTTTCATGGTGTGTTGTGAGAGGAAGCCAAGAGAATGCTTAATGAAAAGTATAATGAGAGGCAAAACAGACATCTTCATGAGTTAGCGATTTCGCTATGAAACAAAACATTTTAATAAAAGTTAAAAATGAGGTTTGTGTATGTTACCAGTGAGATTTCATTCATGATCCTGGAGCATGGTGTGTGTGTGTGTGTGTGTGTGTGTGTGTGTGTGTGTGTGTGTGTGTGTGGGTGTGTGTGTGTGTGTGTGTGTGTGTGTGTCTTAGTGTTTTGTATTCAGAGGGACCATGTCCCCCTGACGTGTGTTGGATGATGAACGATGTGTCATGCTTCCGGACAGACATGTGTTTGACATCTCCCTAGGGTCTGAGAGGGGCTCAAGAGGCCATGCCCTGAGTGTGGGGCCACTCTCTGTCCTCACTCTGACTTACAGCTCTCCCCAGAGTACCTTTGATGGTATCTGCGCCAGCCATTACGTCAGCGAATGTGAATACGTCAAAATGGTTCAAACTCATGCAACGGCTGAATAACAACAAACTCAAATTCACTTGTAAATAACACTATAAAAGGAGTGACATCCTGAATTTAAATCCAATTTGTGGCTATGAATCATTGAATATCAAATCATGTTTGTTTGGTAATTAAATAATGTTGAAATGAGGAAATATCCTCGGCTTGGGATAGTTGACGCATTGCATCAAATTTGTTTTCTGTCCAGCCCTTAAGCAAATGATTGAGTGAAAGACTGGAAATAATTTGTATGAGGGATTAGGTTGGAGGCCTGTCAGGTTGAATGTATTAGACGATATCCGATTCTGAATTTGTGACACGGTGCCTATCTCTCCGGCTGCTTGTGGAGGGCAAAGGAGGGCTATCACATCCGTGCTCAGAGACTGATGAAACTCTGATGCCTCTCCTGCCAGCCTCTACGGCAATAAAGACCCTTTCACCTCGGGTCATTCACTGAGGCTAAGGGATTGAGGAGAAGGAAAATCTATCGCATCTGAATCCTAATATCAGTATTGCATGACACTCGCAGGCTCTCAGAGAAATTACAAAGGTCCTGTCGCTCTCTATCAGAAGAGCAGTGCTCGTGAAATGTTTGCATTATCCTGAATTACCAAACAGTTAACACGCAGAGACAATATTGATGACTTAATTGCTTTGTTTCTGGCAAGACAATATATATTTGTATCTTTTTATGTTCGGCCAAAACCTTTGAGATGTTCCTCCTGCCCACTGGGTTTTGCCACGTTGGACTTATTCACTTGCCAGAAACGTCTTACCTACGGCAGGAAATGCTTCCTATAGTGCCAAGTTGTGCTAAAAAGTCACAAGAGGAGCAGGTCATATTAAGCCACTTTTCAGAAGGATTTGTCAGTGTGTATTACAACACGCCATTTAGTGTTTAGCATATTTAGTGGAGGATTTAGATGCCCTGTTATGCAGTAATTAAACATCTCAGTAAATACATAGCAGCTGCAGCCACAAAGAATATGCTTCTGGATCCGAATTAAAGCGAAAAACTATAAATAAACACATGGCCTTGTATGTGTGGAAGTTGCTGTCAGAAATGTGACAGCGAGTGCAATTATGGGCTCCATAAATGACTCACCAGTGAGATTCCAATCATACAGTAGGGGGCTCAGTCGAAGAAGTTTGTGTTGTCTTTTAAACTTTGTAAAAAGCTGACTCAAAGACAAACAACTGTGGGTGTCGACAGAACCGACGCTATATGAAAGATGGATCGTAGGCCTATATATTTCTGTTTTACCCTGTGCCATGAAAACACATGAATTAAACATAGGACATGTCTATTACTGTTGAGCTGGCTGAGTGACACCTCGTTAAAAGGTTGTCATTATGAGGGAGGGGAGAAATAAGACACGTTACAAGCCATTTTCAGCAATTATTGTTATTTCATTTGTGTTTGCTTGTACTTTTTGTGAAATAGTATAATGGGCCACCAATTTTAGATAATTAATAGATTTGTAGTATGCCTACCTTTGGTGTGAGGCATTCAACTTTACAGTCCATGAAAGAACATATTGGACACAGAGCAGACAGCCATTTTGGAAGATAATAGGACCTATTATTAATGTTACTTATGGGTTTGAATCTAGGCCATGTGTAAATGTCACCCGTGTTCTTTTCCCAATTATGACTATCGGTTGAAAATTACTGCCATCATCTTGATTGGTTCCAAATGCTCTCTTATCCAAAGTGGTGTATGTTCCCCCAGCAGTATACACACTACCATCCTTGTGTGGACATTTCCTTCAAAAGGTTTAATTTAAGAGACATATGAATTTCTTTGAGAACCTTCACATGATACTCCAGCTCTAGTTTAGTTGAAACCAAACTAATCTGCTTTGTCCCACATAGACACGGCATTTATTTATTGTTACGAGACTAATTGCCTTGAATGTCAAACTGTGTCTCTCTGAATCTGCCTTTCTCACTTCAGTTTTATCAATTACATTTTCTTTCAAACACAACGACTTAGCTTGCGAGACTGTGTTAACTTACTTCAGTTTTCTCACAGTGTTCTCCATTCATGCATTTGAACGTGGCGCTGAAGGCACACGGGGAAATGTGTTCATCCAGCTCTCCTGTCAATGTGGTAAATGCCAAAGAGCAATTAGCCTCCTGTGGGCCTCACCGCTGGGTGTTCCATCAGTAGACACTCATACAAATCAGGCTTAAGCAGCCCCTTCTCAGCCTGACAGCAGCCTCGGCCCTGCTTGCCTGGCTGCCTCAAGGCCACTGGCACAGCTGCCTGGGCAGAATTAACTTACTATGGCTCAGGGCGCTGATATCCATGCCTAATTGTTGGGCTTTGTTGTTCTCAGCCTCTTGTCCACGTTGTAGTGTTCGAACCAGTGAAGAACGAACGTAGGCATTGTTTGCAGAAAACAGGATCACCATTATAGTGAATGGGAAAAATGTCAATCTTCGTGGTCAACCTTTAAGTAAATACAACTTTTTTTCACACCTTTGTTTCGAAGGCAATAATTGCTTCTATTACACCAGATGTATGTCCTCAAACCAATTATTTTTAAATCACTAACAGAATAAGTTATAAGGAACATTTAGTAGCTATTGGCAGCCTGCAGTACCCCGGCCGGCCATCAACTTGAGATAATGAGAGGAGGCAGCAATGAGCTAGCCTGCAACATCACTTTCTGGAGTAGCTCAAACTGTGCATGGTAAGTCTCCATGAGACTCCATTTTAACCCAACTACCTTGGCTTCAAATGTGCTATTGAGTCTTCACATAAGAAGTAATGGTGTCACATACAGTCAGTGATTCAAACATGTCACTGAAATATGCAAATTGATCTACATTGAGATAATGTTTACACTTATCTCTTGAAAAATGTTGTACCTTTGGTATTACACACTGCACTTGATATGAACTTTTAGTCAAATGAAGTAAGTAGTATTATGTACTGGCACATTCTATTGAATGTTGATCATATGATTCTCACCCAAAAAACTGTGATTTATGCAGGCCAACATCCATATTGAACATTGATCACAATACATGTAAGATCTGAGTATATATTTTTGAAATACCATGGTATATGATTGATGCTTTGTATTGTCAACTGTTGTAAGGAGACAGTTTATCCCATGTGGATCCAGATTACCCGCTTTGTACAGATTCCTACTTGACTTTTTTTTATTGACTTTCACTCAGAGGGCCTGGCTGCACTTTGTATGTTCTTATTAGCGTGTTTATGTCTGACACGGAATAGAGGACAAAACAAATTATTTTCACTACAGCACATATATTTCTGCCCAGTTTGAGTGGCATACGCAAACTGCATTGTGCTATTCTCCAGAGTAGAAGTGCTGATCTACGTATCTAGAATCAGGTCCCCCCTCACCATTCGTTATAATCTAAAAGGTAAAACTGATCCTAGACCAGCACTCCTACTCTGAGACGAATACAGGCGTAGAAAAAACATTATTGGGCAGGATCAGTATTGGCATCATCCTATACCTCTGGCAGTATATAAAAATAGACCCAGACAGGCATTCTAGACATATTTTCACCCTCCCGAACAAAGGAGACAAAGTTGACAGATTGTAGATACAAATCGGAAGACAGTAATAGGGCTTATAATTTATGTATGTGAATTAGAAATGCAGATGATTCTATGAGTCACCGTGGCTCTTCAACCATAGAGTGGTGGAGGGTGGGGTCGGCTGTGGCTACAGTTCCTAGACCGATTGAGATCTGGAGACAGATCTGCTGATTAATGGCTGTGTGGTACAGTAGTGGCACTCCGCTAGGATGAGTCAGGGATGATGCTGCAGTGTAGGTAAAATTAACATGGTCATGTCTTACCCTTCACTCCTTGCACAAATACTGTACATTATCTTGATGATGTGAAGACCTGGATTAACTTTAAAGGGAAACGTCACAGACATTTCAATTGTATCTCATCTGATGGTTAACTAGAAGGTAGTCTATGGACCCAGAGAGTCAAAGACCCATGATTTTGGCTTTATGTATTTAGCTACACTAAAAGCCCTGCTGTACCTGAATTGTAATGCTGTAAAAATTTTTAAAAAAGGCGAACAGCGTGCACAAAAACAGCCACTGGAAAATCCTCTCAACACGTGGCTTCGCCCATGCATTTAGCGAACTCATTAGCTGGGTCATTCCACCAATTCGATGCCTTTGAGAAGTGTAAGTTGGTAAAAAGGAAAACGTTTGATTTCACCTCATTTTAACATTATGTCATAAAGAGCACATGTTCAACTTCATAAAAAAGTTGTTTTCCCATCTCAAGAGGTCAATAAAAAAATTATATAGTAAGTAGTAAGTGCCAAATAAAGTAACAGGGTTGACCGTGACAGGGTTGACAACTTCATCTTAAATCAACCATAAATCCCCTTGTATTATGGGGAATGGAAGCTTGCTGTGTGCAACCGGGAGTGGCAAATGGATGCAAGTTTCAATTCAAATGGTTTTCACTGTTAAACAATTTCTAGCCTTTCTATCTGTGGGTAACAGGGTTGTCGTGTTATTGTCAGTTTTCCACCTCAAAACACCAGAAAATTGCCAAAAACACGTGGTGGCTAATTTCTATATTACCAAATGAGGAGAAACAAACTTCACACACCAGTCATGCTTAAACCAGAGTTATGCTTAAACTACATTTTTAATAATAAGAGCTTTGCAATAGCACTTGACTTTCAATGATGTGTCATTTCTAATGAACTATTGAAAAGTGACAACACAAAAGTACAAAGACCTTTTATAGCCAAGATACTCAACCTCTCAACCTACATGACGAACAACAGATACATAGAATGGTCACAAGGTTAAGATTTGTATGAAAGGTATCTACTTCATTGTAAAGACCAGTGTCTGGTCCTCCTGCTCCAAACTGGAACCGTCTCTCCCTGGTACGGTATAGAACAGAACCATTACCTCATGTTCTCTGGAATGCTCTTTAGTCTTTATTACCCAAAGACAACGTAAATCTCATCCGTCAGTGCTATCTCATAGAGGCCCTCCTCAGTAAAACACACACACAATAGTTAACAGAATACTCCATTCTGTCAAATAAAAACAACCATTATAATGCAATACAAGAATTATAACATAATCCTGCAATTTCCACGACACACACCATTTAGTGTTTAGCATACTTAGTGTAGGATTTAGATGCCCGGTTATGCAGTAATTAAACATCTCAGTACATCCCACTATGATTTGACTATTAGATGTTCAATGTTTCTTTTGATGTTAAAAAAAAAAAAAGGAATAGTTTTACCATATTCAAATGAGAGTTCAGTTCAACAGGGTTGACCTAAAAATGAGGGACAGACGTAAATGGTTCACTACTGTCACGTTCTGACCTTTATTTCCTTTGTTTTGTATTTATTTAGTATGGTCAGGGTGTGAGTTGGGTGGGCAGTCTATGTTTGTTTTTCTATGTTTTGGGGAATTTCTATGTTTCGGCCTAGTATGGTTCTCAATCAGAGGCAGGTGTCAATAGTTGTCTCTGATTGAGAATCATACTTAGGTAGCCTGGGTTTCACTGTGTGTTTGTGGGTGATTGTTCCTGTCTCTGTGTTTTGCACCAGATAGGGCTGTTTTGGGTTTTCACATTTCATTGTTTTGTAGTTTATTCATGTATAGTTTTCCTTTATTAAAGACATGAATAACCACCACGCCGCATTTTGGTCCGCCTCTACTTCACCACAGGAAAGCCGTTACAGAATCACCCACCACAACAGTACCAAGCGGCGTGGTAAGGGGCAACAGCAACAGCAGCGAAAAGAGGAATGGACATGGGAGGAAGAATTGGAAGGTAAAGGACCCTGGGCACAGCCTGGAGAATATCGCCGCCCCAAAGAAGAGCTGGAGGCGGCGAAGGCGGAGAGGAGCTGGTATGAGGAGGCAGCACAGCGGCGTGGATGGAAGCCCGAGAGTCAGCCCCAAAAATGTCTTGGGGGGGGCACACAGGAAGTGTGGCGAAGCCAGGTAGGAGACCTGCGCCAACTTCCTGTGCTTACCGGGGGGCTGGAGAGACCGGGCAGGCACCGTGTTATGCTGTGAAGCGCACGGTGTCCCCAGTGCAGGTGCATAGCCTGGTGCGGTACATTCCAGCTCCGCGTATTGGCCGGGCTAGAGTGGGCATCGAGCCAAGTGCCATGAAGCCGGCTCTACGCATCTGGTCTCCAGTGCGTCTCCTTGGGCCGGCTTACATGGCACCAGCCTTGCGCATGGTGTCCCCGGTTCGCCTGCATAGCCCAGTGCGGGCTATTCCACCTCGCCGCACTGGCAGGAGCATGCAACCAGGTGGGGTTGGGCAGGCTCGGTGCTCAAGAGCTCCAGTGCGCCTGCACGGTCCGGTCTATCCGTCACCACCTCCACGCACCAGCCCTCCAGTGGCAGCCCCCCGCACCAGGCTGTCTCTCCGGCTCATCCTTACAGGGGCTCCCGCCTCTCCAGCGCTGTCGGAGTCTCCCGCCTCTCCAGCGCTGCCAGAGCCTTCCTCCTCTCCAGCGCAGCCGGAGTCTCCCGCCTGTTCGGCGCTACCAGAGCTCCCGCCCCTCATTCCAGAGGCACCAGAGCTACTCAGTCCAGCGTTGCCGGAGCCTCCCGTCTGCCCAGCGCCATCTGAGCCACCCATCTGCCCAGCGCCATCTGAGCCGCCCGTCTGCCCAGCGCCGCCTGAGCCGCCCGTCTGCCCAGCGCCGCCCGTCTGCCCAGCGCCGCCTGAGCCGCCCGTCTGCCCAGCGCCGCCTGAGCCGCCCGTCTGCCCAGCGCCGCCTGAGCCGCCCGTCTGCCCAGCGCAGCCTGAGCCGCCCATCGCCGCCAGTCTGCAAGGGGCCGCCAGTGCCGCCAGTCTGCAAGGGGCCGCCAGTGCCCCTCAGCCCAGAGGCGCCAGAGCCCCTCAGCCCAGAGGCGCCAGAGCCCCTCAGCCCAGAGCCCCTGCCCCTCTGTCCCGAGCTGCCGCCCCTCTGTCCCGAGCTGCCGCCCCTCTGTCCCGAGCTGCCGCCCCTCTGTCCCGAGCTGCCGCCCCTCTGTCCATTGAGAAGGGTCGCCGTGGTTAGGAGGACACGGAAACGGACAATAAGTCAGACTAAGACTATGGTCAAG
The DNA here is from genome assembly GCF_013265735.2 of Oncorhynchus mykiss. Classification (NCBI taxonomy): domain Eukaryota; kingdom Metazoa; phylum Chordata; class Actinopteri; order Salmoniformes; family Salmonidae; genus Oncorhynchus; species Oncorhynchus mykiss. The sequence continues at coordinate 28,474,218 of NC_048579.1, forward strand.
TGGGGGCCACGTCCAGCACCAGAGCCGCCACCGCGGACAGACGCCCACCCAGACCCTCCCCTATAGGTTAAGGTTTTGCGGCCGGAGTCCGCACCTGCGGGGGGGGGGGGGGGGGGGTACTGTCACGTTCTGACCTTTATTTCCTTTGTTTTGTATTTATTTAGTATGGTCAGGGCGTTTGTTGGGTGGGCAGTCTATGTATGTTTTGGGGTATTTCTATGTTTCGGCCTAGTATGGTTCTCAATCAGAGGCAGGTGTCATTAGTTGTCTCTGATTTAGAATCATACTTAGGTAGCCTGGGTTTCACTGTGTTTGTAGGTGATTGTTCCTGTCTCTGTGTTTTGCACCAGATAGGGCTGTTTTGGGTTTTCACATTTCATTGTTTTGTAGTTTATTCATGTATAGTGTTCCTTTATTAAAGACATGAATAACCACCACACCGCATTTTGGTCCGCCTCTACTTCACCACAGGAAAGCCGTTACAACTACTCACTTGAAGTAAATAATAATCTTCAGAAATGACTGTCAAAGCAATAACATAACTAGGGCTTTACAATGATGGTGAAAACTTTGACAAATATTGGGGTTAAGTTGGTTAAAAATCTTCCTAAAAGTCAAAGGATGCACAGGGGGACATGTCAAAATGCGGAGGTTTGGTACTTTAACTCGTCTTTTATCATATTTAAATCTGATTTATTGAATTCTCCAAGTGGTTTATATTAAAGGGCACTTAATTTATAACAGCATTTTATAATGAATTATTGGTGCATCATTTCTATTTCAAAGATCAAAGGACACTCTTTTCGTGGAACGACCAAGCTGCATCTGTAGAGCATTTGAATGTGCCATGTCAACAACAACACGACCACAGGGTGGGTTTCTGAGGCATGCATCATGGATGCACTCTCTCACCCATTCTCTTCCTCATTGCCATTGACTGGATGATAACACTGTAATCGACATATCATGGAGCATGTTGAAATGTTGCATCCCCATGTGGTCACATTTATTTCACATGAGATCGTGTTTCCCGATATTTTGAATATCAGGTGCGATCACTTATTACTTGAGGATCACAACTTTGCAGATGACATTGCTCTGCTAACGTACCAACACACCCACTTGTAGCAGAAGACAACTGCTGAACCCGTTTGCTGACCAACTGGTTCTGCAGAGAAAGGTAGAAAATGAATTAAACGTATCTTATATTTCTCCACCTTTTTTTGTTCTTACAGTAGGCGTTTGTCATGCACTGTAATGTTCTTACAGGGTTTTTGGTGTTAACCCTTATGGAAAAAAGACATGAATTTCACATGTGAACATATGTGATCTTGTGTGATCACATGTGAAGCAACATATGATAAGATGAAACTACACATGACAACAGTTGAGCACGTGAAAACATGATGTCATGTGAGATAAATGTGACCACATGGGGATGCAACATTTGACAAAACATTTTAGCACATGTGAAAACCCAGGTGTCACATGTCATTGAGAATATTTGACTTTAAAAAGGCATAGTGAACATTAATTAATTAAACAGTCATGGTCCCCAGCAGGCTTTGTCTAGTTCCCTTTGTTCCAGGGACGTCTCCAATAATGTTTTTAGAACATTGTGTCAAGTATTGTATTGTAACGCGTTAATGTTAAATGACAGTATGCTGCTGCCTTGAGAATCAACCTCACTCAGGATTTTACTCACAACCTTCTTGGTTGCTAGGTACCTGGAGTTCCTGCTGTGCCACAAGGTCTGTGGAAACAATGGAGATTGGTTATACATACTTTATATTGCCAATAATACATTTCTGAACTTTGTATCAAGTATATACAACAACTTGAAGGTGTTATTTATATTAAATGATAGCATGCTGCTGTATTCTGATTTCAATTAGTGTAAAATATATTGTACTGTGACCACACTCGGGCCTCAGCCTTAACTAGGATTTGAATTTATAACCTCTTGGTCGCTTGCAAACTGAAATCTCCTGCTACATATCAACCAGGTCTGTGAGCATAAAATAGATATGGCCACAGGCAAATTGGCAATAATACATTTCTGCACTTTGCTAAAAGCTGCCTAGAATCTAGTAAATAATTGTACAATTATCACTACCAACGTAACATCAATGTAAAACTAGCAGTGCTCAGGGACACTTGTCATAGTGTATACATGAATGCTTTGAGGATTTGAACTTGCAACCACATGGTTGATTTTATAATATCTGTACATTATAGGAACACGTGTAGTTACAAAAGTACAATGATTCATGTTTTGCTTTAGCTTGAGATTAAGAATCAGTGGTAGAGACTTTGTAAGTGCATGAAGAGGTCAACTGTGCAATAGTCAGATGTCTGTGTGTTGAAACTATACGTTCAGTTCCTGTTGATACTATTTTCCAGTCTTACTTCTGCTGGCACATGATAGTAATAGGAGGAAGAAGGATTGGGAAACTAACTGCAAATAACAATAAACTGAACTCCGCATAGCAGAGACATCTTTGTATTAGAAACTATTAATTATGAGCTTATATGGTATTAAAGTTAAGGGCCTTACCCTGGGTGGGGTGATCCTCAGTGGGGGATGAAAAGGGAAAACACCATCTTTTGTACTGAGTGTGTCACTTGCAAATGACTGTAAGTGTACACTCCAGGTTGCAATCTGGCTTGCAATCCTTATTAAACAAACTAACCTCTGATCAAAGAAGTTTCCTGTGGTCTCTTGTATAAACATAGGGCAGAATTCCCTTACAGTGCATCAATGTTTCTGCAGTGCCACCAGGTTTGTACTTATTGCTTGGAACATGTATTAAGACATAAACAAATAAAATAAGGGTATGGTTAGGGTACAGTGTTGTTCCCTGGTGTACAAAAAAGTCAAAGGTACACTACACAGGTACGTATAAGAACTCACATGTTCGGCACCTTGTAGGTATAATGGGACATTTTTCAATCCAATATTTTGAGTATAAGATGCGATCATTACTGTGCTTTGATAGGTGGGAGAAATGTACTGGTAGGGTGCATTCGCATATTTTGAGGTGTGGTCAAATATATATGTATTTGTGCTAACCGTCAGTGGAAGTGTTGTAGCAGTTTAAGTGTTATATGGTTATGCTGCAAGTTGAGCTCGCCCTTTGACACTGTCTGTTCTACAAACTTTGTAAGCATATGTGTCACTAATGAGCTGCTCTGTAGTGAAATCATGTATGTTTGGAACACATCACGTTAAATTTCACATAGGACATCAAATGAAAATTTGGTTTTGGAACACTTCACATGTGAAACCATGTTGTTTTGGAACTCTTGACATGCGATATTTCACATGTGTAATCATGTGTTTTTAGAAGACTTCACATGTGACGTCACGTGAAATCATGTGCACACATGTTTTGGGAACACTTGACGTTAGATTATGTTGTCATGTGTAGTTTTATGTTATCACATGATGAAATGTGCATCCCCATGTGTTACATTTGTTTCACATATATTTCACATGAGACCATGTTGTTACATGTTTAGTGTCACGTTATCACATGTTGCTCTCCATGTTTTCCATGTTATCACATTAACGTCACATAAGATCACGTGCTTACATGAGATCACTTGAAATTCATGTGGTTTTCCGTAAGGGTGAAGAACATGTTAGGATTTTTGTAAGATGTTCTCAAGACATTTGGTTTACCAGTCGTCAGGATGTCACGTGATGGTCCCAGAGTGTCCCAAATCATCCCAAACCATTATTAAGTAAAGTAATGGTATGGCTGTTCAGCTAAAATATGACCCCACCTGGGATTTGAACAATCTCTGGATTTGAAGTGTGCTGGTCTTTCTGCTACACCACAAAGTCTGTAACAAAGTCTGTAAGCTATAATGTCGGTGTCAATAAATATTCAACCTTTGTTATGGCAAGCCTAAGTAAGTACACATGTGCATTACAAGTCATATAATAAGTTGCAAAGTTGCATGGACTCACTCTGCATGCAATAAGTGTGTTTAACATTATTTTGGAATGACTTCCTCATCTTTGTAGCCTATACATACAATTATATGTAAGGTCCCTGCATTGACCAGTGAATTTCAAACACAAGGATTCAACCACAAAGACCAGGGAGGTTTTCCAATGCCTTGCAATGAAGGGCACCTATTGGTATATGGGTAAAACAATTAAAAAGCAGAAAGTGAATATCCCTTTGAGCATGATGAAGTTATTAATTACACTTTTGATGGGGTATCAATACATCCAGTCACTACAAAGATACAGGTGTCCTTCCTAACTCAGTTGCCGGAGAGAAAAGAAACCGCTCAAGGATTTCACCATGGGGCCAATGGGTGACTTTAAAACAGTTACAGTGGCTTGCGAAAGTATTCACCCACCTTGGCATTTTTCCTATTTTGTTGCCTTACAACCTGTAATTAAAATAGTTTTTTTTAAGGTTTGTATCATTTGATTTACACAACATGCCTACCACTTTAAAGATTTATTATTGTGAAACAAACAAGAAATAAGACAAAAGAAAACAATTGAGCGTAACTATTAACTATTCACCCCCCCAAAGTCAATACTTTGTAGAGCCACCTTTTGCAGCAATTACAGCTGCGAGGATCTTGGGGTATATCTCTATAAGCTTCGCACATCTAGCAACTGGGATTTTTGCCCATTCTTCAAGGCAAAACTGTCTGTTCCAATACATTTAAATGTTTCCCCTTAAACCACCCGAGTGTGCTTTAGTAGTATGCTGTGGGTCATTGTCCTGCTGGAAGGTGAACCTCCGTCCCTGTCTCAAATCTATGGAAGATTGAAACAGGTTTCCCTGAAGAATTTCCCTGTATTTACCGCATCCATCATTCCTTCAATTCTGACCAGTTTCCCAGTCCCTGCCGATGAAAAACATCCCCCACAGCATGATGCTGCCACCACCATGCACCATGGGGATGGGGTTCTCAGGGTGATGAGAGGTGTTGGGTTTGCGCCAGACATAGCGTTTTCCTTGAAGGCCAAAAAGCTACATTTTTGTCTCATCTGACCAGAGTACTTTTCCCATATGTTTGGGGAGTCTCCCACATGCCTTTTGGCGAACAGCAAAAGTGGTCGGTTATTTTTTTCTTTAAGCAATGGCTTTTTTCGGGCCTCTCTTCCGTAAAGCCCAGCGGTCGCACCGCCTCCGTTTTGGTAAAAACCTGAGGGATGGGTCTGGAGAAATGTAACCACTTTCAGATTAATAGACAGAGCTATGGATGCAAGGACTGACCATCCATGATATCAAAAGTATTGTTTTAACCATGTTATGAGGCTATACGGTGTTTGTTTACATTTACAATGTTTACAAACATTGGAGAAAAACAAGCTCATATTTTGGGTTCTCATGGAGTGTGACAGTTGAACTAAGCTCATGAGGCATAAGTTATATTCTTCAAGAATCAATGGATATATATCTATATACAGTACCAGTCAAAAGTTTGGACACACCTACTCATTCAAGGGTTTTTATTTACTTTTACCATTTTCTACAGGGTAAAAAAATCACTGACTACCCACAAAGAATTGGTAGCTAACGTATCTTTCATAACAATATTCATTTTAGGTAGTTTTTTACATGTAAAACTAGCTGGCTAGCTAGCTTACGCTTGCTTTATGTAGTTATCTTGTTTTGTCTGTATTTCGTCTGGAGTGGTTGGGAGTGTGCATTGCTTCTTAAATGTCATGTTTTACGTGTCTCGTCCTCACAACAACGTACTCCAGAGAACGTCCTTCGAAAATGAACTTGGCGCATGAGAGTGTGGAGAACGGGTAGGTAGTATGCATATTGAGACACACCCATTGTTTTAGTTTACATGTGGTCGTTCAGTGAGAACCTTGTCTGCTTCATTTTGAGGTACATTTACCCCAGATAGTCCTTATTGTCCTATCCATACTGCTATGCATTTACCCCAGATAGTCCTTATTGTCCTATCCATACTGCTATGCAGTGTGAAACCTCTCTCACACAACACCAGACACTCCAGACACCTTTGGAAGTGGTACAATTTGGTTGGAAGTGGTTATTGATGAAGGGGTTCACACAGACCAATTGAATACACCGTAGCTTATCATTGAGATGATTGAAAGCCTGAGCCCGACAGCAAGCATGTGTCCAGCTCTCCAAGTTTAATGAAGGCGATGAATGAGCATGAGTAAATTAGCCTGCCCATCCCTGTCATTGGCCCTCTTCGCCAACCTGGACATGGCTAATTCAACCAGAAGCACCTGATCCACCCAGCAGACACATCAGAGGCATCTGAGCCATTAAGGATGCATTGCCCCGGGCCACACGAAACCCATTTAGCATGTTAACAGACATTGTGGTGCATAAATCTGTCATTGGCAGGCGAATATTAAACAAGATTAATGTTCATAAGGGCTGGACAGTGCTGTCACTCCATCTGTTCTGCTAAAGCCATGTAGCCTAGACAATAGACGCTAACACTGACAGCCAACAGCCAGGGGTAGGTCTATATGTGCAATCCAAACACAAAAGTGTGTTCACGCATGCACAAACACACACACGTATGTACCTACCCAGACACGTACGCGCACGCACGCGCACACACACACACACACACACACACACACACACACACACACACACACACACACACACATGCTCTTTTTAAGAACAATAATTACTAGTCTTCAAGGGTCTCTGTACTGTCCCTGAAGACCACCCACACAGGCTATGCACGCGTGTGTGTGTGTTTGCGAGCCATTCTACCATGTGAGTGCTTCTGAGAGTGCAATCTCCACTGACACAAATTGTATAAGCAGAACCTAGCCAGATAAATTACCACTTGGTATGTTTTTTTCTACCTTAAATCACTCCCTGACTGGCTCAGTCTTGAGACATTCTGCTCTCACAAGGGGTAACACCTCAAGAACAATACAAGTGGAGTATAATCATGTAATCAACTTGAACTTTAATTAACCCACCACTAAATCAAGAGACACTCATTGGTTCATGATAGTTAATCAGTACTCTCGTCCACCAGACGGCTCTGTCTCTGTCGAACCGTCTGGTTTCACAGCATCTCGGAATGGAACTTGAATCTATGGTAGTAGCTGCGAAAACAGCCAGCGGTTTTAATTGGCTAATATCTCAGCTCATAACCATTGTCATGGCGTTGGTCTCTTTGGGTATAGCAAGCCCATCCCCCTCTCCCTGCCTCCCCCTTTCCTCCTTCAACTAGGTTGCTGTGGTCAGAGAGAAGTCGTAAATTCCTGAAAATCTCCTCATGGACACACAGTATAGAGAGAGTAGATTTTCATGGAGAACAAAGGAAATCCTTCCACCTCACAGAACTTGAGGTACAAACAAATTTCATGTTCCGGAGAAAGTATAAAAGATCGGTGAAGATTCCAGCTACAAACTGGTCCGTTTGTCACAACTTGGGGAACCTCATGGGAGACGATGTGGCCACATTACCATAACGCTGTTTATATAATAGCCTCAGATATGAGGTTTACATCTAATTGTTGTATAAAATGAATGAGTATGATACTGTTTGTATAATTGTGTAATATGATTTTAGACTATTTAATTAAGAAAAATACAATTCCCTTTTGATTTGAACTAAATCAGAGGACCTCCCCTGAGCCCAGTTAGGGTCAGGCCTCCTGGGACAGCCCCTTTTCTGCCATTCCAAATAAAACCCAACTTTGAGAAATTATCGGCAGACCGAGCTTACCTCAATTACGAGATGGCTAAAGGTTGCAGACCATGTTTTTCTCCATTAGGAGGACAAAAGTTGTAGACCATTGCTGAATCTTTTAACCATACCACGTGGTTAAACTCTTAAACTATCGATACCGACAGAATAAGAACAAGTCTTTGATATTAATTACTAGTCTGCAGCTAGGAATTCGGTATCATTGAACACGAAGAACGACAACCGCCGAAACATCCATCCTATAACGAATGTCACTCTGAACAATCCCCTCTAACCACAACCGAGAGAGCGTGAGAGAGGGAGAGAGACGGACAATTCTACAAAATAAATGAACTTTTCATCAGCGATCAAGACGACACACTGAGCGTAAATATATATATTGATTGCAATTGTTCCCAAATGAGTGAGCGTTCATGTGCAAAGGATTAGCATTTCAATTGTTATAATTCACTTTGTAGTGACTTCTTAGTCGACCCCCACTTCCCCTTTTGTCTAACAAGCCACCATGCCGGTTTAGCCCACTAGGGCACATTCTCATTTCATGTAACCACATTTACCTTGTTTGTTTGTTTGTTTATGCATTTCTGTGAATTACTTAGTTAGTAATAAATAAATGATTTAAGACAATTGATGTATTGATGTATGTACAATTGACTCATAGTGAAGACTGTGTTCGTGCAGATAACCAACCATTTACGATGTTTGGAATGAGACTAACGTGAGGTAAAGTAAATAATTCATTAATTCGAAGACTAATTGATCAGATAAAATATCTGAAAAGTTATTTTAGGAAATGATAATGTAATCTGAATATTTTTCCTTGGTGCCCCGACTTCCTAGTAATTACGGTTACATGATTAATCAGTCTAATCACGTAATAACTAATTACAGAGAATCTTTGATAAAAACTATCAGTCTTCAGTTAATGATAGTAAAGAAACGACACCATCTAGCGCAACTCTTATAACCTCCCCCCTACATTGTGCACTTCAAAGCGCGAGCAGCGCAAGTGATTTTGGACATAATGAGTTTGGATATAAACTTTATATGCGCAAACTCAGAATCAATTGGGCTTTCCCAAATTAATATATTTAATGTGATATAACATTTATTTTGATTGCCGATTTTCACATTTCTCAAAGTCCCATCTAATACAACTGTCGCAGGCTCGCTCCCTCTTGTTTTCCACTAGCCTCCATTGTCACGTTCTGACCTTAGTTCCTTTGTTTTGTCTTTTGTTTTAGTATGGTCAGGGCGTGAGTTGGGTGGGTTGTCTATGTTAGTTTGTCTATGATTTTCAATTTCTGTGTTTGGCCTGGTATGGTTCTCAATCAGAGGCAGCTGTCAATCGTTATCCCTGATTGAGAACCATATTTAGGTAGCCTGTTTTCCATTGTGTTTTGTGGGTGGTTGTTTCCTGTTTAGTGTTTTTGTTTCACCTTTCAGGACTGTTTGTTTGTTGTGTTTGTTGTTTTGTCTAGTGTTGCATATTTTATTAAATAATATGAACACTTACCACGCTGCACCTTGGTCCTCCTCTCCTTCCCCAGATGACAAGCGTTACAGAACCACCCACCAAAAAAGGACCAAGCAGCGTGATATCGGGCAGCAGCGATCTCAGGACTCCTGGACATGGGAGGATGTTTTGGACGGCAAGGGTTGCTACACATTGGAGGAGATCCTGGCTGGAAGGGATCGCCTCCCATGGGAACAGGTGGAGGCAGCCAGGAGAGCGGAGGCAGCAGGTAATGGGAGCCAGCGCTTCGAGGGAACACGGAAGGAAGGAAGCCCGAGAGGCAGCCCCAAAAATGTATTTGGGCGGAGCACACGGGGAGTGTGGGTAAGTCAGCTAGGAGACCTGAGCCAACTCCCCGCGCTTACCGGAGAGCGAGAGGGACCGGGCAGGCACCGTGTTATGCCGTGAGGTGCACGGTGTCCCCAGTGCGTGTACATAGCCCGGTGCGGTACATTGCAGCGCCTCGTATCGGCCGGGCTAGACTGGGCATCGAGCCAGGGGCCATGAAGCCGGCTCAGCGCATCTGGCCTCCAGTGCGTCTCCTCGGGCCGGTGTACATGGCACCAGCCTTACGCATGGTGTCCCCGGTTCGCCAGCACAGCCCAGTGCGGGCTATTCCACCTCGCCACACTGGCCTGGCTACGGGGAGCATTCAACCAGGTAAGGTTGGGCAGGCTCGGTGCTCAAGAACTCCAGTGCGCCTTCACGGTCCGGTCTATCCGGTGCAACCTCCACGCACCAGCCCTCCGGTGGCAGCCCCCCGCACCAGGCTGTCTCTCCGTCTTCTCCCTACAGGTGCTCCCGCCTGTCCAGCGCTGCCAGAGCCTTCCTCCTGCCCAGCGCTACCAGAGTCTCCCGTCTGTCCTGAGCTGCCAGAGTCTCCCGTCTGTCCTGAGCTGCCAGAGTCTCCCGTCTGTCCTGAGCTGCCAGAGTCTCCTTTCTGTCCTGAGCTGCCAGAGTCTCCCGTCTGTCCTGAGCTGCCAGAGCCGCCAGTCTGTCCTGAGCTGCCAGAACCGCCACTCTGTCCTGATCCGTCAGTCAGCCAGGAGCTGCCAGAGCCGTAAGTCAGCCAGGAGCTGCCAGAGCCGTCAGTCAGCCAGGAGCTGCCAGAGCCGTCAGTCAGCCAGGAGCTGCCAGAGCCGTCAGTCAGCCAGGAGCTGCCAGAGCCGTCAGTCAGCCAGGAGCTGCCAGAGCCGCCTGTCACGCCGGCGATACCAGAAGCACCCTTCACTCCGGAGCTGCCGGAGTCTCCCGCCTGTCGGGCGCAGCCGGAGTCTCCCGCCTGTCCGGCGCTGCCGGAATCTCCCGTCTATTCGGGACCCGTGGCTAGGGTCCCCAGTCCGAGGTCGGCGGCGAGGGTCCCGCTCTTAAGAGGGCACGGAGGGTGTTAAGGAGGCGGAGAAAGACTATTGTGGGGTCCACGTCCCGCGCCAGAGCCGCAACCGCGGACAGACACCCACCCAGAACCTCCCCTATAGGTTCAGGTCCGCAACTTTGGGGGGGTGTTACAGTCACGTTCTGACCTTAGTTCCTTTGTTTTGTCTTTTGTTTTAGTATGGTCAGGGGGTGAGTTGGGTGGGTTGTCTATGTTATTTTGTCTATGATTTTCTATTTCTGTGTTTGGTCTGGTTCTTAATCAGAGGCAGCTGTCAATCATTGTCCCTGATTGAGAACCATATTTAGGTAGCCTGTGTTCCATTGTGTTTCTTGGGTGATTGTTTCCTGTTTAGTGTTTTTGTTTCACCTTTCAGGACTGTTTGTTTGTTGTTTTGTCTAGTGTTGCATATTTCATTAAATAATATGAACACTTACCACGCTGCACCTTGGTCCTCCTCTCCTTCCCCAGATGACAAGCGTTACAGAACCACCCACCAAAAAAGGACCAAGCAGCGTGATATCGGGCAGCAGCGATCTCAGGACTCCTGGACATGGGAGGATGTTTTGGACGGCAAGGGTTGCTACACATTGGAGGAGATCCTGGCTGGAAGGGATCGCCTCCCATGGGAACAGGTGGAGGCAGCCAGGAGAGCGGAGGCAGCAGGTAATGGGAGCCAGCGCTTCGAGGGAACACGGAAGGAAGGAAGCCCGAGAGGCAGCCCCAAAAATGTATTTGGGCGGAGCACACGGGGAGTGTGGGTAAGTCAGCTAGGAGACCTGAGCCAACTCCCCGTGCTTACCGGAGAGCGAGAGGGACCGGGCAGGTACCGTGTTATGCCGTGAGGTGCACGGTGTCCCCAGTGCGTGTACATAGCCCGGTGCGGTACATTGCAGCGCCTCGTATCGGCCGGGCTAGACTGGGCATCGAGCCAGGGGCCATGAAGCCGGCTCAGCGCATCTGGCCTCCAGTGCGTCTCCTCGGGCCGGTGTACATGGCACCAGCCTTACGCATGGTGTCCCCGGTTCGCCAGCACAGCCCAGTGCGGGCTATTCCACCTCGCCACACTGGCCTGGCTACGGGGAGCATTCAACCAGGTAAGGTTGGGCAGGCTCGGTGCTCAAGAACTCCAGTGCGCCTTCACGGTCCGGTCTATCCGGTGCAACCTCCACGCACCAGCCCTCCGGTGGCAGCCCCCCGCAAAGTCAGATTCCACAGCCACAAAGTCAAAATTTGTTTAAAAAATGTGCCTTTGGGTTAGGGTTAGGCACAATGTTAGCAGTGTGTTTAAGGTTTGGGTTAGGTGAAAATCAGCTTTTGAGAAGAGTAATTGTTGAAATAGGCAGAGTTTATGACTTTGTGTCTGAGTTAACTAATGACGATCCTCTCTCGCCTCAATTTAGAGCCACACCTCATAGGTCAGTGTCTCCTGACCCCTCCTGTCTCAGCCTCCAGTAGTTATGCTGCAGTAGTTTGTGTCGGGGGGCTAGGGTCAGTTTGTTACATCTGGAATACTTCTCCTGTCCTATCCGGTGTCCTGTGTGACTTTAAGTATGCTCTCTCAAATTCTCTCTTTCCTTCTCTCTCTCGGAGGACCTGAGCCCTAGGACCATGCCTCAGGACTACCTGACATGATGACTCCTTGCTGTCCCCAGTCCACCTGGCCGTGCTACTGCTCCAGTTTCAACTGTTCTGCCTGTGATTATTATTATTTGACCATGCTGGTAATTTATGAACATTTGAACATCTTGGCCATGTTCTTTTATAATCTTCACCCGACACAGCCAGAAGAGGACTGGCCACCCCACATAGCCTGGTTCCTCTCTAAGTTTCTTCCTAGGTTTTGGCCTTTCTAGGGAGTTTTTCCTAGCCACCGTGCTTCTACATCTGCATTGCTTGCTGTTTGGGGTTTTAGGCTGGGTTTCTGTACAGCACTTTGAGATATCAGTTGATGTACGAAGGGCTATATAAATAAATTTGATTTGATTTGCTCAGAATTTGAATTATTTAGCATGTCACTCAGTAAATCCAAGCCCCCAAACAATCCCACATTGTTACCAGCCTCTGGTAACAGTGGTATGGTTTTATACATTTATACTTTATATACAGTGTTATGTTTTTTTTACCACGCAATTCAAATATTGCCAATTTGAACACTCATTCACATTTGATTTGCAACTACTCAGATGTACCCAAATAACACTGGCCTGGGTCACATGTAACTTGATTACACTTGATTTTATTTTATGTTTTGTGCAGTATATGATTCCTGTAACGATTGTCAAGCATGGCTAATGCTTGAAAAAAAGTCAAGGGAATGAGGAGCAGAGCCAAAACAGTGTTCAGTAGAATATCTCGTAAGTGCTAAAGGGAGGAGTATAGACAGAGAGCAGGACAGCAAGATTGGTAACTACCATTAGTACCATTGTCTATTCTACTGTAAGGTGCCACTGTAAGATTCCACTGCATGAGTGTGCTAAAACGAAGCTAGGGTTGCGAAATTCCCGTAACTTTCCCAAAACTCCCAGGTTTTTCAGAAGTCCTGGTTGAAAGATTCCACCCACTGGGCACAGACGTCAATACAAGATTCACGTTGTTTCCAACAGAATTTAATTGAGTTGACGTGGAAACAATGTTGATTCAACCATGGTGTTCCCAGTGGGTAATGTTACTTATGTGCTTTACCATGGGGCAAAAAAGTATTTAGTCAGCCACCAATTGTACAAGTTCTCCCACTTAAAAAGATGAGAGAGGCTTGTAATTTTCATCATAGGTACACTTCAACTATGACAGACAAAATGAGAAAAAAAATCCAGAAAATCACATTGTAGGATTTTTTATGAATTTATTTGCAAATTATGGTGTGAGTGATACCGAATGACACAACGTTACAGTGAAATACTGAGATGGTATTGGGAATCTTTCAGCAACACATTTGTGTGAACATATTTCAGACAAAGCCTTGAGATGAAGTGAGACCAAATGTACTACTACTTCCGATGCCGACAGAGATGGCCGCCTCGCTTCGCGTTCCTAGGAAACTATGCAGTATTTTGTTTTTTTTACGTGTTATTTATCACATTGGTACCCCAGGTACCCCAGTTTCATTACATACAGTCGGGAGGAACTACTGGATATAAGAGCAACGTCAACTCACCATCATTACGACTAGGAATACAACTTTCCTGTTTTGCCTACCACCCGGGACAATGGATCCCAGCCAGGAAACCAATACAACGACACCGTAAAAGGGGCAGACGAAGCGGTGTTCTGGTCAGGCTCCGGAGACGGGCACATTGCGCACCGCTCCCGAGCATACTACTCGCCAATGTCCAGTCTCTTGACAACAAGGTTGATGAAATCCGAGCAAGGGTAGCATTCCAGAGAGACATCAGAGACTGTAACATTCTTTGCTTCATGGAAACATGGCTCACTCGAGACATGCTATCGGAGTCGGTACATCCACCTGGTTTCTTCACGCATCGCGCCGACAGAAACAAGCATCTTTCTGGTAAGAAAAGGGGCGGGGGGGTATGCCTTATGATTAACGAGACGTGGTGTGATCATAACAACATACAGGAACTCAAGTGCTTTTGTTCACCTGACTTAGAATTCCTCACTATCAAATGTCGACCGCATTCTCTACCAAGAGAATTCTCTTCGATTATAATCACAGCCGCAAATATCCCCCCCCAAGCAGACACATCGATGGCCCTGAACAAACTTTATTTGACTCTGTCAACTGGAAACCACATATCCTGAGGCTGCATTCATTGTAGCTGGGAATTTTAACAAGGCTAATCTGAAAAAGAAGCTCCCTAAATTCTATCAGCATATCGATTGTGCTACCAGGGCTGGTAAAACCCTGGATCATTGTTATTCTAACTTACGCAACGCATATAAAGCCCTCCCCCGCCCTCCTTTCGGAAAAGCTGACCACGACTCAATTTTGTTGCTTCCAGCCTATAGACAGAAACTAAAACAGGAAGCTCCCGCTCTCAGGTCTGTTCAACGCTGGTCCGACCAATCTGATTCCACGCTTCAAGATTGCTTCGATCACGTGGCTTCGATCATGTGGATTGGGATATGTTCCGCATTGCATCAAACAACAACATTGACAAATACGCTGATTCGGTGAGCGAGTTCATTAGCAAGTGCATTGGCGATGTCGTCCCACAGCAGCTATTAAAACATTCCCCAACCAGAAACCGTGGATTGATGGCAGCATTCGCACGAAACTGAAAGCGCGAACCACTGTTTTTAACCAGGGCAAGGTGACCGGAAACATGACCGAATACAAACAGTGTAGCTATTCCCTCCGCAAGGCAATCAAACAAGCTAAGCGTCAGTATAGAGATAAAGTAGAGTCGCAATTCAACAGCTCAGACACGAGGTATGTGGCATCGTCTACAGTCAATCACGGATTACAAAAAGAAAACCAGCCCCATCGCGGACCAGGATGTCTTGCTCCCAGACAGACTAAACAACGTCTTTGCTCGCTTTCAGGACAATACAGTGCCACTGACACGGCCCGCTACCAAAATCTGCAGACTCTCCTTCACTGCAGCCGACGTGAGTAAAACATTTAAACGTGTTAACCCTCGCAAGGCTGCAGGCCCAAACGGCATCCCCAGCGGCGTACTCAGAGCATGTGCAGACCAGCTGGCTGGTGTGTTTACGGACATATTCAATCAATCCTTATCTCGGTCTGTGGTTCCCACATGCTTCAAGAGGGCCACCATTATTCCTGTTTCCAAGAAAGCTACTTCCGTCATCATGAAGTGCTTTGAGAGACTAATCAAGGACCATATCACCTCCACCCTACCTGACACCCTAGACACACTCCAATTTGCTTAACGCCCCAATAGGTCCACAGACGACGCAATTGCAACCACACTGCACACTGCCCTAACCAATCTGGACAAGAGGAATACCTATGTGAGAATGCTGGTCATCGACTACAGCTCAGCATTTAACACCATAGTACCCTCCAAACTCATCATCGAGCTCGAGACCCTGGTTCTCAACCCTGCCCAGTGCAACTGGGTACTGGACTTCCTGACTGGCCACCCCCAGGTGGTGAGGGTAGGTAACAACATCTCCACCCAGCTGATCCTCAACACTGGGGCCCCACAAGGGTGCATTCTGAGCCCTCTCCTGTACTCCCTGTTCACCCACGACTGCGTGGCCATGTACGCCTCCAACTCAATCATCAAGTTTGCAGACGACACTACAGTGGTAGGCTTGATTACCAACAACGACGAGATGGCCTACAGGGAGGAGGTGAGGGCCCTCGGAGTGTGGTGTCAGGAAAATAACCTCACACTCAACGTCAACAAAAGAGAGGAGATGATCGTGGACTTCAGGAAACAGCAGAGGGAGCACCCCCCTATCGGACAGTAGTGGAGAAGGTAGAACGTTTTAAGTTCCTCGGCATACACATCACTGACAAACTGAATTGGTCCACCCACACAGACAGCATGGTGAAGAAGGCGCAGCAGTGCCTCTTCAACCTCAGGAGGCTGAAGAAATTTGGCTTGTCACCAAAAGCACTCACAAACTTTTACAGACACACAATTGAGAGCATCCTGTCGGGCTGTAACACCGCCTGGTATGGGAACTGCTCCGTCCACAACCGCAAGGCTCTCCAGAGGGTAGTGAGGTCTGCACAACGCATCACTGGGGGCAAACTACCTGCCCTCCAGGACACCTACACCACCCGATGTCACAGGAAGGCCATAAAGATCATCAAGGACAACAACCACCCAAGCCACTGCCTGTTCACCCCGCTATCATCCAGAAGGCGAGGTCAGTACAGGTGCATCAAAGCAGGGACCGAGAGACTGAAAAACAGCTTCTATCTCAAGGCCATCAGACTGTTAAATAGCCACCACTAACATTGAGTGGCTGCTGCCATACATGTAAAAAATGTATCACTTGCCACTTTAAACAATGCCACTTAATATAATGTTTACATACCCTACATTACGCATCTCATATGTATATACTGTACTCTATACCACCTACTGCATCTTGCCATCTTTATGTAATACATTTTCACTAGCCACTTTAAATAATGCCACTTAATGTAATGTTTACATACCCTACAATACTCATCTCATATGTATATACAGTACTCGATACCATCTACTGCATCTTGCCTATGCCGTTCTGTACCATCACTCATTAATATATCTTTATGTACATATTCTTCATCCCTTTACACTTGTGTGTATAAGGTAGCTGTTGTGAAATTGTTAGGTTAGATTACTCGTTGGTTATTACTGCATTGTCGGGAACTAGAAGCACAAGCATTTCGCTACACTCGCATTAACATCTGCTAACCATGTGAATGTGACAAATAAAATTTGATTTGATTAGATGTTCATAGGTTTTCAGGTGAAGCTAGAAAATGTTGTATTTAGTAGCTGTGTCTGACACTGGGTAAGGGGTTAGCTGAGGGGTGGGGGGCAGGACAGGAATAGTAATGGAGGAGATTAAAAATGCATTGGTTTCTGTCTGATTCCTAAAGCTTCCCAGTTTGGTATTTTCACCGAGATCCAGCTCAGACATCATAAAGCAGGTGTAAATCACGATTTGATGTTAAATCGTGTCTGAGGCTACAGGTTGCACAAACTCATCCCCAATTTATGTTTTTCTCCCTGCAGCAATAATTGAATGAACAGAAGCACATTGAAATGCATTAGTTGGTTATTAAAAACGGAGATCAGTCTCTACAGTCTTGACTGGTCACATCTGTTCCTCCCCCATAAGACCATGCCATCTGATGATACTCTGAGTCCGGTGCTGGATAATCAGGCAAGGAAGGGGAGGGGTCGCTCTGCAGGTGGACAAACTGGATCCTTAATCTTCATGAGACTTCATCGTTCTTTTGTGATGAAGAAAAACACACAATCACTGGGGGTAGTATCTCTGATGTATCTAATGGGTTGTAACTTCAAAAGGAGATTCGCTTTTGATTTCTTTATGAGGGAAAGGCATTATGCCGGTGTAGTTTAGAGCTATTCGTATTTCACTGCCTCTCTTTCTCAATATGAGATGAATTATGTTTTTGTCCAAATGTATTGACAACAAAATGTTGTCTTTTACAAAAAGCTACATTCCTCGGCCCTTTCCCCAAGGCGAACGGAACAGCCCTTTTAGCTCCTTGGTTCTATTTCTCCTCCCCTCTGAAGATATTGTCCGACTCATTTTAGTGCGGGCAGCGGAGCCTGTCCAGGCAACCTTTTCAAAAAGCTGACAGTGAGGCCGTCGATAACTATCGACATGTCAGGACACTGTCAGGAGAGAAGGGCTTTGAGCATCTAAACAAGCCTTCGACGCCCCCTGCCCATTGCCTTTTGTCTTGCTATAGCGCTGGGTCCATAACACAGGTCATTTTGAGTGTAACAGCATAGAGGGGCAGGGTGACTAAGTCTGGTGTAAACACTCCACTACTATGGATTTGAAGTGCATGAGCTTTCTTACCTCTTAGACGACACAGTGAACCCCTACCTCTTTTTCTTTTATGAGGATTATATAGTCGGGTGAGAGTGTTGTATGTGTGCATGTGTGTATGTGTGCGTGTATGTGCGTAGAAAGTCTTCGTCACTGTCAATGTATCTGAGAGTCGTAGATAGCGACAGAATAACCTTTTGCGGTAGCATCATTAGTTACGTGGATCCCTTTCTTTAAGGAAATTGCAGTAGTCCTTCAAAAGTTTGTGTAGACAAGCAAACATTATTATGCCTGCTTGCAGATATCCCAGGAGAGCGAGGAACTGTTGACATTTGCGTTAATTAAAAACGTTGACGCCGTGTGCTTGTGTCTTTTTAACAACGCGTTGTTCTCTCATCCATTCCTCTACAAAAGTAATTAGATGTCGCACAACGCTGTGCTTTATGCAGACAAGGCATTATTAAAACCAGGATAATAGTATGTCGCTCATTTACCTGGATGTCCAGACACATGTACCAGCGTCTCAAACAGAGACTATATATACGGTGACCATATTAGGACATGTCCTGTTGAGGCTTAGGCTGTCCTGATATGGTTGGTTCATCCTCATTATCCTTGTCACGTCTCAGACAGTGGGTGTACTGTTGGTGAATGCTGAACTCCTCAAGGTTGCATACAACAGCTACAACTGTACCGATGCTTTGCATCTGCCTTTTTTTCCCCTTCATTTTGTTACAGTATTTATTTGCCGGCTGTCACCTTCTTCCTTCTTGATGCCAGACGTGTCAGACATTATGTAAAAACTAGCTATAATAGAAAAAGCTGGAATATGTTACTTGGGCTTTTTGAGTTTATACATTTTGCAATTAAATATTGACATTGTTATTGCTAAGCATTGTAATGTAGATTATTACCAGTAAGATAGATGTGGGTCCTACAGGAGTAGGATGCTGGCAGCAAATGTGCATCAACCAAAACAATCTGTATTGTTTCCTACTTCAAAAACAAGCAGATGATTCAATCTATTACAATTTGCATATGCATACTCTTTGCCAAAACTGCACTGGCTCTCTTCAGACTCTGAGGATTTGGAGTTGAAACCTTCTCTTTTCCACATTCAATTACTTGCAATAACCCAAAACAAAGGAAGTGTGATTTATGATATCACCATCTGCTGTAATTAATATCATTTTCTCTGTGTCAGACAGAGAGGAGGTGGTAGCCATCATGAGGCAGGTGTTTACTGTGTAAATCACAACTATCATTTCTACACCCCGATTGGCAGCACTCTGTGAGGACAGAGAAATATTGAGGAGGGAGTTTCAGAGGGCACTGAGCAATCAAGCACGACATTAAGGCGGATTCAGAGCCACTCCTCTATGCAATGAATCACCAATACGGTTACGGCTGCTGTTGAACTTGTACCAATACTACACCACTTGAATTAACACAGTAATGATGAAGGATGATGAGATATGAGAAGTAGGGTTGGGGTCAATTCCATAGCAAATAATTTAAATTCAGTTAATGAATTGAAAAACACTCACTGGACATGATTTTAAATGTTTTTATCCACCAACAAAATGTCTATCGACAGATGGAAGTGAGCAGTGTAAGTTAGTTACTGATTTAACCTGAGAGTGGAGTTTGATAGGTTTACACAGCAAGTTCCTGAGAGCAGTCACTAAGAATAATTGGAATTCGTTTCGATCAGCAGCCGGCTTGTGAGCACTCCTTTTAAATTAAAACAAAGAACCTGTTGCGTTCTGTGAAGATGGTCTCACCCAACTTCTCACTGTTCCCAACTCTTGACACGTTTCCATAGAAACGAGTCATCACTTTCAAAAGTAAATTAAAACAATTCTCCCCAAGGACGCTAGAGAGAGCAGATGGACACTCTTCATCCCTGCTGAAGGTTTATTGAATAAAGCAAAATTGATAGAATCATGAACAACCAAGTCAATTCAAGGATTCAATGTGCATTTGCATTTGACAGCACTGCTAAGGCTGACGCCATAGAGTATAAACCAAGGCTCAAGCGTTGCTGACTTCAGTTGTTCACCGTCACATCACATCACACTGCTTATAAGATACACTTTATCAGTCCATACAGGATCGGGATTTTTGTCTTCTTTTCCAACCCTTCCCATATACACACACTGTGTTTTTGAAGGTAGTGGGCTGGTTTGAGCAAGCTTGTGTTCGCGTCACATGAACACTCCAATCAATGGACCGGTTCTCTCCATTGATTTTCAGGGAAACAGTCATTATTTGTGGAACAAAACTTGCGTTAAACCGCAATCTTCCCTTTTGATTCAACTCAATTAGCTGACACTCTCTACCGGGTAATTACTATCAACTTTCCATTAGGAAATATTGGTATTATTTATGAACCGGAGAGCCAATACATCTCTCTGGATTATGGTGTCCATATTAGGACATGCTCAGTCTCAGCATATTGATTGAAGAGAGAATATTACACGCCTTCCAAAATGTTACATACTTCAAAGAGTGTCCAGGTGTTGGGTTGATATCAGAGGTGTTATTGGCTGAAGCTGCATGTCTATGTCTTTACTCTCAGTGTCCTGAACATCGCTCTCATCTCATCGTCTCCACAGGTACCCGGCCTTTGAAGTTTGCTTACTCTATTAATATCCAATCTGGCAGGGGTGTCCCTTTGATTTTTTTTTTACCTCAGTGCTGCGAAATGTCACATTGAGGGCGAATGGAAAGCACCCAATACGTCCTCTGTATAGTTGTGTCAGTTGAAAATTGGCTGTTTTGAAATACTATGAGGCGAGACACCTACTGTCGTTGGCTCTTCCACCATTCAGTCTGAATGTGAACAGTAAGATAGAATTTCATTGGCTGTGTTTGAGCTACTGTGCTGAGACACCTATTGTGATTCATCCTGCCACCATAATGAAAAACTATTAAACTATTAATCTAAATGAGAATGCAAAACGTGTTGTCGGGATGGTCCATTGATGGTGTTTTAATCAATCAGGACTACCTGGCCTGTTGACTCCTTGCTGTCCCCAGTCCACCTGGCCGTGCTGCTGCTCCAGTTTCAACTGTTATGCCTGTGGCTATGGAACCCTGAGCTGTTCACCAGACGTGCTACCTTGTCCCGGACCGGCTGTTTTTGACGCTCTCTCTCTACCGCACCTGCGGTCTCTAACTGAATGATTGGCTATGAAAAGCCAACTGACATTTACTCCTGAGGTGCTGACCTGTTGCACCCTCTACAACCAATGTGATTATTATTATTTGACCCTGCTGGTTATCTATGAACCTTTGAACATCTTGGCCATGTACTGTTATAATCTTCACCCGGCACAGCCAGAAGAGGACTGGCCATCCCTCAGAGCCTGAATCCTCTCTAGGTTTCTTCCTAGGTTCCTGCCTTTCTAGGGAGTTTTTCCTAGCCACCGTGCTTCTACATCTGCATTGCTTGCTGTTTAGTGTTTTAGGCTGGATTTCTGTACAGCACTTTGTGACATCGGCTGATGTAAAAAGGGCTTTATAAATACATTTGATTTATTGATCACAGATGATAATGGCTCTTTACTTGAGTGCCAGATGTTGATTTAGTCCAGAGAAGAAGGGAATGTTATTGGAGGTAATACCCTTTAAAACGAGGGGGATTTGACTTTGTCAAATGTTAATGATGCAATGTTAATCATGACCATCATCACTGCCCTTCACTTGAATAGAGAACAGAGTGACTTTAAACACAATGCAATTACTGAAGAACTATAACAAAAAGTTAATACAATGTTTGCTACTACAGTAATTACAGTGTTATTACATGGGTATGAGCTCAACATTACGTAAAGCATTCCAACAACTTTATAGTTATCAGTAGGCTACAAAGGCAGGGCTGGGTGTAAATTAAAGTAATGACTACAATGTTGTAGTCTCTACTGTCTCTTATGCACTTTGACCTGCTTTGAAACTCCTTTTTGTTCCTCTGTCATTTCCTTACTCTGCTTTTGACCAAGCTCCGGTGAAACACAACCTCCATGTGTTCTGCACAGCATTTTGAGGAAAACGCCCCTCATGCATTTTTCACATGGCAAACTCCCCATCGATTCAGCTGCTGTTTAATCTCAGCAGTGGCAGCACGACATTTCTCCTGCATCAAAGTCACCGTGGCCATTCCCTCAGCTCAGGCCGTCACTTGGCATTTACTGTACGTGCTCCTCTGTCTCAACTGATCTGGGATCAGGCAGACAGGTGTTAATGTGCACCTCTGATCTATGTCCCTTCTGATCCTGGACCATCGACAGAAACACGTCTGCATTCATATGACATCTGGCACATGTATTTATTACATTGCCATAGCCTAAATATATCTCATAGACATACTAAATCAAATATGTTTTTTGGGGGGATGCCTTGGGTAAATGTTATCACTCCAGACTGATTTTTGTCTTTGAGTCTAGTGTAAGCGGTGGT